>NC_085930.1:105544166-105908333 GCF_028885625.2 Pongo pygmaeus | reverse complement strand
TCTGTGATGTAGAGTTCTGTGATACATAATACACTGGTCTCCTTAGGTCTATGTAAGCACACTTTACAATAAGACTAATGACTCCATACCAATGACTTTATTAAATGCTATTCCAGGCTAAAAGCTAAAGATGAGGGGAGAGAAAAAAACATTGGTACTTTAAGAACTCAAAAAGAGGCCAGGTATGGTGGCTCACACCTATAATCAATCCTAATACTTTGGGAGGGCGAGGCTAGAGGATGACTTGAAGCCAGGAATTCAAGACCAGCCTGGGAACATAGTGAGAAACCATCGTGGCCGGGCACAGTGGCTCATGCCTGTAATCCCAGCACTTTGGGAGGCTGAGGTGGGAAGATCACTTGAGGTCAGGAGTTCGAGACCAGGCTCATCAACATGGCAAAACCCCACCTCTACGAAAAGTACAATTAGCGGGGTCTGGTGGCACACACCTGTAGTCCCAGCAATTTCGGAGGCTGAGGCACGAGAATCGCTTGAACCTCGGAGGCAGAGGATGCAACGAACCGGGATTGCACCACTGCACTCCAGCCTGGGTGACAGCGCGAGACTCTCTCAACAACAACAAAAAAACTGGAAGATCTCTTGAACCCAGGAGTCCAAAGCTACAGTGAGCAAGGATGCTAGGATAGTGCCACTGCACTCCAGCCTGGGCAACAAAGTGACACCTCATCTCTATAAAGAAAAAAAAAAAACTCAAGAAAAAAATTTCTTTTGATGCAAATGTATCAAAAAATCCAAAACATTACTATGGTTGACATTTATTAGAGGCTTACAACTACAAAATGAAGTGATCGTGTCTATTATTATCTGAAGTGATTGTGTCTATTACCTGATGTCGTTTGATGATATCTTTCAATTTGTTAGCCAACTTCAGATCAATGTCTGGAATGAGGTAGATGTTGGGTCTGGTCAAACAATTGTTCTGAGGATGAAAAGAACAGACTTTCAAATTCTCTTAGTTTTGAAATAATATCACATTATTTATGCAATATACAAACCACCCCCAGATAACCTTTTCTGCCACAAAAAATATTGAGAAGCATGACCTAAAGAAATTCAGCAACTTTTTCATTAAGATACCATACCAGATTGCCAGATTAATCTTCCTCCCCAATTTTACCCAAATTTACTTTAATGGTCTAATATAGTGTTTTTAGCTATGGAAGGGATTACAGTTAATCTTAAAAATAGCAATGGCAAGTGGCTCACGCCTGTAATCCCAGCACTTTGGGAGGCCGAGATGGGTGGATCATGAGGTCAGGAGATCGAGACCATCCTGGCTAACACGGTGAAACCCTGTCTCTACTAAAAATACAAAAAAATTAGCCAGGCGTAGTGGTGGGCGCCTGTAGTCCCAGCTACTCGGGAGGCTGAGGCAAGAGAATGGCGTGAACCCGGGAGGTTGGAGCTTGCAGTGAGCCGAGATCGCACCACTAAACTCCAGCCTGGGTGACAGAGTGAGACTCCATCTCAAAAAATATATATACAAAATAAAATAAAATAAATAAAAATAAATAAAAAATAGCAATGGCAAAACACGTATGTTAACTCCCCAAATCATGAAGAAAACTCTCACCCAACAAACAAAACATATCCAATTGTTTCCCTAGCTAAGAATCTGTGGGACAAACAACTTCCACATATTAAGTTAACAATAACATCTAACTGAATTTTTGCCAGCTACCTCTCCCCAGGAAGGTTAATTTAGTGATCACCATAAATTATCAAACAATAAACATATTAGGAAACACAAATAAGGACATTAAGCATTCTTTTCCAGGTTATAATACATTTAGAGAAATAATATGTATATTTATGGTACAACCATGGAACAAATCCAAAGAAAATATTCAATCAAGTGAACAGTAGGATGGAATAGTGTTTATACTAAATAAAATGAAGGCAGGCCGGACTCTGTGGTTCATGCCTGTAATCCCAGAATTTTGGGAGGCCAAGCAAGCAAATTGCTTGAATTCATGAATTTGAGACCAGCCTGGCCAACATGGCAAAACCCCATTTCTACAGAAGATACAAAAAAATTAGCCAGGTGTGATGGCGTGTGCCTGTAGTCCCAGCTACAGGGGAAGCTGAGGTGGGAGGATCACTTGAGCCCGAGAGTTCAAAGCTACAGTGAGCCTAGCTCTGACTGCACCACTGCACTCCAGCCTGGGTGACAGAGTGAGACCCTGTCTCAAAGAAAATAAAAATAAAATAATAAAATAAAGACAACTCAAACAATACATTAGGTAAAATTAAGAAAATTATCATAAATTATTTCACCATAAATTTTAATACTCTTAAAGACAAGATTAATCATAGCTCTAATCCCCAAACACCCATAAAAATAATAAAACAATACCTTTCAGAACATTCATTTTCTTCCTTTGTTCTTTTGGCAATCCAGTAAAGCCAATCTGGTTTTTTTTTTTTTGAGAGCCAATCGGTTTTTTGTTTTTGTTTTTTGAGACGGAGTCTCGCTCTGTTGCCCAGGCTGGAGTGCAGGGGAGCAATCTCGGCTCACTGCAAGCTCCGCCTCCCAGATTCACACCATTCTCTTGCCTCAGCCACCCGAGTAGCTGGGACTACAGGTACCTGGAACCACGCGCAGCTAATTTTTCTTTTTTTTTTTTTTTTTTTAGTGGAGACAGGGTTTCACCGTGTTAGCCAGGATGGTCTCGATCTCCTGACCTCGTGATCTGCCTGCCTCGGCCTCCCAAAGTGCTGGGATTACAGGCGTGAGCCACCGTGCCTGGCCAGCCAATCTTAAAACTGAAAATATATTAAAGGCAAACTTGTTAAATAACCTAAGTTTCCAAGTTACCTGCACCAATGTTTTTTCAATGTTCATAAACATTTCCACATTACGATCCATTCGAGATGGGTTCTGTAGGTCAAACCTCCGCCTAAAAAAAAAAGAAAAACCCTAGTTAATTTGTCTCCCAGCTTAAACACAAATGAAAACTTGGTTTTAGAATTCAATGCAAATGAGTTAGAAAGATTTGGAAATTAAAATAACTCTACAAAACGTGTGAGATATTCTCTCAGTAACATAAGAATACATAGTATCAACACCCTTATAAAAGATATATTAAGATCCACCTCAGTGAAAATGAAGTGTCAATTCCATGACATATCTATCTAATTTTCCTTAAATCTAAGACATCTTACATCTTATAGAAAAGCAGTCCACAGATCCAGGCTGGGCGCAGTGGCTGACGCCTGTAATCCCAGCACTTTGGGAGGCCGAGGCAGGTAGATCAAGAGGTCAGGAGTTCAAGACCAGCCTGGCCAACATGGTGAAACCCCATCTCTACTAAAAATACAAAAATCAGCTGGGCATGGTGGTGCACACCTGTAATCCCAGCTACTTGGGAGGCTGAGGCAGGAGAATCGCTTGAACCCGAGAGGCGGAGGTTGCAGTGAGCCGGGATCACGCCACTGCAACTCTAGCCTGGTGACAGAGCAAGACTCTGTCTCAAAAAAAAAAAAAATCATTTGTTCAAATTCAGCAGTATCTGTGTTCTCTTAGATAAAGGAAAGCATCTTGGGTATTTAATTCTGATACAGCTGTAAGACTTGTGATTTAAACAGACAATTTTTCTCCAAATAAAATTTTTAACTGGCCACAGTAGCAGTCAAGAGCAGAGATTATCCCTTAATCTGAAATCACTTGATAGCTGGAGGTATCCCAAACCCACAAGTATGAATAACAAGTACTGTTTTCCTAAATGTGGTAAAATTGATCTATTTACCTTTACTTGAAACTCTTCTCCAATGTCTCTTTACATTAAGTTCCCAAGCATGTCACCTCCATTTGGTTAAATCTTTACAAAGTCTAATGCCTGTTTCTCCTTACTTTTTATTCAATACCTACTTTGTTTTTGCTCTGTTTTAGTTCTTTTAACACTAGCATCCAGGAGAGGAGTAGAGTTTAGTGACTGAAAGTAAGGATTGTGGAAAACTACATTAGTCTTGAGCAATTTGTTAACCCAAGGATCGACTGCTTCATAAATATAATAGCCTACTGTGGGTTTTTGTGAAGGTTAAATGAGGTATATATTAGAACAGTGCTTAAGTTTAACATAAAGTAACTTGATCAATAAATGTTAGCTATAGTTATAATTTTTGTTTTTTGAGGCAGAGTCTCACTGTGTCACCTAGGCTGGAATGCTCTGGTGCAGTAAGAGCTCCCTGTAACCTTGAACTCCTGGGCTCAGGGGATACTCCCACCTCAACCTCAGCCTTGCGTAGCCGGGTCCATAGGCACCAGCCATCACACTCAGGTAACTGTTTTTTATTTTTATTTTTGTAAAGCCAAAGGTCTCACTATGTTGGTCCAGACTGGTCTCAAATTCCTAAGCTCAAGCAATCCTCCCACCTCAGCCTCCCAAAGTGCTGACATTACAGGGGTGAGCCAACACGCTTGGCCCAGTTATAATTTTCTTAATCATTACCAGATACTGCCTAGAATTAGGCAGTCTAAGTCCAGAGCTCATACTCTTAACTCACATGTCATGCTATTTTATTCTGGAGATGTTCCCCACACTTCCAATCTTTCTTTTTAAACTCTGTAGCCTTTCCAGGATGTTACTACCCACTCAATGGGCCTGACACTATCACTTCCAGAATCAGTCCCCAAGTCACTTGCTCTATAAAGCTAAGCCTATCTTCTTTCATGTTGTTGTTGTTTTAAATGGAGTCCCACTCTATTGCCCAGGCTGGAGTGCAGTGGTGTGATCTCGATTCACCACAACCTCTGCTTCCTGGATTCAAGCGATTCTCCTGCCTCAGCCTCCTGATTAGCTGGGATTACAGGTGTGCTCCACGACACCCAGTTATTTAATAAGTAGAGACAGGGTTTCACCATGTTGGCCAGGCTGGACTCGAACTCCTGACCTTAGGTGATCGCATGCCTCAGTCTCTCAAAGAGCTGGGATTACAGATTACAGATGTGAGCCACCACGCCCGGCCATCTTTTTTTTTTTTTTAAAGACGGACTCTCGCCCTGTCGTCCAGACTGGAGTGCAATGGGGCAATCTCAGCTTGCTGCAACCTCCTCCTTCTGGGTTCAAGCAATTCTCCTGCCTCAGCCTCCCGAGTAGCTGGGATTACAGGCGCGCACCACCACGCCCAGCTAATCTTTTGTATCTTTAGTAAAGACAGGGTTTCACCATATTGGCCAGGCTGATCTTGAACTCCTGACCTCGCGATCTGCCCACCTCGGCCTCCCAAAGTGCTGCAATTACAGGTGTGAGCCACTGTGCCTGGCCCACACCCAGCTAATTTTTTTATTTTTAGTAGAAATGGAGTTTCACCATGTGGGCCAGGCGGGTCTCGAACTCCTGACCTCATGATCCACCCACCTCAGCCTGCCAAAGTGTTGGGATTATAGGCATGAGCCAGTGCGCCGGCCTTTCATGTTCTTAATACATCCTGTGCACAATGCTGATACAGCCCCATCAAAGAACTATCTTGTTAGTGAGACATCTCATTAGATACCCTGAGGACAATGGCCAGGTTTTTAAAACTTTTCCTTTACAGCCCTACTGGCTAGAAGAATGTGCAGCTTTATAGAGCAAACTATAAACTGCACTCCAGCCTGGGCGACAGAGCAAGACTCTGACTCAAAAAAAAAAAAAAAAAAAAAAACTACAATCTAATTTTCAAAATTAGAATATTGTGACTTTGTAAAGTTGTAATGAAATGACTCTAGGCAGTGAACATCAATGTCTGCCCATTACACACATAAACAACCAGACATTGTATACCTCCAGATAGAAGAATAAAACATTATCTATGATTATTATTGTTGCCAAAAAAAGATAAGGAACCAAATCAGACTAAGCTTCTACCACCAGTTTACAAGAAATTTAGAAGACCATGTTAAATGATAAACTGGAGGCATATAAGCAAAATCTAATAAAACATGGACAATCCTACGAGACAACTATTTCAGTAGAGCGGAAGGTACTTGTGAGGAAAAGAGACAGAAGAGATAGACAACTTTATCTTTCTCGAAGAGAGTCATATCAACCAAAGGCAACGTCTGCACTGCACCTTGTTTGAATATTAATTCAAATAAGACATAAAAATCATTTATGAGATGAGAAATTTGAACGCTCAACGATTTAATATTAAAAATTATTGTTAATTTTCATATCTGTAATAATGGTAGTGTTATTATACTTTCTAAAATCCTATTTTAGAAATAAATACATGGCAAAATATCTAAACTCGACCCTTAAACAACATAGGCTGGAAATGAGCAGGTCTACTCATATGTGGATTTTCTTCTACCTCTACCATCCAAGAAAGCAAGAACAGCCTTTCTCTTTCCTCCTACTCCTCCAACTACTCAACGTGAAGACAAGGATGAATATCTTTACGATACACTTCCATTTAATGAATAACAAATACATTTTCCTTTCCTTATTCTTCAATTCTTCACCCCTCATTCTTCATACTTACATACCTGTTTTCAGAGCTCTAATTGCCTCCAGGATATCTATTTATTTTACTATTATTTTTAAAAATAAAGATGGGGTCTTGCTATGTTGCCCAGGTTAGTCTTGAACTCCTGGACTTAAGTGATTCTTCTGCCTCATCCTCCCAACGTGCTGGGATTACAGGTGTGAGTTACCACATCTGGCCCCACTACGATGTTTGCCACCCTTTTGGGGTATGGCATACTAGACCCTCCTGTGGGGATGGTCTCCAGGGTATTATAGCTTGCTGTCATCGTACAAAGCTCCTTATTTGAGGCCAGCTTTTGCCACTTTTCCACAAAACTGTTTGGCTCTATTGTTGTCTTGCCTTTGGCTCAGTGTATTTTTGTTTTTCCTTTTAGAAGTTTGCTTCTGATGCCCTTTTACAGGCATGAGCCACCACGCCGGCCTAATGATTATAGTTCTAATTTGCATTCCTCTTTCGGGTTGAAGCTTGAACATCTTTCTGTATTATTAGAAAGCAAAACTTAATATAAACATTCCCAAGATAGGGTTCCAGCCTGCTGGGTGACAGAGCAAGACTCTGTCTCAAAAAAGAAAAAAAAAAATGTAACAATCTCTTCAGAACTGCAGGTAAAAATAAACAATGTCCTAATCTCTGGGCATGTGGGCACTAAGAGTCAATTCTCTATTACTTAATTGAACTTGGTATTTAATCTCTCCTTTGGGAGATCTGTTTGGATTCCCATGAATAGGTCAAACTTGTTATCCTTCAGTTACATGTAACTATACTTCAAAACTCTATACAAAGTTGTATCCTTCAGGAGAAAAACCATAAATAAGACACCCATTGATTTTGCCTATTTAGAAACATCCAGAAAGATCAAACTTAACATTTCAATTCTGTAATCTCTCTTTCTGTTTTTGACACAGGGTCTCTGTCACCCAGGCTGGAGTGCAGTGGTGCAATCTCGGTTCACTGCAGACTCTACATCCTGAGCTCAAGTGATCCTCCCACCTCAGCTTCCCGAGTAGCTGGGACTACAGGCATGCGCCACCACACCCAGCTAATCTTCCTATTTTTTGTAGAGGCTGAGTTTTCCCACATTGCCTGGGCTGGGTTCAAACTCCTGGGCTCAAGCAATCTGCCGACCTCAGCCTCCCAAAGTGCTGGGATTACAGGCATGAGCCACCACAGCTGGCCAATTCTGTAATATTAATCTGTACAGTCTCTTCACAAATATGCTAGTAATTACCAGGTATTCCCATTCAACCTCATATGCATGACATTAGAGTTTCGTGTCATTAGAGACTAAAACAAAGACTACTGAGAAGTCAGTAAGAAAGAAGAACCACAATGAAATATGAAGAAAATAGTGCTTGCCATAATAACAAAACCAGCAAACTTTGGACCTAAAGCCAGAAATGCAACCTAGACTGTGAAGTTCAATTAAAGAACACAAAGTACTGAAAGGCATGTTAGGCATGGGGCAAGTCAGGGCATGGTCAGAATGACAGGTCAGTATGCAGATATCCAAACAGAGTGGGGAGTTACTAAAATATGCACTCACTTCAAGTGTGTGAGGCACAAGAGATGAGAGAAGGTGCACACTGAAACTGGATACATAACTATACCTGAAAGGAAATAATTCTGGCACAATCTGCATAAAAGACTTGGAAAAATCCTTATTCCTGACAATGCTAACCCTATCCTTTACGTCTTTTTTAGTCCCACTTTTAATTTTAAGGAAACTGTATTACATATTTCTTTTTTTTTTTTTTTTTTTTTTTGAGACAAGCCACTGCACCCGGCCTGTATTACACGTATCTTTCTAAACTACTGCAAGTGATTTCAGATAAAAATATTTCACTGTGGCCGGGCACGATGACTCATGCCTGTAATCCCAGCACTTTGGGAGGCCGAGTCTGGCGGGTCACCTGAGGTCAGGAGTTCAAGACCAGCCTGGCCAACATGGAGAAACCTGGTCTCTACTGAAAATAAAAAAATTAGCCATGTGTGGTGGCAGGCACCTGTAATCCCAGCTACTCAGGAGGGTGAGGCAGGAGAATCGCTTGAACATGGGAGGTAGAGGTTGCAGTGAGCCGAGATTACACCACTGCACTCCGGCCTGGGTGACAGAGCGAGACTGTCTCAAAAAAAAAAAAATTTCATTGTGCAGAAACTACAGACACAAAGCAAGTTCCACAATATGTGACCTAGGAAAAATCATATCACTTTGGTATTCTATCCTCAAGTGTCCAGGTTAGGACTTGTGATAGAAGCTAAACAAGAACCAAGGACAGAAAAGAGTTCCAACTGGGAACCCAGAGTCAACAGTAGGGTACAAACCATCTCTACAAGTACAGAGACATGCCATTGGTCCTAGATCAGGGAATACCGTCGTGAGAGGTCCAACATCAGAGCTACACACAGAACTGGAAAACAGAGAGCTACCTCCGATAATAAAAACAAAAAAGTCTCATGCTCTTTTAGTCAGTATCTTTTTTTTTTTTCGAGACAGCCCAGGCAGGAGTGCAGTGGCGCAATCTCAGCTCACTGCAACCGCCGTCTCCCGGGTTCAAGCAATTCTCCTGTCTCAGCCTCCTGAGTACCTGGGATTACAAGTGCCTGCCACCAAGTCTGGCTAATTTTTTTTGTATTTTTAGTAGAGACGGGGTTTCGCCATGATGGCCAGTCTGGACTTGAACTCCTGACCTCAGGTGGTCCAAATCAATATCTATTAAACACCATCCATATATAAAAAGTTTCAGTAAATACACATGTAAGTTTATATCTCCTACTATTTACTATATAAATAATTTATTTAATTACACACTTGTCCTTATTGTTGATCTAAATATTTATTTGCACTTCCCAGCCATAAAGTATTGGGTTAGCTTAACTTTTAAAGTAAAATATATAAATTACATGTGTATTCTCCTGGAAAGATGCTAAGGTTATAAACTGTGCACAGCTAACTCAACTGAAAATACCAATTTCAGGACAATATACTCCACTCCCCCAGCCCTACCCTGTGAAGTATGTCCCTGACAACTCCACAGCTCAGGACATCACTAGTCCCAGTAACTGATGGAAACCCCAGAGTCCAAGAGAAAAAAAAGAAATAGTACCAAGAGAGACAGCTAGAAAAGGGGAAAAGACTGAAGGGAGCAAAATGGCAGGAACATCTGCAGGGATTCTCAATCTATCTCCAACACTGACCTAGGCAAAGATCTGTATTTCTCCTTTTATGCCTGTCCTGAGGATAGCAAAATGGAATACTCTTGAAAGCCTAGATAACTTGATCTCTTAAAACTGCTATCTGGCCAGGCACGGTAGCTCACACCTGTAATCCTAGCACCTTGGAAGGCCAAGGCAGGTGGATCACCTGAGGTCAGGAGTTCGAGACCAGCCTGGCCAACGTGGTGAAACCCCATCTCTACTAAAAATGCAAAAATTAGCTGGGCGTGTGGTGGCAGGTGCCTGTAATCCCAGTTACTCAGGAGGCTGAGGCAGGAGAATCACTTGAAGGTTGCAGTGAGCTGAGATCGCGCCACTTCACTCCAGCCTGGGCAAAAAAGCACAACTAAGTCTCAAAAAAACAAAACAAACAAAAATACTATCTATCCACTTCAAATATAATGTATGAGTTCATTATACACACTTACACATTTCATGGCAAGCCTACCTTCTAATTTGCTAACAATGTACACCTGTTACTATAAAAATCAAACATAAGAAATCACTTGCCTAATAAATACTTGGTTGTGGCCGGGTGCGGTGGCTCACGCCTATAATCCCAGCACTTTGGGAGGCTGAGGTGGGTGGAGTGCTTGAGGCCAGGAGTTCGAGACCAGCCTGACCAACATGACAAAACCCTATTTCTACTAAAAATAGAAAAATTAGCCAGGCATGGTGGTGCACACCTATAGTCCCAGCTACTCAGGAGGCTGGGGCATGAGAATTGCTTGAATCTGAGGCGCAGGATGCAGTGACCTGAGATTGCACCACTGCACTTCTAGCCTTGCCAACAGCCTTGGTTGGTCCTATTTTTAAGACCCTGTCTCAAAAATAAATAAATAAATACGTGGTTGCTTGATATTTTTCTTGGATGTAGAAACAAGGTAAATTAGGGCTCTTGGTAAAACACATTAATCATAATGTGCTTACAGGATTTTCTAACACAAGGAAACAGGACTTAAAAGTAAATAACTTAAGATCAAAACATGCAAATAAACACAAAAACTTACCATCCCTGTTCATTTTTATACTTGTAAGCAGCCCCAAGAATGTGACATAAGGTGCCTCCAGCTTTGAAATCCATGAAACACTTTGCCTAAAAATGATACAAATTATACATGAGAAAAATAAAGCTTCTGACAAAATTACTCATGTCTGAATTCTAAGTTTTTTAAATTCAAAGATATAAACAAATACGAATTAAACAACCTCCTTAAACATCTTCTCGAATAAACTGAGGAATCAATACATTTTTCTAAAAGTAGATCAGGCTGGGCATGGTGGCTCATGCCTGTAATCCCAACACTCTGGGAGCGTAAGGCAGGAGGATCACTTGAGCCCAGGAGTTCAAGACTAGTCTGGGCAACATAGGGAGATCCAGTCTCTAGAAAAAAATTTAAAAATTAGCTGTGCATTGTGGCACACACCTGCAATTCTATCCAGGAGGCTGAGGTGGGAGGAATCACGTCAGCCTGAGAGGTTGAGCCTGCAGTGAGCCCTGATCGCCCTACTGCACTCCGGCCTGGATGACAGAGTGAGATGCTGTCTCAAGAGAAATCAAATGAAATAAAATAAACTGAACTGAAACTACTTTCTTGTAGCCAGTACAGTGGCTCACACCTATAGTCGCAGCTACTTGGGAGGCTGAGATGAAAGAATCACTTGAGCACAGGAATTCAAAACCAGCCTGGACAATATAGCAAGACCCCATACCCCTCCCCAAAAGAATTCCTTTTAAATTCCATAAACATATTATAATTTGAGTAAATAATCTGTCAAAAGAAAGATTTTAAAAAGTTAAATCTAGGCCAGGAGCAGTGGCTCACATCAGTAATTTTTTTTTTTTTTTTTTTTTGAGATAGAGTTTTGCTTTTGTTGCCCAGGCTGGAGTGCAATGGTGCTATCTCAGCTCACTGCAACCTCCGCCTCCCAGGTTCAAGTGATTCTCCTGCCTCAGCCTCCTAAGTAGCTGGGATTACAGGCATGCATGACCACGCCTGGCTAATTTTGCATTTTTAGTAGAGACAGGGTTTCTCTGTGTTGGCCAGGCTGGTCTCAAACTCCCGACCTCAGGTGATCTGCCCGCCTCAGCCTCCCAAAGTGCTGTGATTACAGGCATGAGCCATAGCGCCTGGCTACACACCAGTAATTCTAACATTTTGAGACACCAAGGTGAAAGAATCACTTGAGCCCAGGAATCTGAGACCAGCTTGGGCAACACAGTGAGATCCCACCTCTACAAAAAATTTAAAAATTAGGCCAGGTGCAGGAGTGGCTCACACCTGTAATCCCAGCATTTGGCAGGCCGAGGCGGGCAGATGGCTTAAGCACAGGAGTTCAAGACCAGCCTGGGCAACATGGTGAAACCCCGTCTCAACAAAAACTGCAGAAGAAATTAGCCAGGCATGGGGGGAGTGTGCCTGTAGCCCCAGCTACTGGGAGGCTGAGGTAGGAGGATGGCTTGAACCTGGGAGGCAAAGGTTGCAGTGAGCTGAGACCACGCCACTATACTCCAGCCTGGGCAATAAAGCCAGAACTTGTCTCAAAAAAATATAAATATAAATTATAAATATAAATATAAACATAAATATAAAAATTAGCCAGGCATGGTGGCACATGCCTGTAGTCCCACCTACTCAGGAGGCTGAGGTAGGAGCATGCATGAGCATGCATGAGCATGGGAAGTCAAGCTGTAGTGAACTGTGATGGTGACAAATCCAGCCTGGGTGACAGAGTGTGACCTTATTTCAAAAATCAAATTTTTTTTATAAAAAAGATAAATCAAAATGGTTCCAAAGAAAATGTCTGTAACCCCAGTACTCTGGTTGAGAAAGAAGGCAGGGAGGAAGGGAGGACTGCTTGAAGCCAGGAGTTTGAGGCCAGCTTGGGCAAGGAAGTGAAACTTTGTCACAAAGAAACAAAACAAAAAAAGAAAAAAATAAATGTAAGGATAGTGGACTTTTTCGCCTTATAAATTCTTGACTATAAATATACAAAAATTAGGCCAGGCATGGTGGCTCACGCCATCCCAGCACTTTGGAAGGCCAAAGTGGGTGGATCATGTGAGGTGAGGAGTTTGCCACCAGCATGGCCAACATGGTGAAGCCCCATCTCTACTAAAAATACAAAAATTAGCCAGGCATGGTGGTGGGCGCATGTAATCCCAGCTACTCGGGAGGCTGAGGCACGAGAATCGCTTGAACCTGGGGCAGAGGTTGCCAAGATCACACCACTGCACTCCAGCCTGGGTGACACAGTGAGACTGTCTCAACAAAAAAATTAAAATAAAAATAAAAACATAAATTATGCAAAAATTGTAAGTGAACACTTTTATTATACTTTTTAATCTTTTTGAGACAGGGTCTCACTGTGTTGCTCAGGCTGGAGTACAGAGGGGTGATCATAGCTCACTGTAGCCTCTGCCTCCTGGGTTCAAGGAATTCTCATATCTCAGCCTCCCAAGTAGTTGGGATTACAAGCAAGTGCCAATACGCCCAGCTAATTTTTTTTCTGTTTTTTGCATATTTAAAAGACAAACTTTTGCCATATTGGCCAAGCTGATCTGAAACTCTTGTTCTCAAGTGATCCGCCCACCTCGGCCTCCCAAAGTGCTGGGATTACAGGCATGAGCCACCGCACCCGGCCTATTATAATATTTTAATGACCATAAAAATGTGGTGTAACTATATAAAACTATAACTAATAGCTAAAATCTATGCCACAATTCAAGAGATCTGTGCTTTACGGATTAAAAATGTAGCTCAAATTAAACGAAATGGTGAATAATTTCCACATTATGAAGGTAAAAACAATATAAACTGAGCATCAAATAGGCTAAATAAGATGAAGTGTTATTAGAAACACCCATGCATTTTTTTCTCTAAAAACTATTACTACAAAATAATATACTGGAAAGAACCACATAGGTAGCAAACATTAAAAAGAGAGACAAAAAGCAGAATGGTGGTTGCCAAGGAAAGAGGGACAAGGAATGAAAGTTATTGTTTAATAGATACAGAAGTGAGCATAGTTGCTCCATCCCATAATCCCAAACCTTGGGAAGGCTGAGGCAGGAGGATCATTTGGGCCCAAGAGTAGAAGACCAACCTGGACAACATAGTGAGACCTCATCTGTTTAAAAAAAAAAAAAAAAGTAATAAATAAAAATAAAAAGTATCCTGTAATCCCAGCACTTTGGGAGGCCAAGTTGGGTGGATCACTTGAGGTCAGAAGTTTGGGACAAGCCTGGCCAACATGGTGAAATCCCATCTCTACCAAAAAATACAAAAACTAGCCGGGCGTGGTGGCACACACCTGCAGTCCCAGCTACTTGGGAGACTGAGGTGGGAGAATCACTTGAACCCGGGAGAGGGAGGGTGAAGTGAGCTGATGTCACGCCACTGTAACAGAGTGAGACCCTATCTCAAACAACAAATAAAAATCATTTAAATGGCATATTTTGTTACAGATATTCTAACATAATTAAATATAAATAAAATTTTAAAAAATAAATAGGCCAGGCACAGTGGCTCACGCCTATAAAACCAGCACTTTGGGAGGCCAACGAGGCAGGATCACATGAGACCAGGAGTTCAAGATCATCCTGGGCAACATAGCGAAACCTCATCTACAAAATAAATTATAAAACAAAAATAAGCCGTGTATAGTGGCACATGCCTGTGGTCCCAGCAACTCAGGAGGCTGAGGTAAATGGATTGCTTGAGCCTGGGAAGTTGAGGCTACAGTGAGCTGTGACCACACCACTGCACTCCAGCCTGGATGACAAAGTGAGACCCTCTAAATTACACACACACACACACACACACACAGAGAGAGAGAGAGAGAGAGGCGGTGAGGAGAGGGATAGAGAGAGGGGGCAGGCAAATAAAAAAGGTGGCTCACACCTATAATCCGAGCACTTTGGGAGGCCGAGGTGGGCGGATCACGAGGTCAGGAGATGGAGACCGTCCTGGCTAACATGGTGAAACCCCGTCTCTACTAAAAATACAAAAACTTAGCCAGGCATGGTGGCAGGCGCCTGTAGTCCCAGCTACTCAGGAGGCTGAGGCAGAAGAATGGCATGAACCCAGGAGGTGGAGCTTGCAGTGAGCCGAGATCGTGCCACTGCACTCCAGCCTGGGTGACAGAGCAAGAGTCCATCTCAAAAAAAAAGAAAATGCACGAGTCATTATAATTCTGTAGTGCTGACATCTTAAAACAGACTAATGTAGGCTGGGCGCGGTGGCTCACGCCAATAATCCTAACACTTTGGGAGGCCAAGGTGGACAGATCACAAGGTCAAGAGATCAAGACCATCCTAGCCAACATGATGAAACCACGTCTCTACTAAAAATACAAAAATTAGCTGGGTGTGGTGGTGCACACCTGTAGTCCCAGCTACTTGGGAGGCTCAGGCAGGAGAATCACTTGAACCCGAGAGGCAGAGGATGCAGCGAGCCGGGATCACGCCAGGGCACTCCAGCCTGGCGACAGAACGAAACTCCATCTCAAAAATAAATAAATAAATAAATAGACTAATGTAATTGGTAGGTATCTACTACGGTAGAATGAGACTTACTTCTCCTACAGAAAGCCTTCCCTAAATCCCCAGATTGGTCTAAAATGTTCTCCTCAAACCATGCATGTAATCACTATTGCACTTCAGCATAATACTGACATGACTGATTCATATATTTTATGTGGAATATGAATTCCTTGTGGACAGGAACAGTGCTTATTCAAATCTATCACCAATATTCAGCAATGTGCCACCTGACAACATAGGTAACCTGAATTTTCTCAACGGTTCAACTGTATTGACACCACTTAAAATTAGAGATCCACGCTACTCAGAAATATACACTGAGCAGGCCATAACAATAAAACATCTATATAAATAATTTAAGGTCAATTTCTCAACAGATATTAAATTTGAAAAATGAAATCATTACCAAATATATGCTTAAGACAAAGTAATTTTTTTTTTTTTTTTTTGAGCCAGAGTCTCACTCTTGTCACCCAGGCTGGAGTGCAGTGGCGCAATCTCGGCTCACTGCAACCTCTGCCTCCCGGGTTCAAGTGATTGTCCTGCCTCAGCCTCCTGAGTAGCTGGGATTATAGACACGTGCCACCACGCCAGGCTTATTTTTGTATCTTTAGTAGAGACAAGGTTTCACCAGGTTGGCCAGGCTGGTCTTGAATTCCTGACCTTAGGTGATCCGCCCGCCTCAGCCTCCCAAAGTGCTGGGATTACCAGCGTGAGCCACCGCGCCCGGCCAACAAAGTAAATTTATTCAGCCACTACAGGGACAGATGATGAGAATGAAGTAGAAAACAGATTTGCCAGGTGTGGTGGTTCATGCCTATAATCCCAACACTTTGGAAGGCCAAGGCAGGCTGATCACGAGGTAAGGAGTTCAAGACCAGCCTGGCCAATATGGTGAAACCCTGTCTCTACCAAAAATATAAAAATTAGCTGGGCGTGGTGCCAGGCGCCTGTAGTCCCAGCTACTTGGGAGGCTGAGGCAGAAGAATTGCTTGAACCCAGGAGGTGGAAGTTGCAGTGAGCAGAGATCACGCCACTGCACTCCAGCCTGGGCAACAGAGCAAGACTCTGTCTCAAAAAAAAAAAAACAAAAAAAAAAACCAAAATTGACATTCAATTTTCCAATGGTAAAATATACATAAAAGCAGTGTAATCCCAGCACTTTGGGAGGCCACAGTAGGAAGATCTCTTGAGCCCAGGAGTTCGAGACCCACCTGGGTAACATAGGGAGACCTTGTCTATATTATTTAAAAATAAAAATAAATAAAAAGGAATAGAGGGATCTCATGAACCTATCAAAGGTACTAGTTCCAATAATGAAGTTCAATGAGATAAAAACCTCGGCTGGGCGAGGTAGCTCACGCCTATAATCCCAGCACTTTGGGAGGCAGAGGAGGGTGGATCACGAGGTCAGGAGTTCAAGATCAGCCTGACCAACACGGTGAAACTCCATTACTACTAAAAATACAAAAAAAATTAGCAGGACTTGGTGGCACACATCTGTAATCCCAGCTACTCAGGAGGCTGAGACAGGAGAATCGCTTGAACCTGGGAGGGAGAGGTTGTGATGAACCAAGACTGCGCCACTGTACTCCAGCCTGGGTGACAGAGCGAGACTCCATCTCAAAAACAACAACAACAAACCTCTACAGATGTGGCAGAATAAAATGGTACTGGCGGGGCAAGGTCTATTCTTACATCAAGGATTCTTACGGCCTGCACACAAATGGATCTGGGATAGAAACGGACTTGGGATTGGCTCAAAAAAGCTCAGTAACACAATCACCCAAATGAAAACCTGAGAAATCAAAGTCAGGTAATGGAAAGCTGGAGACAGGAACAAGAAACTTCTTAGAGACATTCACTGAACCTTGACTGTATCTCCCATTCCAGCCCCATCCTATAAACCCCCATGCTGAAGAGGCCCTGCCCTAATTCAAAATGAGTATAGTTCTTAAACATTCCCTAAATAAAAAGCACAGGATGTTAGAGCAAATACTTGTTAATTCGTATTGGAAAACCTAAAGAAAAGGTAGCCGGATGCAGTGGCTCGCACCTGTAATTCTAACACGTTGAGAGGCCAAGACAGGAGGATCACTTCAGGCTAGGAGTACAAGAACAGCCTGAGCAACATAACAGAGCGAAACCCTGTCTCTAGAAAATAATTAAAACAAAATTAGCCCGGCATGGTAGGAGGTACCTCCCAGCTACCCAGTAGGCTGAGTCAGGAGGGCTAGTTGAGCCTAGGAGGCTGAAGCTGCAGTGACCCATGATCACAGTCCTGTCTGAAAAAAACAAACAAACAAAGTAGCAAAAACTGAAATTTCCAGAGCCAGCAAAATGATGCCTTATATGAGTATCTCAACAGCTGAACACTCCAATTAGAGACTCTGGAGGTCAAAGTCAAGTCTAACAGGCTGCCTCTACTCTCAACTGTGTAACCCAATTGCTTTTAATAAACAATTCTATCCCTGGCTGACTCTACTGGAAATTTAATCTGATCTTATCCTGGGTATATATAAGTGGTCTCACCCTACTTATTTATAGCCCACCTAAAATCTTGCTGAGCTGAATGAAACTTAGAATAAATCTAGGCCGGGCACTGTGGCTCACGCCTGTAATCTCAGCACTTTGGGAGTCCAAGGGGGGCGGATGATGAGGTGAGGAGTCTGAGACAATCCTGGCCAACATGGTAAAACCTCGTCTTAGTTGGACGTGGTGGCACACGCCTGTAGTCCCAGCTACTCGGGAGGATGAGACAGGAGAATCACTTGAACCCGGGAGGTGGAGGTTGCAGTGAGCCGAGAACGCGCCACTACACTCCAGCCTGGGCAACAGAGCAAGACTCCACCTCCAAAAAAAAAAAAGAAGAAAAGAGAAGATAAACCTACTACAATAATTTGTGCCATGGATTCCTTATTTCTTTATTCCTTTATTTATTCATAAAAGACAGAGTAGGCTGGGTGTGATGGCTCATGCCTATAATCCCAGCACTTTGGGAGGCCGAGGTGGGCGGATCACCTGACATCGGGAGTTCAAGACCAGCCTGGCCAAGGTGAAACCCCGTCTCTACTAAAAATACAAAAAAATTCAGCCGGGCGTGGTGGTGCACGCCTGTAATCCCAGCTACTCGGGAGGCTGAGGCAGGAATCACTTGAACTCGGGAGGCGGAAGTTGCAGTGAGCCGAGATTGCGCCACTGCACTCCAGTCTGGGCAACAAGAGCAAAACTCCATCTCAAAAAAAAAAAGACAAAGTAGTGCTAACAATTGGTAAAAACAAACGTGTGTTTCTATGAAAGGGGTATTCACATTTATAACACTATGTTTAGGTCTATCAGTCAATAAATGACTGTGCCAGAAAAGGGATGTGAAGTAGTAAATAAGCAGAGAATGTGTCCAAGAAACCAAGAAAATTCACAGGAAATCACAGTCATCCTCACACCTTGAAAATGGTTGAGAGAAAAAAATACATCATTTAAATTCCAGAATTCTTATACCTCACAAAATAAAATGACACACGTCAAAAATTCCGTACATTTACTTATCTATTTAACTTATTTGGAATTTGTATTATTATCAGCACCTCTAATGATAGGTCATTGCTACTGTAATAGTCTTGGAGAC
Organism: Pongo pygmaeus; assembly: GCF_028885625.2. Taxonomy (NCBI): domain Eukaryota; kingdom Metazoa; phylum Chordata; class Mammalia; order Primates; family Hominidae; genus Pongo; species Pongo pygmaeus. The sequence goes on along the minus strand of NC_085930.1, from coordinate 105,889,458 downwards.
AACAAAAAGTATTAGCATTGATACCAATCACTGAGAATTTATCATGAAGCACTTTTGACTTATTTCCTCATTTACTTGTCACAACAAGCATATGAACTTTACTCTTTTTTTTTTTTTTTTTTGAGACTGAGTCTCTGTCACCAGGCTGGAGTGCAGTGGTGCAATCTCAGCTCACTGCAACCTCCGCCTCCCAGGTTCAAGCAATTCTCCTGCCTGAGCCTCCTGAGTAGCTGGGACTGCATGCGCACGCCACCATGCCCAGCTAATTTTTGTATTTTTAGTAGAGACGGGGTTTCACCATGTTGGCCAGGATGGTCTCGATCTCTTGACCTCATGATCCATCTGCCTTGGCCTCCCAAAGTGTTGGGATTACAGGTGTGAGCCACGGCTTCTGGCCTGAACTTTACTCTTTTACACCCATTTTACAGATGAGAAAAGTGTTGCTGGCTCCAGCAATATTGTATACTAAAGAACTATTACACCCTACCACTATAAACATGTAGAAATGTTGGGTAAATGTAACACACATTATTTTAAATGAGCAGCTGAATTCCTAGAAAGAAAGCAAATCCCCAGGTGCAAAAATTAAAGGGAGGAAAAAAAAGAAACAACTAAAAGTCAAAGTGGTAATCATGCGAGGTAAAAAATACAACCCTAGGCTAGGCACAGTGCCCCACGCCTGTAATGCCAGAACTTTGGGAGGCCAAGACAAGCAGACCACTGTAAGTCAGGAGTTCGAGACCAGCCTAGCCAACATGGTGAAACCCTGTCTCTACCAAAAAGAGAAAAATTAGCCACGCATGGTGGCGGGCACTTGTAATCCCAGCTACTTGGGAAACTGAGACAGGAGAATCGCTTGAATCCAGGAGGCACAGGCTGCAGTGAGCTGAGATCCTGCCACTGCACTCCAGCCTGGATGACAGAGCAAGACTCTGTCTCAAAAATAAATAAATAAATAAAAATTATCCGGGCACAGTTATGCACATCTGTAATCCCAGCTACTCATGAGGCTGAGGCAGGAAAACTGGTTGAACCCGGAAGGTGGAGGCTGCAGTGAGCCAAGATTGCACCACTGCACTCCAGTCTGAGTGAGAGTCTGTCTCAAAAACTAAATTAATTAAGGCCAGGCACGGTGGCTCACGACTGTAACCACAGCATTTTTGGAGGCCAAGGTGGGCTGATCATGAGGTCAGGAGATCGAGACCATCCTGGCTAACACGGTGAAACCCCATCTAAAAAAAAAATACAAAAATTAGACGGGCATGGTGGCAGCCTGTAGTCCCAACTACTAGGAAGGCTGAGGCAGGAGAACAGTGTGAACCTGGGAGGCAGAGCTTGCAGTGAGCTGAGATCGCGCCACTGCACTCCAGCCTGGGCAACAGAGAAAGACTCCGTCTCAAAAAAAAAAAAAAAAAAAAAAAAAACCTAATTAAATAAAAAGTGAATTAAAAAAAAAAAAAGAATTATAAGTTTAAAATGTAAAACAGGCCAGGCACAGTGGCTCATGCCTGTAATCCCAGCACTTTGGGAGGCCAAGGCTGGCGGTTCATGAGGTCAGGAGTTCGAGACCACCCTAGCCAACATGGTTAAACTCCGTCTCTACTAAAAATACAAAAAATAGGCCAGGCGCAGTGGCTCATGCCTGTAATCCCAGCACTTTGGGAGGCCGAGGCGGTTCAATCATAAGGTCAGGAGTTTGAGACCAGCCTGACCAACATGGTGAAACCTGTCTCTACTAAAAATACAAAAATTAGCCAGGCGTGGTGGCAGGCACCTGTAATTCCAGCTACTCTGAAGGCTTAGGCAAAGGAATCGCTTGAACCCGGGAGGCAGAGGTTGCGGTAAGCTGAGATGGTGCCACTGCACTCCAGCCTGGCTGACAGAGCCAGGCTTCATCTTAAAAAAAAAAAAAGCTGGGCGTGGTGGCGGGCGCCTGTAATCCCAGCTACAGCTACTCGACAAGCTGAGGCAACAGAACCATTTGAACCCAGGAGGCAGAGCGTGCAGGGAGCCAAGATCGCGCCATTGCACTCCAGCCTGGGCTACAGAGCAATACTGCCTCTCAAAAAAAAAAAAAAAAAACCTTCTTGAAGAAAATACAGTAGAATATATACATGACTTTAGAAAAGGCAAAGATTTCTGGCCAGGCGTGGTGGCTCATGCCTGTAATCCTACCACTTTGGGAGGCCTAAGCGAGCAGATCACCTGAGGTCAGGAGTTCGAGACCAGCCTGACCAACATGGAGAAACCCCGTCTCTACTAAAAATACAAAACCAGCCAGGCATGGTGGTGCATGCCTGTAATTCCAGCTACTCAACAGGCTGAGGCAGGAGAATCGCTTGAACCCGGGAGGCGGAGGTTGCAGTGAGCTGAGATCGCGCCATTGCACTCCAGCCTGGGCAACAAGAGCGAAACTCCATCTCAAAAAAAAAGGCAAAGATTTCTATAAGAACACAAAAAGTACTAACAACACAGAAAAATTTTACTAAATTGTTCTGTATCAGGAAATGGCAAATAATGGTCCACGGGTCAAATGTAGTCCACTCTTGTTTTTGTAAAGTTTTACTGAAGCAAATTCACATTCATGTATTTTTTGTGGCTACTTTCACACAATAGCAGCAAAAGCGAGTACTTGCACCACAAACCATATAATCCAAAAAGCCCAAAATATCTGGCATTTTACAGAAAAAGTTTACCGTTTCCTGCTGTATATTACAATTACAAACCTCTGCTCATCAAAGGACATCATTATGAGAGTAAAAACATAAACTATTAAGTGGGAGAAGAGATCTGTAATAAATATTTCTGACCAATGAACCATATCCAGAATACCTAAGAAAAATTCAGCCAGGTATGGTGACTCACGCCTGTAATCCCAGCACTTTGGGATGCTGAGCTGGGAGAATCACTTGAGCCCAGGAGTTTGAGATCAGCCTGGGCAACAAAGCGAGACTGTCTCTACAAAAAAACAGAAAAAATTATCCAGGTGTGGTGGTGGGGACTGGTAGTCCCAGCTACTTGAGAGGCTGAGGTGGGAAGATCCTTTGAGCCCAGGCGTTTGAGGCCGCAGTGAGCTATGATCAAGCCAATGTACTCCAGCCTGGGTGATTAGGCCAGACCCCGTTTCAAAAAAGAAAAAAAAAAGAGAGAGAAAGACCAATGTGCAAATTTTTAAACAGGCAAAAGATTTAAACAGGTACTTCTCAAAAAAGGATAGCCAAGTGGCCAATAAATAAAGTTGCTCACATTAATTATTAGCAACTAGAAAATAATGCATTATAACCACAAATCTACTGAATAACCAAAATGTAAAAGACAAAAAGATTCCAAGGATTGGTGAGAAAGTAGAAAATTAGAATGCTCGGCCAGGTGTGGTGGCTCATGCCTGTAATCTCAGCTCTTTGGGAGGCCGAGGCAGGTGGATCACGAGGTCAGGAGATTGAGACCATCCTGGCTAACACGTGAAACTGGTGAACCCCTACCTCTACTAAAAATACAAAAACTTAGCCGGGCGTGGCAGCACGCACCTGTAGTCCCAGCTACTCAGGAGGCTGAGGGAGGAGAATGGCATGAAACAGGGAGGCGGAGCTTGCAGTGAGCCGAGATCCCGCCACTGCACTCCAGCTTGGGCAACAAAGCGAGACTCCGTATCAAAAAAAAAAAAAAAAAAAGAAAGAAAGAAAGAAAGAAAATCAGAATGCTCATACACTGTTTGTGGGAGTATAAATTGGTAGAACTGCTGTGGAAACCTGTTTAGCAACATCTACTAAAGTTGACCAACCTATGACATAGCAAGTAAACTCTCAAGAACATAACCAAAAGAAACATCTATGTTGAGCAAAAGAAATATATAAAAATATTCACAGCAGCACTATTTATAATAGCTCTAAGCTGCAAATTACCCCAAAAGCCTATCAATGACAAAATGAATAAAAAAAAATGTGGTGTATTCCCACAATGGAATACTATACAGCAACTGTTGTAAATTATGAAACAGCTATTGAAAAACAACAAGGGTCTCACTGTGTCACCCAGGCTGGAGTGCAGTGGAATGATCACTACTCACTGCAGCCTCCAACTCCTGGGCTCAAGTGATCCTCCCACCTCAACCTCCTAAGGAGCTCTGACCACAGGAGTTTGCCACCATGCTAACGCTAATATTTTAATATTCTGTAGAGATGTGGTCTCACTATCTAACCCAGGCTGGTCTTGAACTCCTGGGCTCAAGCAATCTTCCCACTTCAGCCTCGCAAAAAAAAAAAAAAAAAAACTAGCCACATGTGGTAGTATATGCCTAGGCTAAGACAAGAGGATTGCTTAAGCCCTAGAGGTCAAGGCTGCAGTGAGCTGTGTTCATTCAGGACACCACTCCAACCTGGTAACACAACAGGGTACCATCTCAAAAAAATAAAAATTAAAGTTTTACCAGTACACAGCCATACTTATTATGTACTGCATATACATATACTCATTTACGCATTGTATATAGCTGCTTTCATATTACACTGAGTGGCTGTGACAGAGTCCACAGAGCCTACAGGCCTAAAATATTTACTATCTAAAATATTTACTATCTGTCCCTTTATTTAATTAATTAATTTATTTATTTAGAAACAGGGTGTTGGCCGGGCGCGGTGGCTCACGCCTATAATCCTACATTTTGGGAGGCCGAGGTGGGTGGATGACCTGAGGTCAGGAGTTTGAGACCAGCCTGGCCAACATAAATACAAATACAAAATTAGCCAGGCGTGGTAGTGCATGCCTGTAATCCCAGCTACTCAGGAGGCTGAGGCAGGAGAATCGCTTGAACCAGGGAGGTGGTGGTGGCGGTGAGCTGAGATCGCACCCTTGCACTCCAGCCTGGGCAACAAGAGCGAAACTCTGACTCAAAAAAAAAAAAGAGGAGAAACAGGGTGTCACTGTCGCCCAGGCCGTAGTGCAGTGGTGCAATCTCAGCTCACTACAACCTTCGCCACCTGGCTCAAGCAATCCTCCCACCTCAGCCTCCCAAATAGCTGGGACCACAGGGGCCCTCCCAAACACCTGGCTAATTTTGATATTTTTGTAGAGACCAGCTTTTGCCATGTTGTCCAGGCTGGTCTTGAACTCCTGGACTCAAGTGATCTACCCACCTCAGCCTCCCAAAATGCTTGGATTATGGGAGTGAGCCACAGCATGCAGCATACTCTGTCCCCTTAGGAAAAAATTTAGGCTGGGCGTGGTGGCTCATACCTGTAATCCCAGCACTCTGGGAGGCTGAGGCGGGCAGATCACGAGGTCAGGAGTTCAAGACCAGCCTGGCCAACATGGTGAAACCCCGTCTCTACTAAAAATACAAAAATTAGCTGAGCATGGTGGCGCGTGCCTGTAATCCCAGCTACTCGGGAGGCTGAGGCAGGAGAATAGCTTGAACCCGGGAGGAGGAGATTGCAGTGAGCCAAGATCCCGCCACTGCACTCCAGCCTGGGACAGAGCTAGACTCAGTCTCAAAAAAAAAAAGAAAAAGAAAGAAAGAAAGAAAAAATTTAGCCAGGCATGGTGGCTCACGCCTGTAATCCCAGCACTTTGGGAGGCTGAGGCAGGTGGATCACCTGAGGTCAGGAGTTCAAGACCAGCCTGGCCAACATGGTGAAACCTCATCTCTACTAAAAATACAAAAAAATTAGCTGGGTGTGGTGGCGGGTGCCTGTAATCCCAGCTACTCGGGAGGCTGACGCAAGAGAATCGCTTGAACTCGGGAGGCTGAGGTTGCAGTGAGCTGAGATCACGCCATTGCACTCCAGCCTGGGCAACAAAAGCGAGACTCCATCTCAAAAAAAAAAAAAAGAAAAAGAAAAAATGTATCAGCCCGTACACAGCAATGACAACAAACAAATTACAACTATAAGCAATAATACAGAAAAATTTGACGCCGGGCATGGTGGCTCATGCCTGAAATCCCAGCACTTTGGGAGGCCGAGATGGGCAGATCACTTGAGGCCAGGAGTTCGAGACCAGCATGGCTAACATGGTGAAACCCCATCTCTACCAAAAATACAAAATATCAGCTGGGAATGGTGGTGCACACCTGTTAATCAGCTACTTTAGAGGCTGAGGCATGAGAATCGCATGAACCCAGGAGGCAGATTGCAGTGAGCCAAGATCATACAACTGCACTCCAGCCTGGGCAACAGAGAGAGACTGTCTCAAAATAAAAAATTAAAAAAAAGAAATTTTTACAAATGTAATATTTGCCTGCATGCTTCAAAAATGTTAAGTCATGGGCCAGACGGAGTGGCTCATGCCTATAATCTCAGCACTTTGGGAGGCCAAGGCTGACAGTTACCTGAGGTCAGGAGTTAGAGACCAGCCTGGCCAACATGGTGAAACCCAGTTTCTACTAAAAATACAAACATTAGCTGGGCGTTGTGGCGCATGCCTGTAATCCCAGCTACTGGGGAGGCTGAGGCAGGAGAATCACTTGAACCTGGTGGGGGAGGAGATTGCAGTGAGCCAAGATCGTGCTACTGCACTCCAGCCTGGGCAACTGAGCAAGACTCTGTCTCAAAAAACAACAACAACAAAAAATGTAAGTCATAACAAACAGATGTCAATCAGCTGTGCATGGTAGCTCAAAGCAGCAATTCCAGTACTTTGGAAGGCCAAGGCAGAAGGACTTCTTCAGTCCAAGAGTTCAAAACCAGCCTGGGTAACACAGTGAGACCCTATCTCTATCAAATTAAAAATTAAAAAATTTGGCCAGGCGCTGTGGCTCACACCTGTAATCCCAGCACTTTGGGAGGCCAAGGCAGGCAGATCACTTGAGGTCAGTAGTTCGAGACCAGCCTAGCCAATATGGTGAAACCCCATCTCTACTAAAAATACAAAAACTAGCTGGGTGTAGTGGTGCACACCTGTAATCCCAGCTACTCGGGAGGCTAAGACAGGAGAATGGCTTGAACCCGGGAAGGGGAGGCTGCAGTGAGCTGAGACTGCGCTACCACACTGCAGACTGGGTAACAGAGCAAGACTCTGTCCAAAAAAAAAAAGAAAAAAAGAAAAGAAAAGAAAAGAAAAGCCAGGCGTGGTGGAATGTGTCTGTGGTCTCAGCCACTCAGCAGGCTGAGGCAGGTGGATCAGTTGATCCCTGGAGGTCAAGGCTGCAGCGAGCTATGACCACACCACTGTACTTTAGCCTGGGTGACAGAGCAAGGCAGTATCTCAGAAAAAAAAAGAAAAAGACAGGCTGAATTATCTCAAATTAAATAAGACTAAAAATATATAACTAAATAAAATATGTGGTGTTGGTGTGGATCTTACAAAGGACACTTTTGAGACAACTGGTGAAATGTGAAATAGATTATATGGTAAATAATGGTATTATATCCAAGCCAATCTCCTAAATTTGATCACTGTATTTGCCAGGATAAATCCCATGTTCTACAGAGATCTGTGCCTCAGTCTCAAGTCTCTCAAGCTATTCCCTCCCTGCTAGATTGGACTTGATGGATGATGACAACTCAAGTGACTACGACTCCTGATTTCTTTCACTTAAGTCCATCCTTTTATTCTTGCTTCCAAGACCTATATGCTAACCTCTGCTTTCTCTCTCATCCATTCCACAAAGTCCCAGAATCAGCATAATTTTGGCAAAACAATACCATTCTCACATACGGGTCATAAAATGTTCAGTAAGAGAGATCATAACATTTGCCAAATTCAATAGTTTTCTCCTATTTCTTTTTTTTCTTTTTCTTTTTTTTTTTTTTTTGACACACAGTCTCACTCTGTTGCCCAGGCTGGAGTGCAGTGGCACAATCTTGGCTCATTGCAACCTCTGCCTCTCGGGTTCAAGCAATTCTCCTGCCGCAGCCTCCTGAATAGCCGGGATTTTTTTTGTATTTTTAGTAGAGATAGGATCTCACAAGGTTGACCAGCCTGGTCTAGAACTCCTGATTTCAGGTGATCCGCCCGCCTCAGCCTCCCAAAGTGCTGGGATTACAGGCGTGAGCTACCACACCCAGCTTGTTTTCTCCTATTTCTTTGCCACAGAACATTTTTAGAAACTCAGAGGTCTATTAGGAAAAATTGTTCAAAGTGAAACTTGAAGACAACAGATTCTTCTTAGCCCTCTGCATTTACTCCTCCCCTCCCTCTTCTCAGATGCTACGGGTACTCCCCAGGAAATAATTATAAAACCAGTGATCAAGTCCAACTCCAACTGTAAGCCCCTTCTTATTAACTTCATGTTCCAAATGGTTTATTCAATCAAACGAAAACAGACTGTTAAAGTGACAGTCCTCCAACTCCCACCCTTTCCATTACACCAGACTGATCCAGTTTGTGAGAATTCCTGCCATGAGGTCAGTCATACTTACTGGGGAGAAATTCAAAGGTGTCAGAAAGAGATAGCTTATGAACTGTGACTCATCTAAAACATCCCAAAATAGTATTAGCCAGTTCAATCACACCACCACATTTGTTAGAACTGGCTATGACAACATTTTATGCTCAATGTATTTACAGGTGTTCTACCAAATCACATAACAATTGAAAATAAATTTAGAAAATGTTGAATGAGGCTAGGCGCAGTGGCTCCCACCTGTAATCCCAGCACTTTGGGAGGCCGAGATGGGAGAATCACCTGAGGTCAGGAGTTTGAGATCAGCCTGGCCAACATGGTGAATCCCTGTCGCTACTAAAAATATAAGAATTAGCCAGGTGTGGCTGGGTGCAGTAGCTCACGCCTGTAATCCCAGCACTTGGGGAGGCCGAGGCGGGCGGATCACGAGGTCAGGAGAGCGAGACCATCCTGGCTAACACGGTGAAACTCTGTCTCTACTAAAAATACAAAAAATTAGCCAGGCATGGTGGTGGGCGCCTGTAGTCCCAGCTACTCGGGAGGCTGAGGCAGGAGAATTGCTTGAACCCAGGAGGCGGAGGTTGCAGTGAGCCGAGATCATGCCACTACACTCCAGCCTGGGCAACAGAGCAAGACTCCATCTCAAAAAAAAAAAGAGAAAACGTTGAATGATAGTTCCCTTAAAATAGGTGTATCCATCTCCTCAATGCATCTCCTTCTTCAACAGTAATAATCTTTCTTTTCCTTTTTTTTATTTTTTAATCTTTTTTAGAGACAGGGTCTCACTTTGTTGCCCAGGCTAGTCTCGAGTTCCTGGGCTCAAGTGATCCTCCTGCCTCAGCCTCCCAAAACATTAGGATTACAGGCATGAGCCACCACACCCAGCCCTTTTGGGTCAACACTTTCAGAGGACAAGGCAGGAGGACAGCTTGAGCCCAGGAGTTTGGGACCAGCCTGGGCAACAATAGCGAGACTCCAGCTCTAAAAAAAAAAAAAAAAAAAAAAAAAAAAAAAAAATTATAAAAACATAATAATTTTTTCAGTGAGTTCTGACAACTGCTTTAAAATAAGTCAGTATTACACTTTACATTTTTGTAGATACATTAAGAAAAGCTCAATTTCACAAGATTGTTGCTCAGGCTAGTCTCAAACTCTTGAGCTCAGAGGACCCACTCACCTAGGCCTCCCAAACTGTTGGGATTATAGATAGGCATGAGCCACAGTGCCCAGCTGAGATTTTTTTTTTTTAAGAAAAAAAAAATACATATACAGTATTCTGTTTTATGTTTACACTATATTTTCACAACACAAAATACTTCAGTTAGGTTTTTTTTCTTAAACAGGGTCTCACTGTCACCTAGGTTGGAATGCAGTGGCATGATTATAGCCCACTGCAGCCTCAACCTCCTGGGCTCAAGAGATCCTCCTACCTCAGCCTCCCAAGTAGCTGGGACCACAGGCATACACCACCACACCAAGCTAAATTTTTTATTTTTTGTAGACAAGGGCTCTCACCATGTTGTCCAGGCTGGTCTCAAACTCCTGGGCTCAAGGACTCCTCTAGCCTCAGCCACCCAAAATGCTAACATTATAAGCATGAACCACTGCACCCAGCCTTTCTCTTTAGGAAAAAAAAAAAAAAGAGAAAGAGATACTGATGGGATTTCGCTCTATCACTCAGGCTAGAGTGCAGCAGTACTATTGTAACTCATGGCAGCCTCTAACTCCCGGGATCAAGTGATCCTCCTGGGTCAGCTCCCAAGTAGTTGGGACTACAGGCACACACCACCATGCATGACTAATTTTTAGTTTTTCTGACAAATAGGGTCTCAATATGTTGCTCAAGCTGGTCTCAAACTCCTTGCCTCATGTGACCCTCCTACTTCAGTCTCCCAAGTAGTCTGGATTACAGGCATGAGCCAGTGTGCCCAGCTAAATATGTACTGTTTACTGTACATTGGCCATACTTCAGCAAAGCTGGAGGACACATTATGGGGAGAGACAGAAAGATGAAAAAAGTAAAAATATAGAAAAAATAAATAAATGAAACATCAATCAAATAAATAAGTACAATGTCAGTGAACTCAGGTTTCTACCTATGAATCCACACGGTACAGAGTACAAGCCTGCACTGAAGTTGATCATAGCTTTCCAGAGCCTTGCCCACCACCTGGTCCAGCATGCCCTCTGCCTGGAATACTAGTCCATGTCTCCAACACAGCAGCCCGTATTTTGCAGCCTACTGAGCTCTGTCTAACTGGTCATGCCACATCATGTAGGCCCACTGCCCTTGCACATGAATTATAAAGGCCAGAAGCTAGCTAACTAGATTTTTCAGATTTAACTCTTCTTCTACAGTAATTTGTTTTATCCACACATGTGGCTGAGCAGTTCAGTTAGACTATTTGTTTTCTCCATGTTGGCAAATTATTTCCTACATGGCCCCCAAGTTACAAGAATATCTATGAGTTCATTAGTACAAAATTCAAAAACAAGCAAAACATAATACTGTATTATTCAGGGATGCATACTAACACAGTGATACCTATAAAGAAAAGCAAGGAGGCCAGGCGCAGTGGCTCACGCCTGTACTCCCAGCACTTTGGGAGGCTGAGGCAGGTGGACCACCTGAGGTGGGGAGTTCAAGACCAGCCTGAACAACATGGAGAAACCCTGTCTCTACCAAAAATGCAAAATTAGCCGGGCGTGGTGGCGCATACCTGTAATCCCAGCTAGTCTGGAGGCTGAGGCAAGATAACCGCTTGAACCCGGGAGGCGGAGGTTGCAGTGAGCCAAGATCGTGCCATTGCATGCCAGCCTGAGCAACAAGAGCGAAACTCCATCTCAAAAAAAACAAAAACAAAAACAAAAAAACAAAAAAACAAAAACGGCAAGGAAAAGATTATCTGTGGGGAAAAGGGGGAATTTATGGTTGGGAAAGGAACATGTACGTTTGTTAGGGTTGTTAGCAATTTCTGACCTGGACTGTGGTTAAATGGATGTTCTCTTTACAATTATTTAAGTCAAAATTTATTGTACTCACTTTCTATATATTTTGCAATAGGAAGTTGTTTAAAAAAAAAAAAGAAATAAACGAAACCATTATTCCACAAGTAAATTTCCTACACTATTTTGCTTAAACAGGTGCTTATATTCCACTTTCATCAGACAGAGTTCTAAGCTACAAACTCAAATGCTCACTTCAAATATATATACAACACTTACGGTCTCCTTCCTAGTCCCATGTTCCCAAAGATAGTCTCTCCATTCTGAAATTCATACGACGGCAGAGTGAAAGCAGTTCAGGAATATAACATTCTACATTTTTCCTCCAGTTGCAAATTATTATTATTATTTTTTTTTGAGATGGAGTCTCCCTCTGTCGCCCAGGCTGGAGTACAGTGGCGTGATCTTGGCTCTCTGCAACCTCCGCCTCCTGGGGTCAAGCAATTCTCCTGCCTCAGCCTCCCGAGTAGCTGGGATTACAGGCGCCTGCCACCATGCCCGGGTAATTTTTGTATTTTAGTAGAGACAGGGTTTCACCATGTTGGCCAGGCTGGTTTCGAACTCCTGACCTCAGGTGATCCACCTACCTCAGCCTCCCAAAGTGCTGGGATTACAGGCATGAGCCACTGCCCCCAGCCTAAATGATTTTTTTAAGTGCAATGACAGGTTTACAATTTTGGGCATAAGGGTACATGTTCTCAAGATCTCCTGGAGCTGTGTCACGTAAAAAAGAAAACAAAATCTTGGATATCTCCCAAACACAATTAAAATCCAGTTACTTGAGACTCTCACTTAACCTTCTACATTTCTTACTCTCAGAGCTTTCCTCTTTTTTTAAACACAGATGCTTATAATCCACTTTAAAATGCAGAATAAAAAAACGGCCGGGCACTATGGCTCATGTCTGTAAACCCAGGACTTTGGGGGGCCAAGGCGGGAAGATTGCCTGAGCCCAGGAGTTCGAGAACAGTCTGGGCAACAGGGCAAAACCCTGTCTCTACAAAAACAAAATACAAAAATTAGCAGGGTGTAGTGGTGCATGCTTGTTGTCCCAACTACTCAGGAGGGTGAGGTGGGAGGATCTATCTGAGTCTGGAAAGTACTAAAGCCTTGGAGGGCTTGTGGGAAAATTAGAAACTTTACTTGTAGTGAAGGTAAAATGTTATTTTTCTTTTTTGTTTTGTACCCACATCTTCTTAACAATTTTTTTTGTTTCAAATCATGTGTTTGCTAATGCAATATACCTTTAGCCTTAGCCCTATGAAATGCTTGGTTCTTTCTAAATCTCTTAGCATTTGATAGAAAAAGAGCCAGCTGTCTGACATCCAGCATGACTTGGGAAGTTACTATATAAAGTTCCACTCTAGCTGGGCATGGTGGCTTATGCCTGTAATCCCGGCACTTTGGGAAGCCGAGGCGGGCGGATCACGAGGTCAGATCAAGACCATCCTGGCTAACACAGTGAAACCCCGTCTCTACTGAAATACAAAAAAAAATTAGCCAGGCATGGTGGCGGGCGCCTGTAGTCCCAGCTACTTGGGAGGCTGAGGCAGGAGAATCGCGTGAACCCAGGAGGCAGAGGTTGCAGTGAGCCGAGATCACACCACTGCACTCCAGCCTGGGCAACAGAGCATGACTCTGTTTCAAAAAAAAAAAAAAAAAGGTTCCACTCTGATTTTTTCTTTTTTTTTTTCTTTGAGATGGAGTTTCGCTCTTGTTGCCCAGGCTGGAGTGCAATGGCACAATCTCGACTCACTACAATCTCCACCTCCCGGGTTCAAGTGATTCTCCTGCCTTGGCCTCATGAGTAGCTGGGATTACAGGTATGTACCACCACACCCGGCTAATTTTGTATTTTTAGTAGACATGGAGTTTCTCCATGTTGGTCAGGCTGGTCTCGAACTCTCAACCTGAGGTGATCCACCCACTTCAGCCTCCCAAAGTGCTGGGATTACAGGTGTGAGCCACCGCACCCAGCCTCCACTCTGATTTAAAAAAAAAAAAAGTCCAAATAGTGAACTCGGCCAGGCGCGGTGGCTCACACCTGTAATCCCAGCACCTTGGGAGGCTGAGGCAGGTGGATCACAAAGTCAGGAGTTCGAGACCAGCTTGGCCAACATGGAGAAACCTTGTCTATACTAAAAATACAAAAATTAGCTGGGCGTGGTGGTGGACGCCTGTAATCCCAGCTCCTCGGGAGGCTGAGGCAGGAGAATAGTTTGAACCCGGGAGGCAGAGGTTGCAGTGAGCCAAGATTGCACCATTGCACTCCAGCCTGGACAACAACAACAACAACAAAAAAAACAGTGGACTCTTTTTTTTAAGACAGAGCCTCAGCTCACTGCAACCTCTGTCTCCCAGGCTCAAGTGATCCTCCCACCTCAGCCTCCCAAGTAGCTGGGCCTACAAGCGTGCATGCACCACCACACCCAGATAATTTTTCTTGTATTTCTTTGTAGAGACAGGGCCTAATGTTGCCCAGGCTAGTTTCAAACTCCTGGGCTCAAGAGTTTTGACCACCTTGGCCTCCCAAAGTGCTGAGATTACAGGTGTGAGCCATGCCCAGCATAAACTCTTATACCATACTGATTACTCAGGGAAAAAACTTTTTAAAGTATATGATTTATATGTCTCACTGAAACATTCTTTGCTTTGTTAATTATCTATCTCATCGAATTTTGTTTTATACCATTATGGATTGTATCAATCCCTTTCATCTGGGAAAATGCTGAACACCATTTTGAGAGGAAGGCAAGTACATCGGGTTCCAGTGGCACTAAACCAAGAATTGTATTTAATTACGGCTTCTGCCTAAAAATATTCTTCCCTAATATTTTAAAATCTGGAACTAAATAATGGTTTAGTTCCCAGGAGTCAAATAGCCTACATATAACATTCTCTGAAAATACCATTTCTGAAAAGATTAATACATTCCTAATTAAGAATCCCAATATAATTTCAAACGTATTATGTAAAATACTTTATATAATGCAATCTGTAATTTTACTCTAAATTATATGTTACAATTAATAAAGTGCAATCAATATATACTATATGATAGTGAATTAAATTATTGAAAACCTAAATCAACAGCTAATTTGATAATTCTAGCCCAGTTCATAATGTAAAAGAACAGGAAATGAATACTTTAGCTGTAAAGGAACATGGAACTTTCAAATTTTTCACACATAAAATACATAAGACACACACATCCCACAGAAAATGATAATGATAAAGCAAATGGGTAAAATGTTAACAACTGTAGATTCTGAGTGAAGGGAAAATAAAAGTTCTTCATACTAATCTTGTAAGTTTTTACTTTTAAATATGTTTAAACTTTTGTTATAAAAAACATCAGGCAGCTAGCTGGGAGCGGTGGCTCACATCTGTAATCCCAGCACTTTGGGAGGCCAAGGTGGGCAAATCACCTGAGGTCAGGAGTTCCAAGACCCAGAGAGGCCAACCTGGTGAAACCCTGTCTCTACTAAAAATACAAAAATGAGCCAGGCGTGGTGGCCGGCACCTGTAGTCCCAGCTACTGGGGAGGCTGAGGCATGAGAATCGCTCGAACCCAGGAGGCGGAGGTTGCAGTGAGCCAAGATCGCACCACTCTACTCCAGCCTGGATGACACAGCGAGACTCCATCTCAAAAAAAAATAAAACAAATAAGGGCCGGGCACAGTGGCTCACGCCTGTAATCCCAGCACTTTGAGAGGCAGAGGCAGCCGGATCATGAGGTCAGCAGTTCGAGACCAGCCTGGCCAAGATGGTGAAACTCTGTCTACTAGAAAATACAAAAATTAGCCAGGCGCAGTGGCGGGCGCCTGTAATCCCAGCTACTCCGGAGGCTGAGGCAGGAGAATTGCTTGAACCGAGGAGGCAGAGGTTGCAGTGAGTAGACATCACGCCACTGCACTCCAGCCTGGGCGACAGAGCAAGACTCCGTCATAAATACATACATATACACACACACACATACATACATAAATACCAAAATTGACTAAGCCACCTTCTACTTTCCCCTATGATGTGGTTTCCCATCACCTTCAAGATAAAATGCACACTTCTAGCACAGTAAACCAGTCCTTTTACGACTGACACTGGCCCACCTCTCTGCTGATTGTCCTCTACCTACCCTCAGCTCTAAATGTGCTGAACTATGTGCAACTACCTTTAAGTACCACATTTTCTCAGACCATAACGCTTTTTTTTTTTTTTTTTTTGAGACGGAGTCTCACTCTGTCACCCAGGCTGGAGTGCAGTGGCGTGATCTCGGCTCACTGCAAGCTCTGCCTCCCAGGTTCACGCTATTCTCCTGCCTCAGCTTCCCAAGTAGCTGGGACTACAGGTGTCCACCACCATGCCCGGCTAATTTTTGTATTTTTAGTAGAGACGGGGTTTCACCTTGTTAGCCAGGATGGTCTCGATCTCCTGACCTCATGATCCACCTTCCTCAGCCTCCCAAAGTGCTGGGATTACAGGCATGAGCCACTGCAACCCGCCAACCATAACGCTTTTATGTATTGCACCACTGCCTGAAAATCCCATCCTCCCCCACTTAGCTGAAGAACTCACACTCAACTTTCAAGACACAATTCAAATGTCCTTTTCCACAGAAACATTTCCTGACATCACCAAGTAAGTCAAAGGCTCTACTCACACAGCTCATTAGACTGTGAGTTCCCTGAGGACAAATATACAGTATTTGTTTGTACTCTTAGGACCCTGCACCTAATCAAATTCTTAACATTTGCTGAGCTCCAATCAGTGGAGAAAAGGAGCCCTTTTAAATAAACTTTTCTGGAATAACCAGATAACCATAAGGAAAAACATAAAAATGGATCTGCCATTTCCCACACTAACTACCAGGGCAAATCCTAAATGGATCAGAGAGTGACATGTAAAAATAAGGCTAGGGCCGGGCACAGTGGCTCACGTCTGTAATCCCAGCACTTTGAGAGGCCAAGGCAGGCAGATCACGAGGTCAGGAGATTGAGGCCATCCTAGCTAACACAGTGAAACCCCGTCTCTACTAAAAATACAAAAAAAAAAAAAAAAATTAGCTGGTGTGGTGGCGGGCGCATGTAGTCCCAGCTACTTGGGAGGCTGAGGCAGGAGAATGGCATGAACTCGGTAGGCGGAGCTTGCAGTGAGCTGAGACTGTACCACTGCACTCCAGCCTGGGCGACAAGAGTGAGACTGTCTCAAAAAAAAAAAATAATAATAAGGCTGGGCATGGTTACTCATACCAGTAATCCCAGGACTTTGTGAAGCCAAGGCAGGAAGATCACTTGAGCCCAGGAGTTCAAGACGAGCCTGGGGCCAGGCACAGTGGCTCCCATCTATAATCCCAGCACTTTGGGAGGCTGAGGCGGGTGGATCACCTGAGATCAGGAGTTCAACACCAGCCTGGTCAACATGGTGAAACCCCATCTCTACTAAAAATACAAAAAAATTAACCAGGCGTGGTGGCAGGTGCCTGAATTCCCAGCTACTTGGGAGGCTGAGGTACAAGACTCACTTGAACCTGGGAAGCAGAGGTCGTGGTGAGCTGAAATTGCACCACTGTATTGCAGCCTGGGCGACAGAGCAAGACTTTGACTCCAAAAAAAAAAGACCAGCCTAGGCAACACAGAAAGACCCTGTCTCTATCTTTATAAATTAAAATTTAAAAAAAGTAAAAAATGAAATCATACAAGTACTAAAAGAACACATAGCTGAATTCCTTTATAACCTAGGAACGATAAAAGCTTCCCAATTATAATTCAAAATGAGAAAAGTAACCACATCAATATATTTAACTAAATTTCTTCAACTTTTTGGATAATAAAAACATCACAGGCAAACAGATTTATAGCAAGATCACTGAAACAATACTGTTTTTAAAAATTTTATTTATTTATTTTTTTGAGACGGAGTGTTGCTCTGTCGCCCAGGCCGGAGTGCAGTGGCGCAATCTCGGCTCACTGCAAGCTCTGCCTCCCGGGTTCATGCCATTCTCCTGCCTCAGCCTCCCAAGGAGCTGGGACCACAGGCGCCCGCCACCACGCCCGGCTAATTTTTGTACTTTTAGTAGAGATGGGGTTTCACCTCGTTAGACAGGATGTTCTCGATCTCCTGACCTCGTGATCCACCCACCTCAGCCTCCCAAAGTGCTGGGATTACAGGCGTGAGCCACCACGCCCGGCCTACTATTTCTTATTCTCAATTACATTTGAAAGATCAGTAAGTTGTTAAACGGTTTAGTGATCAAGAACAGTCCTCACAAAAAAGGTCTACTGATCATAGATTCATACAGGCAGCTAACAGCATGCTAGAAACAACAAAAACCGAAATGAATTAAAAGACAAAAATTATGAGGAAATATATGACAGACAATTCCTAAAAAGCTAATATTTGTAAAATCAGAGTTCGAAAATATAAATAAAGGAGTATAAGATAGCAGAGGCTGGGCACAGTGGCTCACACTTGTAATCCCAGTGCTTTGGGAGGCCGAGGTAGGCAAATCACTTGAGTTCAAGACCAGCCGGGCCAACACAGTGAAACCCCACATCTACTAAAAATACAAAAATTAGCCAGGTGCGGTGGGTGGTGCATGCATGTAGTCCCAGCTACTCGGGAGGCTGAGGCAGGAGAATTGCTTGAACCCGGGAGGCAGAGGTTACAGTGAGCCGAGATCACTCCACTGCACTCCAGCCTGGGTGACAGAACAAGACTATATCTCAAAAAATAACATAATATAATATAACATAACGTAACATAACATATCATAACATAAAAATAAAAATAAAGGCCAGGTGTGGTGGCTCACACCTGTACTCCCAGCACTTTGGGAGGCCAAGGTGGGTGGATCACTTGAGGCTGGGAGTTCAAGACCAGCCTGGCCAACATGGTGAAACCATGTGTCTACTAAAAATACAAAAATTAGCTGGGTGTGGTGGCGCGCACCTGTAATCCTAGCTATTCAGGAGTCTCAGGCACAAGAATCGCTGCAGTGGTTGCAGTGAGCTGAAATCACACCACTGCACTCTAGCCTGGGTGACAGAGCGAGACTCTGTCTCATAAATAAATTAAATAAAATAAAGATAGCAGATAAGGGCCGGCATGGTGGCTCGCGCCAGTAATCAAAGAGCTTTCAGAGGCCAATGCAGAAGGACCACCTTCCCGCCAAAAATTTGAGACCAGCCTGGGCAACACAGCAAGATCCCATCACTACAGAAATTTAAAAGTCACCCATTTGTGCGTGGCAGCACGTGCTAGTAGTCCCAGCCTCTTGGGAACCTGAGGTAGGAAGATGGCTAGAGCCGGGAGATCAAGGCTACAGTGCACTGTGATCAAACCACTGTACTCCAGCCTGGGCAACAGAACAAGACCCTGTCTGTAAAAACAAAAATAAAACACGCAATTGCAAGGACACCAAAATTATATTCTCACACAAGTTCAGAAGGTATCTCACCTACAAAATGTAAAAAATTCCATAAATTCTATTTATGGCACAAGACCTGCATCAAGAGAAAGCATGGAGAAGACTCGGTACAGCGAGAGGATAGGGAACTGCAACATAGTAAAATATTGTTAGGTCTTCACAATGACTGCTGCAATATTTAATGCAAATGTTAAATGCCTCTTCAAAAAGCAGCTTCCTACAGTTAAAAAGTAGTAATATTCTATAACTAAAAAAATTTTTTTTTTTTTTTTAATTCTACATGCTAGCAGCAGCAAAGGAAAAAAGTTGGATGCTACAACTAAAAATATACAGCAACTGAGGATGCCCAAATAATAGTAAGCTGATGTACTTACAGGGAGTTTGGTGAAGGCCGGGTTGGTGACATGCTTCCCAAAGGCATCTTCCTGGAACTGAAGAAGCTGCACCACCAGCCCAGCCAGTGTTTTATTGGTAGGAGCATCCGCATGAACATACTGCAAGATAAAGACAGGCATTCAAAAACTAGTACAATTTTTGCAGAAGAAAATGTTGGCTTACTTCCTAGTACCTACTAAGTACTTACATTATGGGAAATTTATAGATGTCTGAGACACGCTCTGTGCTATAAAGGAGCTTACAAAAACAAATATGTGTGTGCATTTAAAAATGGTTAAGACGGTTAATTTTTTTTTTTCTTTTCTTTGAGACGGAGTTACGTTCTTGTCACCCAGGGTGGAGTGCAGCGGTGCGATCTCGGCTCACTGCAACCTCTGCCTCCCGGGTTCAAGCCATTCTCCTGCCTCAGTCTCCCGAGTAGCTGGGATTACAGGCATGAGCCACTACCCCCAACTACTTTTGTATTTTTAGTAGAGACGGGGTTTCACCACGTTGGACAGGCTAGCCTCAAACTCCTGACCTCATGTGACCTGCCCCCGCCTCGTCCTCACAAAGATAAATCTCCTGTGTTTTTTATCAAAAAAAAAAAAAAAAGTGAAATATTATCCATATTAACGTAAAGAATGTCAAAAGCCCAAACCAGTAGTAGACACATCAGCTAGGAAGCTTCACAGCAAGGAAAAATAATGGGTAACACAACAAGAAAAGAATAAATTAGTGAGTTAAATGTAAAAGTTTCATTTGGCAATTAAATGTTCAACATCACTTTGAGTAGCCAATACACTCAAAAAAATTTTTTTTCTTTTTTTTTGAGACAGAGTCTTGCTCTTTCACCCAGGTTGGAGTGCAATGGCACCATCTCAGCTCACTGTAACCTCCGCCTCCAGAGTTCAAGCGATTCTCCTCCCTCAGCCTCCCTAGTAGCTGGGACTACAGGCGCGCAACCACCATGCCCGGCTAATTTTGTTTGTATTTTTAGTAGAGACGGGGTTTCACTATGTTGGCCAGGCTGGTCTTTAACTTCTGACCTCATGATCTGCCCACTTCAGCCACCCAAAGTGCTAGGATTACAGGTGTGAGCCACCACACCCGGCCTCAAAAAGTATTTTTAAATCTCCAATTCCAAGCAAGGAAAACATCTGTACCTGCCTTTCAGGTGGACAAGAGAGAATTTTTTTTTTTTTTTTTTTTTTTGCTGGAGCAAACTTTCGAACTACCATCCAACATTTCAAGGTTAATGTGGTATGTCTCTATTACAATAAATATTTTTTAGATGAGTGGTGTATGGTCAAAATTACATCAACTGCAAAGTCTACAATTATTATGCATAGGACAAAGGGCACACAATTTCTGCTACTACCATTGAAACTTACAGCACATAAAAAGGCAATTATTTACTTTTTTTTTTTTTTTTTGAGATGGGGTCTTCTTCCATCACTCAGCCTGAAATGACGAAACCCCGTCTCCACTAAAAAACAAATACAAAAAATTAGCTGGGTGTGGTGGCACACACCTGTCCTCAGCTACTTGGGAGGCTGAGGCAGGAGAATCGCTTGAACCTGGGAGGTGGAGGTTGCAGTGAACCGAGATTCATGCACTCCAGCCTGGGTGACAGAGCCAGACTCCGTCTCAAATAATTAATTTTAAAAACTTTTTTTTTTTTGGAGTCTCACTCTGTCACCCAGGCTGGAGTGCAATTGTGCAATCTCTGCTCAGTGCAAGCTCTGCCTTCTGGGTTCACACCATTCTCCTGCCTCAGCCTCCCAAAAAGCTGGGACTACAGGCACCCACCACCATGCCTGGCTAATTTTTTGTATTTTTAGTAGAGACGGGGTTTCACCATGTTAGCCAGGATGGTCTCGATCTCCTGACCTCGTGATCCACCCGCCTCGGCCTCCCAAAGTGCCGGGATTACAGGTGTGAGCTACTGCGCCCGGCCAATTTTAAAAACTTTAAAAACTACATACTACTTTCCCCTTCCTTATACTATATTGATAATTTGCAACAAAAACTAGCAAGCCTAGTTTTTGAAGGACCATATACTTTTTTTTTTTCAAGACAGTGGTTTCTTGCTGTCTCCCAGGATGGACTACCGTGGTGTAATGACCGCCACCGCAGCCTCAATCTCCTGGGCTCAAGTGATCCTCCTCTTCCACCTCCCGGAGAGCTAGGACTACAGAGGCGTGCCAACACATCTGGCTAATTTTTTAATTTTCTGTACAGAACCGTTTTCACCAACTTCTCTGGGCTAGTCTAGAACTCCTGGGTTCATATGATTCTCTCACTTTGGCCTCCCAAAAAGTACTGGGATTAGAGGCATAAAGTACCGCACCTGGCCCATATACTTTCAAGTGAAAATTTGGAATCAGTTTTTCTCCAATGTACTCAACATAGTACTTTTTTTTTTTTTTTTTTTTTTTGAGACAGTCTTACTCTGTTGCCCAGGCTGGAGTGCAGTGGTGTGATCTCGGCTCACTGGAAGCTCTGCCTCCCGGGTTCACACCATTCTCCTGTCTCAGCCTCCCGAGTAGCTGGGACTACAGGTGCCCGCCACCACGCCCGGCTAATTTTTTGTATTTTTAGTAGAGACGGGGTTTCACCGCGTTAGCCAGGATGGTCTCGATCTCCTGACCTCGTGATCTGCCCGCCTCGGCCTCCCAAAGTGCTGGGATTACAGGCGTGAGCCATCGTGCCCGGCCCCGTAAATTTTTAATAAACGGTATTCAAGGGCGGGGCGCGGTGGCTCACACCTGTAATCCCAGCACTTTGGGAGGCCGAGGCGGGCAGATCACGAGGTCATGACATCGAGACCAACCTGGCTAACGCAGTGAAACCCTGTCTCTACTAAAAATACAAAAATTAGCCGTGCATGGTGGCACTTGCCTGTAGTCCTAGCTACTCGGGAGGCTGAGGAAGGAGAATCGCTTGAACCCGGGAGACGCAGGTTGTAGTGAACCGAGATCGCGATCGTGCCACTGCACTCCAGCCTGGGTGCACTCCAGCCTGGGTGACAGAGCGAGACTCTCTCTCAAAAAATAAAATAAATAAAATAAAATAAAATAAACTTGGAAATAGACCTGCTATGTACCCACAAAAATTAAAAATTAAAACTCTGGCCAGATGCAGTGACTCACACCTGTAATCCCAGCACTTTAGGAGGGCAAGGTGGACAGATCACTTGAGGTCAGGAGTTCAAGACCAGCCTGGCAAACATAGTGAAAACCCGTCTCTACTAAAAATACAAAAATTAGCCAGGCATGGTGGTGCATGCCTATAATCCCAGCTGCTTGGGAGGCTGAGACAGGAGAATGGCTTGGATCCAGGAGGCGGAGGTTGCAGTAAGCCGAAAGTGCGCCACTGCACTCAAGCCTGGGTGACAAAGCGAGACTCCGTCTCAAAAAAAAAAAAAAAAAACTTCAAGTATGTCTTACAAAACTGACAAAATACATTGTACATATCCGCAAGATACCTTCATAATCTTTAATAAGCACAGGTTTCCTAAAGGAGCCATATAATGTACTGCACTTTTTTTGTACACGGTAAAGCAACATAAAAAAATAATGACCGGCCGTGCACGGTGGATCACACCCACAATCTCAGAACTTTGGGGGGCCGAGGCAGGTGGACCACTTGAGGTCAGGAGTTTGAGACGAGCCTGGCCAACATGGCCAAACTCCATCTCTACTAAAAAAATACAAAAACTAGCCAGGCAGAGTGGCACACACCTGTAATTCCAGCTACTCAGGAGGCTGAGGCAGGAAAATTGCTTGAACCCAGGAGACAGAGGTTGCAGCAAGCCAAGAGCATGCCACTGCACTCCAGACTGGGTGACACAGTGAGACTCTGTCTCAAAAATAATAACTACAATCTTTATTTTACAGATAACTAAACAATGCCAAACTCTATAGCTGAAAAAGACAATGTCCTTGAAAAAGGCTGTTCAGATGGAACCAAATCAACATTTCAGGTAAATATACATACATATGTAAACATATATGTAAATATATAGATGTAAATATATATATTTTTTCTTTTTTTTAAACCGAGTTTCGATCTTGTTGCCCAGGCTGAAGTGCAATGGCACGATCTCAGCTCACCACAACCTCCGCCTCCCGGGTTCATGCAATTCTCCTCCCTCAGCCTCCCAAGTACCTGGGATTACAGGCATGCGCCACCACATCTGGCTAATTTTGTATTTTTAGTAGAGATGGGGTTTCTCCATGTTGGCCAGGCTGGTCTCGAACTCCCAACTTCAGATGATCCGTCTGCCTCGGTCTCCCAAAGTACTGTGATTACAGGCGTGAGCCACTACACCTGACCTCAGGTAAATTTTTTTTTTTTTGAGACAGAATCTTGCTCTGTCGCCTAGGCTGGAGTGCAGTGGTGTAATCTCGGCTCACTTGCAGCCTCTGCCCACCGGGTTCCAGCGATTCTCCTGCCTCAGCCTCCTGGGTAGCTGGGATTACAGGCGCACGCCACCACGCCTGGCTAATTTTTGTATTTTTGGTAGAGACAGGGTTGCACCATGTTGGCCAGGCTGGTCTCAAACTCCGACCTCAGGTGATCTGCCCGCCTTGGCCTCCCAAAGTGCTGGGATTACAGGCGTGAGCCACCATGCCCGGCCTATATTTTTAATAACTATAGTGAATATAGGCTGGGTGCAGTGGCTCATGCCTGTAATCCCAGTACTTTGGGAGGACGAAGTTAGAGGACTACTTTGAGTCCAGAAATTTGAGACCAGTCTGGGCAACACAGTAAGACCCTGTCTCTATTTATGTATTTATTTTTTGAGACACTTTCGCTCTGTAGCCTAGGCTGGAGTGCAGTGGCCCAATCTCAGCTCACTACAACCTCCGCCTCCCAGGTTTGAGTGATTCTCCTGCCTCAGTCTCCTGAGTAGCTGGGACTACAGTCGTGCGCCACCACACCCGGCTAATTTTTGCATTTTAATAGAGCGGAAGTTTCATCACATTGGCCAGGCTGGTCTCGAACTCCTAACCTCAGGTGATCCACCGGCCTGGGTCTCCCAAAGTGCTGGGATTACAGGCGTGAGCCACAGCCCCCAGTCTCAGTCCAATTTTTAATAAACTATAAAATATTTAATTCTGATTAGATTTTTTTTTTTTTTTCCAAATCATCCCGCCAAATTACCAAACATGAAAATGCATGTAGGCCAGGCACAGTGGCTCACGCCTGTAATCCCAGTACTTTGGAAGGCTGAGGCCGGTGGATCACCTGAGGTCAGGAGTTCAAGCCCAGCCTGGCCAACAGGTGAAACCCCAGCTCTACTAAAAATAACAAAAATTAGCAGAGCGTGATGGCGGGTGCCTGTAATCCCAGCTACTCAAGAGGCTGGGGTAGGAGAATCACTTCAACTTGAGAGGCCGAGATCGCACCACTGCACTCCAGCCTGGGCAGAAGAGCGAGACTCCATCTTAAAAAAAAACAAAAAAAACAAAACAAAACACTGACTCCTAATTAAGAAATTTTAATTTCTATGTCATAAACAATTAATCTGGTTTTTTTTTTTGTTTTTTGTTTTGAGACAAGGTCTCACTCTTTTGCCCAGGCTGGAGTGCAATGGTGCCAACACAGTTCACTGCAGCCTCGACCTCCTAGGCTCAAGTGATCCTCCAAGGACCCTGCCTCAGCCAAGTAGCTGGGACTACACATGCATGCCACCACAACTGATTTTTTTTTTGTTTTTTTGTTTTGTTTTGTTTTGAGATAGGGTCTCATCATGTTGCCCAAGCTGGTCTCCAACTCCTGGGCTCAAATGAACCTCCCACCTGGAATTCCCAAGTGCTGGGATTACAGACGCAAGCCACTGCAGGAGGCCCAATTAATCTTTTGATCAAAAAAAGTCTATCATATTTTATTTAAGAAAACAAAAATTTATTAGTCTCAAAATATTTCAAGTAAGAGTCAGTGTGGGCCAAGTGTGGTGGCTCACACCTGTAAGCCCTGCACTTTGGGAGGCTGAGGCAGGCAGAGAGCCCGAGTTCGAGACCAGCCTGGGCAACACTGCAAAACCCTGCCTCTACTGATAATACAAAAAATTAACCAGGTGTGGTTGTTCATGCCTGTAGTCCCAGCTACTCAGGAGGCTGAGGTGGGAGAATCACCTGAGCCCAGGAGGTTGAGGCTGCAGTGTGCTATGATCTCACCACTGCACTCCAGCCTGGGCAACACAGCAAGACACTGTCTCAAAAAAAAAAAAAAAAAAAAAGAAAATTCCTAAATGAAGTCTCGGTATCTTCCATTTGAAAAAGAAGGTAAATAATATCTATCATTTAGGACTGCTGTGAGGATTTTAAGTGAGTTATACTTTAAGTACCTGGCACATGGTAAATGCTCAGTTGTTCACTGAATGCATGAGCTGAATGCAAGAGTTTGGGGTTGCAGTGAGCTACGATCACATCACTGTACTCCAGCCTGGGCAACAGAGAAAGACCCTGTCTCAAAAAAATAAAGTAAAATGAAAATAAATAAAAAACGACACTAGCAAAATCATGTTTACTGAGACTGAAACTGTTGTCTGCTCTGAAAATGCAGTATTAAATGCACTAGAAACGGTTAGTTAAAACCAATGCGTACACCAAATAGAAATGCACTGTGTAGAAAAGAAGCAAAGAACTTTGTGATAATATTTTCACCACTTCAACACTAACACCCAGAGACTGCAAAGATTCTGGCTGTCAGGCCTAGGGTATATACGATTCTCAATCTCAGTAGACCCTAGAAATACACTCTGGCTTTACAAAGTCCTGAGAAGTCAAAGGTAACTTTGTCTATAAAGTCTCAGGGATAGTGAATCAACATTAGCCTAGTGGTCTCAATACTGCTGGGCAATTCCTCAAACTGCTTTGTAGCCACTTCCCTACCCACCCAAACAAATATCGAAGGATTATCCATGCCTAAAGCTTCTTATAGTTGAACCCAAACTGATGCACACTGAACAGTGTGGAGAGGTAGAAATTACTGAAATTTGCCTTTTTCTACTCTCTTCCTTGAAATTCAAAGGAATATGCCTCTAGATTATTTTTCTTTGTTAAAGCTTCACTGAATTTAAGACCCAAAGCATTGGCTAAAAGGAATGTAATAAAAAAGAATTAACCAATATTTTCATAACATATTCAATTCCATTAGCCACTTCTGGAAGCTCTATTATTTACATTTAAAAAGTGACCAATTTATCACTGTGTAAGAAAGGGCAATATTACTAAAAATCTACAGTCTAAATATAATTTCAGAGGGGGGAACAGTCCAAACACCTAAAAATATAATTACTGTCTCTCACTTCCTCAAACTTCAGATAAGATATGTAATTTCTCTAGCTGACCTTCAAAAACAAGAAAGAAAGAAATGGTCATTTCTGGGTTTTTGGTTGTTTTTTTTTTTTGAGACAGTCTTACTCTATTACCCAGGCTGGAGTGAGTGCAATGCAGGCTGGAGAGCAATGGTGCAATCTCGGCTCACTGCAGCCTCTGCCTCCTGGGTTCAAGAGATTCTCCTGCCTCAGCCTCCCGAGTAGCTGGGATTACAGGCATGTGCTGCCACACCCGACTAATTTTGTATTTTTTGGAAAGACGGGGTTTCACCATGTTGGTCAGGCTGGTCTCGAACTCCTGACCTCAGGTGATCCACCCGCCCGGCCTCTCAAACCGCGCCCGGCCAGAAATGGTCATTTCTGAATGTACCACGTGTAATGCCAAAGGAACCCAAGATCCCTGCCCATGCCTCCTAATAACTGCCAAACACTGACAGGCTTCACTGAGCTGTAGAGGCCAAATAAATAGGTTCCTAAACTAGTTTATATTTTCATTCATTCAACAAATATTTACTAAGCAGCTACTAAGGGTAAGGCACTAAGTATCAGCCACGTTCCCGGATACACTGCAGTGAACAAAGCCCTTGCTTCAGTGCTATGATTCTCAATAGGAGAAAGTACAGAACTAAACAGGGTGATAGGAAGACCTCAAAGGCTGGGGAGCCTTTTTGGCTACCTGCTTCATTACACCCTTTAAGGGAGTCCTCCTGAATATTTACACAAAGGGGAAGTTGAAAAAAAAAAATTTGTTATAAACAAGGGATTAAGTCAAAACTTTGAAAACTACTGACTCGGCGGAACTTCCGTTCCAAAGGTAGGAGAAATAAGTAAATGAATAATTTCAAAATGTGGTAAATACTACGAAGAAAATAAAGGTGACACAAGAAAAGTGCTCTAATAAAAACTAGGTTCTTGGGGAAGGCCTCCCTTTAGAACACTTTACGTACAAGTGAACATTAACTCTCACGCCACACAGAACCAGAAGTACAATGAGGTAGAAACCGTCGTTAATAGTTCTCACCCATCCTAGAATGCATATTACCTGTTAGTAATTAACAAATACAATCATCCCAGTCGTTTAGCAATTCAACAACAGGTAGCAAACCCCCTCGAGACTTTGAATACTCTCTAAACAAAACTTGAAGCTGCTTTCACCACGCTTGCTCGGTCTTTAGGGATCATTGTTCACACACCTAAGGCAGCTGACAAAAGAGAGAGAGTCACACTCGCTTAGTGGCTGAGCTCGACCTGCTCTGGCACACGAGACTGAGCCGGGGCTTTCACCAGGGGTGCGTGGGCTCAGAGGAGCGAGCCCCGAACCCCGGTCAGGCCCTGGGAGCGCGGGCGCCCAGAGCGGGCGGCGGGGGCGTGGCGGGCCCGGCGCCTGCCTTTGTTGTCCCTCGTGGCGTGCGGGGGGGAGGGGCGGCCCGAGGCCCGCGAGGCCAGCTGCCGCCTCCGGCCCCGGTCGCGTGGTCTCCCGGCCCCCACGGGCGCGCGAACCCACCTTCTTGTAGTGCTTGCCCAGCCAGACCCGCACCGAATCCAGCTGGGACACCGTCTCCGGGCTCTCCCAAAACTTGGTGGCCGGGCCCCCATCCTTCCGCCGATAAACAGCTAGGCCTGCGGCTGCCGCCGCGACCCCCGAGCCCGTGGCGCCTACCGCTGCCCCCGGCCCGCCGCCGCCCGCCGCTGCGGCCATCGTCGCAGCCCGTCGTCCCCACAGCCTGGCCCACCCCACCCCACGCGGTGTTTCCCGGTCGTTCCCGCGCGCGCCCCCGCGCGCGTAGCCGCCACTGCCGCTTCCCGGCCCCGCCCAGCCAACCCCCTTCCGGCGCGGACGCCCGGCCCCGCCCCATCTCGGAACTGGCACTGTATCTGACGCGAGCCAGCGCACACGCATGCGCAGCACTCGTGCGGGCGCGCCTTGGTGTGGCACGTCCTGCAGCCTCAGCCGCCTCTTCCGCCATCCTCCGTAGGCTGCATTCTCCCCTAGTGAGCGCCGGTCTTTGAGCCTTGCTCTTTCCTCGCTACCGACGTCGAATCATTATGCGGTCAACAACCGCAGGTGGGTTATGTGTCATAGCCTGCCTGCGCTGGAGGGAAAAGGCCTGGTGCGAGAAGTGCCGAGGGGAAAGCCTGTCTAGGGTATCGAGTGCTGGCCGAGGGCCCTGCACGCGGACTGGGACTGCGCCGGGCCCCGCTTTCCCTCAGACCCTCCACCCCCAGCGGCCCGGCGGCATTTGTGAACAGCCATCTGGGACTCCCACGCCTAGGCTTTTCGGCTTCACAGGCCTTCCACTCCCTCAGGGGTCCAGCCACAGCGGCTCATTCCTGCCCCAGGGGTCCTTGCACTGGCTCTTCCGAGACCTCAGCAGGTCTTCCCTTCTGATTTTCACTTACGAGACGCGTTCAGATTCACTGCTTCAAAGGACTTCAGAAAGCAGTTGTCAGATCTTAATCTTGAACAACTGTTCACACCCATACACTTTCTGCATAGCGCTCACCACGACCCGGTGTTTCTAGTTTCTCATTTACCTTCCACATAAATTACACGAGAACCTAATCTTAACTTGTTCACAGGTGTATCCTGAACACCTGAGACAAGGAATAGATGTACAGTATATACTTGATGAGTTAATGAATGGCCCACATAGAAGCCGAAAATTTTTAAATGATTAACAAGGTATGATTGGCCGGGCGGAGCACTTCGGGAGGCTGAGGCAGGAGGATCGATTGAGCCCAGAAGCTCTAGACCACCACACTCGTCCCCGTCTCTACAAAAAGTACAAAAATCAGCCAGGCGTTGTGTTGCAAGCCTATGGTCCTAGCCTCTTGGAGGGCTGAGGTGGGAGGATCGCTTGAGCTGGGGAGATGGAGGCTGCAGTGAGCTATAATCGCGCCGCTCACTACACTTCAGCCTGGGCGACAGAGCGAAACCCTGTTTCAGAAATATGAAAAGTATGACTGGCCATCATGGAGTTGTGAACATAATGCTATGTGATCGCAGAGAAGCAAGTAGCTAATTGCTTGTGAGAAAGTGACTAACTGCTGGTAAGTTTTTGAGATCTTTTAAAAATGAGGGTATGTACATGTTTTCAGGATCTCCTGAGGGCTATGTCACGGACAGTAAAATATATTAAATAAAAAAGTTAATAGAATGTGATTAGGAGGGCCAGGCGAGATGGCTCACGCCTGTAATCCCAACACTTTGGGAGGCCAAGGCGGGCTGATCACGAGGTCAGGAGTTCCAGACCACCCTGGCCAACATGGTGAAACCCCGTCTCTACTAAAACTACAAAAATTGGCCAGGCGTGGTGGTGCATGCCTGCAATCCCAGCTACTCGGGAGGCTGAGGCAGGAGAATTGCTTGAACCCAGGAGGAGGTGGAGATTGCAGTGAGCCGAGATCACACCACTGCACTCCAGCCTAGGCAACAGAGCCAAACTCGTCTGAAAAAGTTTTTAATTTGAAACTTTCTCAGATTTAACAGAAAAGTTGCAAATATAATACAAAGAACTTTTCCTGAATCATCTAAGAGTAAGTTGCTGACATAATACGCATCACTATCAAAAATTTTAATGTGTATTTTCTACAGACATAGTCTATATATTCTCTTACATAATCACAATACAATCATTTATACCAGGAAATTAACACTGATGCCATCCCCAGACCCCATTCAGGTTTTTCCTATTGCACCATGAAGTCCTTTATAGCAAAAGTTTCCAGTTCAAAATCACACTTTGCATTTAATAGTTTCATCTCCTTCAATATGGAACAGTTCCTTAGTCCTTAAACCTTAACAACATTGATACCTATGAAGATTACAAGGCATTTATTTTGTAGAATGACTCTCAATTTAAGTTTGTCTGATGTTTGTTCTTTGTGTTCTTTGCATTGCATTCTATCAGGTGGTGCATAATTTCATTTCTCCTGTTACATTGATGACAGAGTATCATCCAGGTTTCTCTACTGTGAAGTTATTCTTTTTGCCTTTGTAATTAATCACTATTTTCTATGGAGGTATTTTGTTTTTTTTTTTGCTTTTGGGGTTTTTTTTTTTAGATAAAGTCTTGCTTTGTCACCCAAGCTGGAGTGCAGTGGTGTGATCATGGTTCACTGCAGCCTCCACTTTCTAGGCTCAATTGATCCCTTTGTGGAGGTATTTTGAAAGTATATTGGCCCGGTGCAGTGGCTCACACCTGTGATCCCAGCACTTTGGGAGGCCAAGGCGGGCAGATCATGAGGTCAGGAGATAGAGACCATCCTGGCTAACATGGTGAAACCCTGTCTCTACTAAAAATACAAAAAATTAGCCAGGCATGGTGGCGGGCACCTGTAGTCCCAGCTACTTGGGAGTCTGAGGCAGGAGAATGGCATGAACCCGGGAGGTGGAGCTTGCAGTGAGCTGAGCTCGCTCCACTGCACTCTAGCCTGGGTGACAGAGCGAGCCTCCGTCTGAAAAAAAAAAAAAAAAGAAAGTATATTAAGGCCTGGTGTGGTGGCCCACGCCTGTAATCCCAGCACTTTGGGAGGCTGAGGCAGGCGGATTACCTCAGGTTAAAGACCAGCCTGACCAACAT
This sequence comes from Pongo pygmaeus, assembly GCF_028885625.2. NCBI lineage: Eukaryota > Metazoa > Chordata > Mammalia > Primates > Hominidae > Pongo > Pongo pygmaeus. The sequence continues at coordinate 105,858,376 of NC_085930.1, read as the reverse complement.
GGAGAAACCCCATCTCTACTAAAAATACAAAATTAACCAGGTGTGGTGGTACATCCCTATAATCCTAGCTACTCGGAGGCTGAGGCAGGAGAATGGCTGGAACCCGGAAGGTGAAGGTTGCGGTGAGCTAAGATCGCGCCATTGCACTCCAGCCTGGCCAACAAAGAGCAAAAACTCCATCTCAAAAGAAAGAAAGTATATTTAAAAAAAAAAAAAGTGGCCAGGCACTGTGGCTCACGCCTGTAATCCCAGCACTTTGAGATGCTGAGGCAGGTTGATCACCTGAGGTCAGGAGTTCAAGACCAGCCTGACCAACATGGTGAAACTCTGTCTCTACAAAAATACAAAAATTAGGCCAAGCGCAGTGGCTCAGGCCTGTAATCCCAGCATTTTGGGAGGCCGAGGTGGGCTGATCACCCAAGGTCAGGAGTTCAAGACCATCCTGGCCAACATGGCCAAACCCCATCTCTACTAAAAAATACAAAAAAATTAGCCAGGCATGGTGACAGGCACCTGTAATCCCAGCTACTCGGTAGGGTGAGGCAGGAAGAGTTGCTTGAATCTGGGAGGTGGAGGCTGCAGTGAGCTGAGTTGTGCCACTGCACCCCAGCCTGGGCAACAGAGCAAGACTCCGTCTCAAAAAATATATATGTAAAAATTACCCGGGCATGGTGGCATGCACCTGTAATCCCAGCTACTTGGGAGGCTGAGACAGGAGAATCGAAGAATCGCTTGAACCCAGGAGGCAAAGGCTGCAGTGAGCTGAGATCAGGCCACTGCACTCTAGCCTGGGTAATAGAGCGAGACTCCCACTCAAAAAAAAAGTATATAAATAATTCATTTCCTCATCAAACTTTCCACTTATTTTTGTCACACAAACTCAAACCATTCCAAACTTGGCTAAATACATATTTGTAAATTTTTCTCTCACAGTGAGAGATTTGGCTGCCATTATTCTCAATATGTTCATTTGTTTTCTTAGTTCTCCTAATATACCCAGTCTCCATGCTGAGTTGCCCGCCTACGTATGCACTCTCCAACCAACCTTCCCAACATCCCATGCTAGGCCACCCTTAATATGCTTAGACATGCCTTGCTCTCTGCAATCTGACTTTAGGACTGAATTGAGAAGGGATGATAGGGGATTAGGAAAGATAAAAATGTCACCCTTGGCTGGGCGCAGTGGCTCACTCCTGTAATCTCAGCACTTTGGGAGGCCGAGGCGGGTGGTTCCCTTGAGGTCAGGAGTTCAAGACCAGCCTGGCCCACATGGTGAAACCCCATCTCTAAAAATACAAAAATTGGCTGGGCATGGTGGCTCACACCTGTAATCCCAACACTTTGGGAGGCAGAGGTGGGCAGATCACCAGGTCAGGAGTTTGAGACCAGCATGGCCAAAATGGTGAAAACCCATCTCAACTAAAAATACAAAAATTAGCCAGGCATAGTGGTATGTGTCTATAATCCCAGCTACTTGGGAGGCTGAGGCAGGAGAATCACTTGAACCCAGGAGACAGAGGTTGCAGTGAGCCGACATCATGCCACTGCACTCCAGCCTGGGAGACAGAGTGAGACTCCGTCTCAAAAAATAAAAATAAAAAATACAAAAATTAGCCGGGCATGGTGGTGGGCACCTAAAATTCCAGCTACTCGGGAAGCTGAGGCCGGAGAATTGCTTGAACCCGGGAGGCAAAGGTTGCAGTGAGCCAAGATCATGCCATTGCACTCCAGCCTGGGTGACAGAGCAAGACTTCACATCAAAAAACAAAAAAAGTCACTCTTGGCCGTGCGCTGCGGCTTATGTCTGTAATCCCAGCACTTATGGAGGTTGAGATGGGTGGATCCTTTGAGCCCAGCAGCTCCAGACCAACATGGGCATCATAGCGAAAACCCATCTCTACAAAAAATACAAAAATTAGCCACCAGGTGTGGTGGCATATGCCTGTGGTCCCAGATACTTGGGAGGACTGCTTGAGCCTGGGAGCTCCAGCCTACAGTGAGCCATGATAGCGCCACTGCACTACAGCTTGAGTAACAAAGGGAGACCATATCCAAAAAATAAATCTAATCAAGTCTAAATACATAATAATATGGTGGCCACAATCAGCTGCAGATAGTCCTTTTATTTTCTTTTTCTTTTTCTTTTTAGAAACGGAGTCTGCTTATGTTGCCCAGGCTGGAATGCAGTGGCGCCATCTCGGCTCACTGCAGCCTTCACATCCCGCGTTCAAGCAACTATCCTGCCTCAGCCTCCCAAGTAGTTTAGACTACAGGCGCCCACCACCATGCCCAGCTACCTTTTGTATTTTTATTTTTATTTATTTATTATTATTATTTTTTAGACGGAGTCTCGCTGTGTTGCCCAGGCTGGAGTGCAGTGGCGCGATCTCGGCTCGCTGCAAGCTCTGCCTCCCAGGTTCACGCCATTCTCCCGCCTCACCCTCCCGAGTAGCTGGGACTACAGGCACCTGCCACCGTGCCTGGCTAATTGTATTTTTAGTAAAGACAGGGTTTCACCATGTTAGCCAGGATGGTCTCGATCTTTTGACCTCATGATCCGCCTGCCTCTGCCCCCCAAAGTGCTGGGATTACAAGCATGAGCCACCACGCCTGGCCCACTTTTGTATTTTTAGTAGAGACAGGGTTTCACCATGTTGGCCAGGCTGGTCTCGAACTCCTGACCTCGTGATCCACCCGCCTTGGCATCCCAAAGTGAAGGATTAGAGGCTTAAGCCATCATAACCAGCATTTTTTTTTTTTTTTTGAGATGGAATTTTGCTGTTGTTGCCCAGGCTGGAGTGGAGTGGCGCGATCTCAGGTCACTGCAACCTCTGCCTCCCAGGTTCAAGCTATTCTCATGCCTTAGCCTCCTGGGTAGCTGAGATTACAGGCACCCACCACCATGCCCAGCTAATTTTTGTATTTTTAGTAGAGATGGGTTTTAACCATGTTGGCCAGGCTGGTCTTGAACTCCTAACCTCAGGTGATCGACCTGCCTCAGCCTCCTGAGGTCAGGAATTTGAGACCAGCATGGCCAACATGGTGAATCCCCATCTCTACTAAAAATACAAAAATTAGCTGGGCATGGTAGCAGGCGCCTGTAATCCCAGCTACTCAGGAGCCTGAGGAAGGAGAATCAGTTGAACCCAGGAGATGGAGGTTGCAGTGAGCAGAGATGGTGCCACTGCACTCCAGCCTGGGCAACAAACAAAGCAAGACTCTGACACACACACACACACACACGGCCAGGCACAGTGACTCATGCCACTTTGGGAGGCAAGGTGGGTGCATCAACTCAGGTTAGGAGTTCGAGACCAGTCTGACCAACATAGTGAAACCCCATCTGTACTAAAAATACAAAATTAGCCGGGCATGATGGCGCATGCCTGTAATCCTACCTACTTGGGAGTGTGAAACGGGAGAATCACTTGAACCTGGGGGGCAGAGGTTGCAGGGAGCCCAGATCGCACCATTGCAATCCAACCTGGGCAACCAAAGCGCAGGGTTTTTTTTTGAAACTCTTTCAAAAAAAAAAAAAAAAGTTACTCAAGTAGAAACAGACAATCTGGCGGGGTGAGTCCTCAGCCTCCCACGTGGCTAGGACCAGAGGTATGCACTACCACGCTCGGCAATTTTTTTTTTTTTTTTAATTTGAGACGGAGTCTCACTTTGTCTCCCAGGTTGGAATGCAGTGGCGCGGTCTCGGCTCACTGCAAGCTCCGCCTCCTGGGTTCATGCCATTCTCTTGCCTCAGCCTCCCTAGTAGCTGGGACTACAGGCGCCCGCCACCACACCCAGCTAACTTTTTGTATTTTTAGTAGAGATGGGTTTCACCATGTTAACCAGGATTGTCTCGATTCCTGACCTTGTGATCCGCCCACCTCAGCCTTCCAAAGTGCTGGGATTACAGGCGTAAGCCACGCGCGCCCGGCCACACCTGGCTAATTTTTAAATTATTTGTAGAGACAAGGTGTCACTATGTTGCACAGGCTAGTCTCAAACTCCTGGGCTCAAGTGATCTTCCCACCTCAGCCTCCCAAAGTGCTGGGATTACTTACAGTCTTGAGCCAAGGCACCCAACCTGTATTTCTGTTGGGATTTCTTTTTCTGTTTTTTGGTATTAGGGTGATACTGGCTCATAAATGAATTCGTTCCTGTTTTTGAAGAGTTTGTGAATAATTGGTATTAATTTTGCAAACATTTGGTAGAATTAAGTGGTAAAGCCATCTGGACTAGGCTTTTCCTTGTGGGTAGGTTTTTTATTATTAATTTAATCTTTTTTTTTTTTTTTTTTTTTGAGACAGAGTCTCACTCTGTCGCCCAGGCTGGAGTGCACTGGTGCAATCTCGGTTCACTGCAACCTCCACCTCCTGGATTCAAGCAGCCCTCCTGCCTCAGCTTCCCAAGTAGCTAGGACGGCAGGCACACACCACCATGCCTGGCTAATTTTTGTATTTTTAGAAGAGACAGGGTTTCGCCATGTTGGCCAGGCTGGTCTCGAACTCCTACCTCAGGTGATCTGCCCACCTCGGCCTCCCAAAGTGTGGGGATTACAGGCGTGAACCACCACACCTGGCCTATTAATTCAATCTCTTGTTATAGATCTATTCATATTATCTGGGGTTTTTTGTTGTTGTTCTTTTTGACATGGAGTCTCCATCTGTTGCCAGGCTGGAGTGCAAAGGTGCTATCTCGGCTCACTGCAGCCTCCACCTCCCGGGTTCAAGTGATTCTCCTGCCTCAGCCTCCAGGATAGCTGGGATTACAGGTGCACGCCACCATGCCTAGCTAATTTTTTTTTCTTTTTTTTCTTTTTTTGAGACAGAGTTTCACTCTTGTTACCCAGGCTGGAGTGCAATGGCGCGATCTGGGCTCACCGCAACCTCCGCATCCTGGGTTCAAGTGATTCTCTTGTCTCAGCCTCCCCAGTAGCTGGGATCACAGGCATGTGCCACCACACCCGGCTAATTTTTTTTTTTTTTTTTAGTAGAGACGGGGTTTCCCCATGTTGGTCAGGCTGGTCTGGAACTCCTGACCTCAGGTGATCCACCCGCCTCAGCCTCCCAAACTGCTGGGATTACAGGCATGAGCCACTGTGCCCGGCCAGGATGTCCTAGTTTTTGTTTTGCTTTTTTAGGCAGGGTCTCCGTCTGTCACCCAGGCTGGAGTATGTGGCTCTATCACATCTCACTGCAGCTTCAACCTCCTGGACTCAAGCAGTCCTCCCACCTGAGCCTCCAGAGTAGCTGGGACTACAGGCTTGTGCCACCACACCCTGCTAATTTTTGTATTTTTAGAAGAGGCAGATTGGGTTTTGCCGTATTGCCCAGAATGGTTTCCAGCTCCTGGGCTAAAACAATTTGCATGCCTTGGCCTCTCAAATTCCTGAGATTACAGGCATGAGTCGCCTCCAGGGGCCTGGATAGGCAAGTTAGAATAATTTCAGCATGCCCTGGGGCATAGGGGCTTTCCCTAGTCATCTCCTACCTGTCCCCAGGGTAGTTAGGGCAGGAGGATAGTGGTTGGGGGTTTGGACTCTGGATTGGTTGGTTTACATATAAAAGGCATACTTACTGGCAAGTCTTTTACTGTCTCTAGGAATTGACTAACCCGGGTGGGGGCAGTCCCTCCAGAATCAGCAAGGCCTCAAGATGTCAAAGCATCAAACTAAAGAAAATAGGTCTGGTGACTCATGCCTGTAATTCCAGCATTTTGGGAGGTCAAGGCAGGTGGATCACCTGAGGTCCAGAGTTCGAGACCAGCCTGGTCAACATGGTGAAACTCCGTCTCTACTAAAAATACAAAAATTGGCCAGATGTGGTGGTGCATGTCAGTCTCAAAAAAAAGTGTAAACAACAACAGAAAAATAGAGAAATTCTACTTTACCAAAACGTAAAATGTTGTGCTTCACAGGACACCCACAAGAAAATAAAAGGACAACTCATAGGATAACAGAAAATATTTGTACGGTTCAGACTGCAGTGGGCCATGATTGTGCCTCTGCACTCCAGCATGAGTGATGAGTGACAGAGTGAGACCCTGTCTCAAGGGAAAAAAAAAAGAGAAAATAATTGTAAATTATAAATCTTTTCTTTTTCTTTTCTTTCTTTCTTTCATTCTTTTTTTTTTTTTTTTTTTTTGAGATGGAGTTTTGCTCTTGTTGCCAAGGCTGGAGTACAGTGGCAGGATCCCTGCTCACTGCAACCTCCGCCTCCCAGGTTCAAGGGATTCTCCTGCCTCAGCCTCCTAAGTAGCTGGGATTACAGGTGCCCACCACCACACCCGGCTAATTTTTGTATTTTTAGTAGAGATGGGGTTTCACCATGTTGGCCAGGCAGGTCTCAAACTCCTGACCTCAGGTGATCCATTCACCTCGGCCTCCCAAAGTGCTGGGATTACAGACGTGAGCTACCGTGTCCAGCCTCTTTTTCTTTTCCTTTTTGGCTTCTTATTTATTTATTTATTTATTTATTTTGAGACAGAGTCTCGCTCAGTTGCCCAGGTACAGTGGTGCGATCTCAGCTCACTACAACCTCTGCCTCCCAGGTTCAAGCGATTCTTCTTCCTCATTCTCCCGAGAAGCTGGGATTACAGGCACCTGCCACCATGCCCGGCTAATTTTTGTATTTTTAGCAGAGACGGGGTTTCACCATTTTGGTCAGGCTGGTCTCGAACTCCTGACCTCATGATCCCCCCGCCTTGGCCTCCCAAAGTGCTGGGATTACAGGCTTTAGCCACCGTGCCTGGCTTTAGCTTTTTTTTTTTTTTTTTGAGACGGAGTTTCACTCTTGTTGCTCAGGCTGGAGTGCAGTGGCGCAATCTCAGCTCACTGCAACCTCTGTCTCCTAAATTCAAGCGATTCTCCTGCCTCAGCCTCCAAAGTCACTGGGATTACAGACGCCCATCACCACTCCCAGCTAATGTTTTGTATTTAGTAAAGACAGGGTTTCACCATGTTGGTCAGGCTGTTCTCAAACTCCTGACCTCAGGTGACCCACCTGCCTCAACCTCCCAATGTGCTGCAATTACAGGCATAAGCCACTGCGCCCAGCTTTTACTTTTTTTTTTTTTTTTTTTTAAACACAGTCTTGCTCTGTCACCCAGGCTGGAGTGCAGTGGGACAATCCCCGCTCACTGCAACCTCCACAACCTCCACTTCCTAGGTTCAAGCAATTCTCATGACTCAGCCTCCTGAATAGCTGGGATTACAGGCATGTGCCAACTACGCCCAGTTTATTTTTGTATTTTCAGTAGAGATGGGGTTTTGCTGTGTTGGCCAGGCTGATCAAAAACTCCTGGCCTCAAGTGATCTGCCTGCCTCAGCCTCCCAAATTGCTGGAATTACAGGTGCGAACCACCGTGCCCAACTAGGGGTAAGTCATAAATTTTATAAATTTTATAAGAAACTTGTGGCCAGGTGTAGTGGCTCACGCCTGTAATCCCAGCACTTTGGGAGGCTGAGACAGGCGGATCATGAGGTCAGGAGTTCGAGACCAGCCTGGCCAACCTGGTGAAACTCCATCTCTACTAAAAATACAAAAATTAGCCTGGTGTGGTGGCAGGCACCTGTAATCCCAGCTACTTGGGAGGCTAAGGCAAGAGAATGGCTTGAAACCGGAAGGTGGAGTTTGCAGTAAGCCAAGATCTCGCCACTGCACGCCAGCCTGGGTGGACGAGCAAAACTCCATCTCAAAAAAAAAAAAAGAAAAAAAAAGAAACTTGTTTCTAGAGTATAGAAAGAGCTCTTACAACTCAGTAATGAAAAGACCAGTAACTCAGCTGACCAATTAATCAATAACCCAATGGAATAAACTTGATACATGCAACACTGGGGAGTCTTACCCAAGAGTATATAGTGTATGATTCAGTATACATGGAGTTACAGAATAGGTTAAACTGAAGTGTGGTTGCCTCTGGGGAAGTGAAGGGGCATGAGAGAACTTTCTGGGGTGATGATAATAAGCTGCAGTTTGATACAGATTTATATTACACAGGTGTCTGCATACCAACTTATGGAATGATATGCAAGAGTTGTGGATTTTACTGCATGTAAATTTTACCTCAAAAGAAAAGAACTCTAGGAGCTGGCTGTGGTGGCTGAGTCAGGAGGATTGCTTGAGCCCAGGATTTCAAGTCCAGCTTGGCCAGTGTGGCAAGATCCATGTCTAAAATTAAAGCATCAGGCCAGTGCAATGGCTCATGCCTGTAATCCCAGCACTTTGGGAGGCCAAAGAGGGTGTATCAATTGAGGTCAGGAGGTGGAGACCAGCCTAAGCAACATGTAAAAACCCCATCTCTACAAAAAAGTTTACCTGCATGTGGTGGCACATGCCTATAGTCCCAGCTCCTTAGGAGGCTGAGGCAGGAGAATTGCTTGAACCTAGGAGGCAGAGGTTATGGTGAGCTGAGATCATACCACTGCACTCCAGCCTGGGGACAGAAGGAGACTCTGTCTCAAAAAAAAAAAAAAAGAAAAATCAGAAACTGCATGACCATTTACCAGCCATTACAGCCATTAGCTTTCTCAGTTTATGGTAAGTTTACCAAAAACGTTTCTCAAAAACATAGCAAAGGCCAGGTGCGGTGGCCCATGCCTGTAATCCCAGCACTTTGGGAGGCTTAGGTGGGTGGATCATCTGAGGTCAGGAGTTCAAGACCAGCCTGGCCAACATGGTGAAACCCCACCTCTACTGAAAATACAAAATTAGCTGGGCCTGGTGGCGCATGCCTGTAATCCCAGCTACTTGGGAGGCTGCGGCAGGAGAATTGCTTGAACCTGTGAGGCGGAGGTTGTAGTGAGCTGAGATCGTGCCATTGCATTCCAGCCTGGGAAACAAAAGCGAAACTTCATCTCAAAAAAAGAGGAAAAAAAAAAAAAAAGCCTGGGCACAGTGGCTCATGCCTATAATCCCAGCACTTTGGGAGGCCGAGATGGGCGGATCGCGAGGTCAAAAGATCAAGACTATCCTGGCCAACATGATGAAACCCTGTCTCTACTAAAAACATAAAAATTAGCTGGGCATGGTGGCGCGCACCTGTAGTCCCAGCTACTTGGGAGGCTGAGGCAGGAGAATTGCTTGAACCCGGGAGGCGGAGGTTGCAGTGAGCCAAGTTCGCACCACTGTACTCCAGCCTGGCGATAGAGTAAGACTCCATCTCAAAAAAAAAAAAAAAAGAAAGAAAGAAGGAAAACATATCAAAAACTAGGCTTAGCAAACGTTTTCTGCAAAGGTCCCGATGCTCTCTGTTGCAACTACTCAACTCTGCCATGAAAGTTCAAAAGCAGCCACAGATGATATATACATGAATGAACATGGATGGGTTCCAATAAAACTTTATTTACAAAAAGTTGGCAAAAAGGGCACGGTGGCTCATCCCTATAATCCCAGCACTCTCGGAGGTTTAGGCAGGAGGATCACTTGAGACCATGAGTTTGAGACCAGCCTGGGCACCATAGTGAAACCCTGTCTCTACAAATAATTTTTAAAGAATTAGCCGGCTGGGCGTGGTGGCTCATGCCTATAATCCCAGCACTTTGGGAGGCCAAGGCGGGCGGATCACCTGAGGTCGGGAGTTCGAGACCAACTTGACCTACATGGTGAAACCCCGTCTCTACTAAAAATACAAAAATTAGCCGGGCACAGTGGTGGGCGCCTGTAATCCCAGCTACTCGGGAGGCTGAGACATGAGAATAGCTTGAACCCGGGAGTCAGAGGTTGCAGTGAGCCGAGGTCGTGCCATTGCACTCTAGCCTGTGCAACAGAGCGAGACTCCGTCTCAAAAACAACAAAATAAAAAATAAAAAGAATTAGCCAGGCATGGCCGGGCACGGTGGCTCACGCCTGTAATCCCAGCACTTTGGGAGGCTGAGGTGGGTGCATCACGAGGTCAGGAGATTGAGACCATCCTGGCTAACATGGTGAAACCCCGTCTCTACTAAAAATACAAAAAATTAGCCGGGCGTGGTGGCGGGCACCTGTAGTCCCAGCTACTTGGGAGGCTGAGGCAGGAGGATGGCGTGAACCCAGAAGGTGGAGCTTGCAGTGAGCCGAGATTGCGCCACTGCACTCCAGCCTGGGCCACAGAGCAAGACTCCGTCTCAAAAAAAAAAAAAAAAAAAATTAGCCAGGCATGGTGGCACATGCTTGTGGTCCCAGAGGATTGCCTGAGCCCTGGAAGTTGAGGCTGCAATGAGCCATGATTACACCACTGCACCGCAGCCTGGGCTGCCAAGTGAGAGCTTGTTTCCAAAAACAAAAAAAGTCGGTCGGACACAGTGGCTCGTGCCTGTAATCCCAGCACTTTGGGAGGCCGAGGCAGGTGGATCACTTGAGGTCAGGAGTTCAAGACCAGCCTGGCCAACATGGCCAAACCTCGTGTACTAAAAATACAAAAATTAGCTGGGTGTGGTGGTGCAGGCCTGTAGTCCCAGCTACCTGGGAGGCTGAGGCGGGAGAATCGCTTGAACCCAGGAGGTGGAGGTTGCAGTGAGCTGAGATCGCACCACTGCACTCCAGCCTAGGTGATAGAGCAAGAATCTGTCTCAAAAAAAAAAAAAAAAAAAAATTCCTCACTGCAACTTCTACCTAGGATCAAGCAATTCTCGTGACACAGCCTTCGCGTAGCTGAGATCACAAGTGTGTACCACCATGACTGGCTACTTTTTGTACTTTCACTAGAGATGGGATTCGAGACCAGCCTGTCTCAAAAAAAAAGAAAAAAGAAAAATTAGTGGAGCATTGTGGTGGGCTTGAAGAATTGAGAATCGCTTGAACCAGGGAGAGGAAGGTTACATTGAGCTGAGATCCTACCACTACACTTCAGCCTGGGTGACAGAGTGAGACTCCATCTCAAATAATAATAATAATAATAATGGCAAAATAAAAACATATTGGCTAGGCACGGTGGCTCACGCCTGTAATCCCACCACTTTGGGAGGCTAAGGCAGGTGGATCACGATGTCAGGAGTTCGAGACCAGACTGACCAACATGGTGAAACCCCATCTCTACTAAAAATACAAAAAAATTAGCCGGGTGTGGTGGCGTGTGCCTGTAATCTCAGCTGCTCAGGAGACTGAGGCAGGAGAATCACTTTAACCCAGGAGGTGGAGGTTGCAGTGAGCCGAGATCGCATCACTGCACTCTAGCCTGCGCGACAGAGCGAGACTCCTTCTGGGAAAAAAAAAAAAAAAGATTAACACTAATTAATCTTTGACAAATTAATGATGCGTGTTTAATTTCTGGTGAATCACTAAGAGTAGAACCATACTAGTAGAGTTAAAAAGAGGTACAGAGTAGTAGAGTTAAAAATAAAGGACAATAAAAGAGCGGGAAAGAACTAAAGCGATGCCAGGCGCTGTGGCTCACACCTGTAATCCCAGCACTTTGGGAGGCTGAGGCAGGCAGATCACGTGAGGTCAGGAGTTCGAGACTAGCCTGACCAACATGGAGAAACGCCATCTCTACTAAAAATACAAAATTAGCCGGGCGTCGTGGTGCATGCCTGTAGTCTCAGGTACTCGCGAGACTGAGGCAGGAGAATCACTTGAACCCAGGAGGTGGAGGTTGCAGTGAGCTGAGATCACACCATTGCACTCCAGCCTGGGCAACAAGAGCAAAACTCTGTCTCTAAATAAATAAATAAATAAATAAATACAAAATTACCCGGGCGTGGTGGCGCATGCCTATAATCCCAGCTACTTGGGAGACTGATGCAAGAGAATCGCTTGAACCCGGGAAGCGGAGGTTGCAGTGAGCCAAGATGGCGCCACGCCTGTAATCCCAGCACTTTGGGAGGCCTAGGGGGACGGATCAGGAAGTCACCACATGGCGACCATCCTGGCTAACACGGTGAAACCCCATCTCTACTAAAAAATACAAAAAATTAGCAGAGAGTGGTGGCAGGCTCCTGTAGTCCCAGCTACTCGGGAGGCTGAGGCAGGAGAATGGAGTGAACCCGGGAGGCGGAGCTTGCAGTGAGCCGAGATCGCGCCACTGCACTCCAGCCTGGGCGACAGAGCGATACTCCGTCTCAAAAACAAAAAACAAACAAAAAACAGCCGGACGTGGTGGCCAACATTGTGAAACCTAGCCTCTACTAAAAATACAAAAATTAGCCAGGCGTGGTGGCACATGCCTGTAATCCCAGCTACTCAGGAGGCTGAGGCAGGAGAATCACTTCAACCCGGGAGGCGGAGGTTGCAGTGAGCCGGGATTACGCCACTGCACGCCAGACTGGCAACAAAGTGAGACTCCATCTCAAAAAAAAAAAAGGAAAGAAAGAAACAGGTTGGTGATTGGCTGACATTATGACAGAAGTACTGGAGCCCTGTGGGGAAATTAATACGCTGCTGACCTCTAGTGCCTAGTAGAAAAATTACATTTTCCGGCCGGCCCCGGTGGCTCATGCCTGTAATCCCAGCACTTTGAGAGGCCGAGGCGGGCGGATCACGAGGTCAGGAGATCGAGACCATCCTGGCTAACACGGTGAAACCCCGTCTCTACTAAAAATACAAAAAAAATTAGCTGGGCGTGGTGGCGGGCGCCTGTAGTCCCAGCTACTCGGGAGGCTGAGGCCGGAGAATCACTTGAACCCGGGAGGCGGAGGTTGCAGTGAGCCGAGATCATGCCACTGCATTCCAGCCTCGGTGACAGAGGCAGGAGAATGGCGTGAACCCGGGAGGCGGAGCTTGCAGTGAGCCGAGATTGTACCACCGCACTCCAGCCTGGGCGACAGAGCGAGACTCCGTCACAAAAAAAAACAAAAAAGAGAAAAATTACATTTTCCACTCAAAGACCCAATGTGAAAGGGACTGGCTTACTGGTCACTGGTTTATGTGTTGTGAGCAGAATAAGCACCCAAGTTTAAACTTTGTTTGTCCATTATGATAATAGATATGTTTTGATGCATTGCTGTCATAAACTTTTTTTTTGTTTACCATGTTTTTTCTTTTTCTTTTTATTTATTTATTTATTTTTCAACTATGTTGGCCGGGCTTGTCCCGAACTCCTGACCTCAAGTGATCCACCCACCTCGGCCTCCCATAGTGCTGGGATTATAGGCGTGAGCCACCACGTCCGGCCTCTACTCTTTTTTTTTTTTTTTTTTTGAGTCTCTCTGTGTCACCCAGGCTGGAGTGCAGTGGCATGATCTCGGCTCACTGCAACCTCCGCCTCCCGGGTTCAAGTGATTCTTCTGCCTCAGCCTCCAGAGTAGCTGGGATTAGAGGCATGTGCCACCATGTCGGGCTAATTTTTATATTGTTAGTAGACACAGGGTTTCACCATGTTGGTCAGGCTGGTCTGGAACTCCTGACCTCATGATCCGCCCGCCTCGGCCTCCCAAAGCTGGCATTACAGGCATGAGTCACCACGCCCGGGCACCTCAATTCTTTTTCTTTCTTTTTTTTTTTTTTTGTGACGGAGTCTCGCTCTGTCGCCCAGGCTGGAGTGCAGTGGTACAATCTCGGCTCACTGCAAGCTCCGCCTCCCGGGTTCACGCCATTCTCCTGCCTCTGTCACCGAGGCTGGAGTGCAGTGGCATGATCTCGGCTCACTGCAACCTCCGCCTCCCGGGTTCAAGTGATTCTCCTGCCTCAGCCTCCCGAGTAGCTGGGACTACAGGCGCCCACCACCACGCCCGGCTAATTTTTGTATTTTTAGTAGAGACAGGGTTTCACCGTGTTAGCGAGGATGGTCTCGATCTTCTGACCTCATGATCCGCCTGCCTCGGCCTCCCAAAGTGCTGGGATTACAGGCGTGAGCTACCACGCCCAGCCTGTTCTTTTTTTTTTTGTTTGTTTGTTTGTTTTTTTGAGACGGAGTCTTGCTCTGTCACTCAGGCTGGAGTGCAGTGGCGCGATCTTGGCTCACTGCAAGCTCCGCCTCCCGGTTTCACGCCATTCTCCTGCCTCAACCTCCCGAGTAGCTGGGACTACAGGCGCCCGCCACCATGCCCAGCTAATTTTTTTGTGTTTTTAGTAGAGACGGGGCTTCACCGTGTTAGCCAGGACGGTCTTTTTTTTTTTTTTTTTTTTTTGCGATGGAGTCTCGCTCTGTGGCCCAGGCTGGAGTGCAGTGGCGCAATCTCAGCTCACTGCAAGCTCCGCCTCCTGGGTTCACGCTATTGTCCTGCCTCAGCCTCCCGAGTAGCTGGGACTACAGGTGCCCGCCACCACGCCCAGCTAATTTTTTGTATTTTTAGTAGAGGCGGGGTTTCACTGTGTTAGCCAGGATGGTCTGGACCTCCTGACCTCATCACGATCCGCCTGCCTCTGCCTCCCAAAGGGCTGGGATTACAGGCGTGAGCCACTGTGCCCGGCCCAGCCTATTCTTTTAATAGTTACACTGGGCCAGGTGCGGTGACTCATGCCTGTAATCCGAGCACTTTGGGAGACCGAGATGTGTGGATCACTCGAGGTCTGGCGTTCGGGACCTGCCTGGCCAACATGGTGAAGCCCCGTCTCTGCAAAAAATACAAAAATTAGCCAGATGTGGTGGCAGGCTCCTGTAATCCCAGCTACTCCGGAGGCTGAGGCAGGAGAATCGCTACAACCTTGGAAGCGGAGGTTGCAGTGAGCCACAATAGCGCCACTGCACTCCAGCCTCGGCAATAGAGCCAGACTCCGTCTCAAAAAAAAAAAAAAAAGTTACACTGATATTTGTTTTATACACACAATTTTAATACCATTTTCTCTAACAAAATCCTGAATTATTGAGTGTCTTTAGTTTCCTTCTAAATAAGACCTGATTCTTCCTCCTGAATCACAAGCAGGCATGATTGCCCTAATGGTTGATTCTATTTCCATTGACAGAAATATAGTTACAAAATGGGATCCAGTTGTGGCCAGTGAAGCATGAAGAGACTCTAGAGATTTTACGAGAACTGCTGAAGCCCTCTTGCAAGAAACCCGACGATAAGGCCTACTCGAATGATGGAAAGCAGTTCATGTTAATGACAAAGTGAGCCATTGAATCAATCTACCATGAGTTGTGTCCTACCTACCTAAGGGCTTCCTGTTATATGAGATAATACATTTTCTTGTACTTTAAGCCAGTTTTTTTTGTTTGTTTTGCTTTTTTTGTTTTTGTTTTGTGAGATTTTGTCCTGCTCTGTCACCCAGGCTGTAGTGCAATGGCATGATCTCAGCAACTGCAATCTCTGCCTCCTGGGTTCAAGCGATTTTCTTGCCTCAGCCTCCCAAGTAGCTGGGATTACAGGCATGCACCACCATGCCCGGCTAATTTTTGTATTTTTAGTAGAGACGAGGTTTCACCATGAACTCCTGACCTCAGGTGATCAACCCACCTCGGCCTCCCAAAGGGCTGGGATTACAGGTGTGAGCCACTGCACCCAGTCAATTAAGCCAGTTTTGAGTCAGGTTTTCTGTTCCTTGTTGCCTAAAGCATTCCAACAGACATATTCTCTTTTATTTTTTCCTAAGATTTTAGTTCCATCTTTTATTTTTGCACAAAAAGTTATTTGAATAGTAAGTAGTAAATTGAAATTTTGCAATATATTTTACTAATATCAGTGAACGGTGCTGTTTATTATATCCTATTCCTTTCTACTTGATTAATTTTTCTTCCTGCAAAGTATATTCTTTTTTCTTTTCTTTTTTTTTTTTTTTTTTTTTTTTGAGACAGAGTCTCGCTGTGTCACCCAGGCTGGAGTGCAGTGCAGTGGCACGATGTTGGCTCACTGCAACCTCCACCTCCTGGAGTCAAGCCATTCTGCTGCCTCACCCTCCTGAGTAGCTGAGACTACAGGCGCCCACCACCACGCCTGGCTAATTTTTTGTATTTTTAGTAGAGACAGGGTTTCACCATGCTGGCCAGGCTGGTCTTGAACTGAGCTCAGGCAATCCACCTGCCTCGGCCTCCCAGAGTGCTGGGATTACAAGCATGAGCCACCAAGCCTGGCTGCAAAGTATATTCTTTAGTGGGACCATCTCTTATGTATTATATAACCAAAAATCTCTCTCTTTTTCCCACTCTAGAAAAATAGTTTTGCTGGGTATAGAATTTTAAGTTGACAGTTATTTCTCCTCAGCAAATTGAAAACTGCTCTATTGCCTTCTGCTCCCTATTACTGTTGGGAAGAATGTTATCACATTGATTTCCACTGCAGATTTTGTGCCTTTCCTCTCTGGTAGATATTAAGATTTCTTTCTTTTTTTTTTTTTTTTTTTCCTCAGAGTCTAACTGTCACCTGGCTGGAATGCAGTGGCAATCTCGCCTCACTGCAACCTCTGCCTCCCAGGTTCAAGCGATTCTCCTGCCTCAGCCTCCTGAGTAGCTGGGACTACAGGTGCATGCCACCACACCCAGCTAATTTTCGTATTTTTAGTAGAGATGGGGTTTCACCATGTTGGCCAGGATGTTCTCAATCTCTTGACCTCGTGATCCACCCACCTCGGCCTCCCAAAATGCTGGGTTACAGGCATGGGCCACTGCGCCTGGCATAAGATTTCTTTTTCTTTTTCTTGTTTTGAGACAGTGTCTTACTCTGTCACCCAGGCTGAAGTGCAGTGGCATGATCATGGCTCACTGTAGACTCGACCTTCCTCGGCTCAGGTGATCCTCCTACCTCAGTCTCCTGAGTAGCTGAGACCACAGGTGCATGCCACCACGCCTGGCTAATTTTTTATTTTTTGTAGAGACAAGGTTTCACTATGTTGCCCAGGCTGGTTTTGAAATCCTGGCCGTGTGTGTGTGTGTGTGTGTGTGTGAGAGAGAGAGAGAGACAAGGTCTTGCTCTGTCACCCACGCTTAAATGCAGTGGCAAGATCATGGTTCACTGCAGCCTCTCCCTCCTGGGCTCAAAGTATCTTCTCGTCTCACCCTCTCATGTAGCTAAGACTACAGGTGCATGCCACCATGTCCAGATGATTTTTTTCTTATTTCTTGTAGAGACAGGGTCTCACTCTGTTGCCCAGGCTAGTCTCTAACTCCTGGGCTCAAGTGATCCTCCCACCTCGTCCTCTCAAAGTGCTGGGATTACATGTGTGAGCTACCGCACCCGGGCTCATTCAGATTTTTTAAAAGCCTAAATGTTGGTCCTTTGGCAGTACCATTTTTAACAGTAAGGGCTGGCCGGGTGTGGTGGCTCATGCCTGTAATCCCAGCACTTTGGGAGGCCGAGGTGGGTGGATAACAAGGTCAGGAGATCGAGACCATCCTGGCTAACACAGTGAAACCCCATCTCTACTAAAAATACAAAATACTAAAAATACTAAAAATACAAAACAAAATTAGCTGGGCATGGTGGCAGTCACCTGTAGTCTCAGCTACTCGGGAGGCTGAGGCAGGAGAATGGCGTGAACCCAGGAGGCGGAGCCTGCAGTGAGCCAAGATCACGCCACTGCACTCGAGCCTGGGCGACAGAGTGAGACTCCGTCTCAAACAAACAAACAAACAAACAAAAACAGTAAGGGCTAAAAAACATTCCGGAAAGCTAAGCTTGGTGCCTCGCACCTGTAATCCCAGCACTTTTGGAGGCCAAGGGAGGAGAATCACTTGAGCCCAGGAGTTCAGGGCCAGCCTGGGCAACAAGGCAAAACCTCATCTCTATAAAAAATCAATCAATAAATTAGCTGGGTGTGGTGGCATGCGCTTGTGGTCCCAGCTACTCAGGAGGCTGAGGTGAGAAGATTGCTTGAGCCTGGGAGGTTGAGGCTACAGTGAGCCATAATCATATAGCTGCACTCCAGCCTGACAGAGCAAGAGACCCTGTCTGAAAGAAAAAAAAAAAAAGCCTGGGTGTGGTGGTTTATCTGGTTAACATGAGACCCCCATCTCTACAAAAAAAAAAAAAGAAAAGAAAAGAAAAAAAAGCTAGCATGTATGTCTGTAGTCCTGTCTACTCGGGAGGCTGAGGCAGGATAATCCCTTAAGCCCAGGAGTTCAAGGCTGTAGTGAGCTATGATTGCACCATTGCACCCAAGCCTGGATGACAGAGTGAGATCCTGTTTCTTCTTTTTGAGACAGAGTCTGGCTCTGTTGCCCAGACCGCAGTGCAGTGGTGCAATCTTGGCTCACTGCAAAACCTTCGCCTTCCAGGTTCAAACGATTCTTGTGCCTCAATCTCCCGAGTAACTGGGACTAGAGGCACGTACCACTACGCCCAGCTAATTTTGTTTGTTTGTTTATTTATTTACCTGAGACAGAGTTTTGCTCTTGTTGCCCAGGCTGGAGTACAATGGCGTGATCTCGGCTCACCGCAACCTCTGCCTCCTGGGTTCAAGTGATTCTCCTGCCTCAGCCTCCTGAGTAGCTGGGATTACGGGTGCCCGCCACCACACCCAGCTAGTTTTGTATTTTTTAGTAGAGACGGGGTTTCTCCATGTTGGTCAGGCTGGTCTCGAACTCCCAGCCTCAGGTGATCCACCCGCCTTGGCCTCCTAAAGTGCTGGGACTACAGGTGTGAGCCACTGAGCCTGGCTGGGGAATTTTGTTTATTTTTGGTAGAGACAGGGTTTCACCATGTTGGCCAAGCTGGTCTCAAACTCCCAACGTCAGGTGATCCACCCGCCTCGGTCTGCCAAAGTGCTGAGATTACAGGCAGATAACAGGGGAGTGAGATCCTGTTTCTAATAAAAAAGAAAACGAAAAAAAATCGGCCAGGCGCGGTGGCTCACGTCTGTAATCCCAGCACTTTGGGAGGCCAAGGCGGGTGGATCACAAGGTCAGGAGTTCGAGACAGCCTGGCCAATATGGTGAAACCCAGGCCGGGCACAGTGGCTCACACCTGTAATCCCAGCACTTTAGGAGGCTGAGGCAGGCAGATCACTGGAGGTCGGGAGTTCGAGACTAGCCTGACCAACATGGAGAAACCCTGTCTCTACTAAAAATACAAAATTAGCCGGGCGTGGTGGCACATGCCTGTAATTCCAGCTACTCAGGAGGCTGAGGCATGAGAATCACTTGAACCTGGGAGGTGGAGGTTGCGGTGAGCCAAGGTAGTGCCATTGCACTCCAGCCTGGACAACAAGAGTGAAACTGTGTCTCAAAAAATAACCAAACAAACATGGTGAAACCCTGTCTCTACTAAAAATACAAAAATTAGCCAGGCATGGTGGAATGCGCCTGTAGTCCCAGCTACTCAGGAGGCTGAGGCAGAAGAATCGCTTGAATTCGGGACATGGAGGTTGCGGTGAGCCAAGATCATGCCACTGCACTCCAGCCTGGGCAACAGAGTGAGACCCCATCTCAAAAAAAAAAAAAATTAATAAAAATTAATTCTGGGCCAGGCTCGGTGGCTCACGCCTGTAATCCCATCACTTTAGAAGGCCGAGGTGGGCGGATCACTAGGTCAGGAGTTCAAGACCAGCCTGGCCAACACCAACATGGTGAGACCCCATCTCTAATAAAAATACAAAAAATTAGCTGGCGTGGTGGTGTGCGCCCGTAATCCTAGCTACTCAGGAGGCTGAGGCAGGAGAAGTGTTTGAACCGGGACCCAGGAGGCAGAGGTTGCAGTGAGCCAAGATGGCACCACTGCATTCCAACCTGGGATACAGAGCGAGACTCTGTCTCAATAAATAAATAAATAAAATTTAATTTAAAAAAAACTCCTAAGACTGGGCACAGTGGCTCAGCCTGTAATTCCAGCACTTTGGGGCGGGTGGATCACCTGAGGTCAGGAGTTAAAGACCAGCCGGGCCACCATAGTGAAACCTCGTCTCTACTAAAAATACAAAAATTAGCTGGGCGTGGTGGCACGTGCCTGTAGTCCCAGCTACTCAGGAGGCTGAGGCAGCAGAATCGCTTGAACCTGGGAGGCGGTGGTTGCAGTGAGCTGAGATCGCACCACTGCACTCCAGCTTGGGTAACAAAATGAGACTCAGTGTTTTAAAAAAAAAAAAAAAAAACAGTCAGGGCTTGGTGGCTCTTGCATGTAATCCCAGCACTTTGGGAGGCTGAGGCAGGTGGATCACCTGAGGCTGGGAGTTTGAGACGAGCCTGACCAACATGGAGAAACCTCATCTCTACTAAAAATACAAAATTAGCCAGGCGCAGTGGCACATGCCTGTAATCCCAGCTACTCGGGAGGCTGAGGCAGGAGAATCACTTGAACCCAGCAGGCAGAGGTTGCAGTGAGCCAAGATCGCGCCACTGCACTCCAGCCTGGGTGACAGGGCGACACTCTCTCTCAAAAAAAATTTCTAGGTGCAATACATCTCTTTCCAGTTTTACTAATATATATTTTCCAATATTGAAAATAACTGACTTGGGCTGGGTGCGGTGGTTCACACCTGTAATCCCAGCACTTTGCGAGGCCAAGGATCACAAGGTCAGGAGATCGAGACCATCCTGGCTAACACGGTGAAACCCCGTCTCTACTAAAAATACAAAAAGAAAATTAGTCGGGCGTGGTGGGGGGTGCCTGTAATCCCAGCTACTCAGGAGGCTGAGGCAGGAGAATGGTGTGAACCCGGGAGGCAGGGCTTGCAGTGAGCTGAGATCGCAGCACTGCACTCCAGCCTGGGAGATAGAGCAAGACTCTATCTCAAAAAGAAAAAAAAAATAATTTATCTATTATTACTATTGTTAGGAATTTTGCAGTAATACTAAGGATTTACTAGCTTTTGAAGGTATGATATTGGTTTTATGCTTATGCTGAAAAAATAGGAATCTTGTAGAGATGCACCCTGTTATATTTACAGATTAAGTGGTATGGTTTTTTAAAATCTGTTGGGCATTAGGGCATGGGGACCTATAGATGAGGCAAGGTTGGCCTTCAGTTGATAATCCCTGAAGCTGGGTGATGGGTAATATGGGTGTTCATTATACTGTGAGGAACTGTGTAGATGCAGGTCTGGAATTTTACCCTACTTACAAGCTGTTAGTGAGCCTGCTACTATTTCTTCCATCCTGGTAGAAGATACAAGACTCCTGGGTCAGAGACAAAACAAAACAAAACAAAACCATAATCACAGCAAAAGGAGCAGCCAGGACAACATGGTAAAACCCATCTCTACAAAAAATACAAAAATTAGCCAGACTTGGTGCGTGCCCATAGTCTCTACTACTCCAGAGGCTGAGGTGAGAGGACTGCTTGAGCCCAGGAGGTCAAGGTTGCAGTGAGCTGAGATCCCACCACTGCATTCCAGTGTGGATGGCAGAGAGAGACCTCTCAAAAGAAAAAAAAAAAGCTGGGTGCAGTGACTCATGCCTGTAATCTCAGCACTTTGGGAGACCATGGCAGGCAGATCAGTTAGGGTCAGGAGTTTCAGACTAGCCTGGCCAACATGGTGAAACCCTGTCTCTACTAAAAATACAAAAATTAGCCGGGCATGGTGGTGGGCACCTGTAATCCCAGCTACTCAGGAGGCTGAAGCAGGAGAATCACTTGAACCTGGGAGGCAGAAGTTGCAGTGAGCCGAGATCGCACCACTGCATTTCAGCCTGGGTGACAGAGGGAGACTCCATCTCAAAAAAAAAAAAAAAAGCCAGGCTTGGTGGCACCTGCTTGTAGTCCTAGCTATTCTGATTACTGAAGTGGGAGGACTACTTTAGCCCAGGAGCTTGAGGCTGCAGCAATCTATGATTGCACCGCTGCATTCTAGTCTGGGCGATGGAGCAAGACACTGTTTCAAAAAATCCAAACAACAAAACAAAAAACCCCAACATTTCCTTCAAATTTTTCCATGTCTGTACATTTGATCTAACTTGTTTCTTTTTTTTTTTTTTTTTTGAGACAGTCTCACTCTGTCACCCAGGCTGGAGTGCAGTGGCATAATCTCCGCTCATTGCAACCTCCGCCTCCTGGGTTCAAGCAATTCTCCTGCCTCAGCCTCCCAAGTAGCTGGGATTACAGGCGCCCACCACCACACCCGGCTAATTTTTATATTTTTAGTAGAGACGGGGTTTCACCATGTTGGCCAGGCTGGTCTCGAACTCTTGACCTTAAGTGATCCGCCCGCCTCAGCCTCCCAGTGCCAGGATTGCAAGCGTGAGCCACCATACCTGTCCTAACTCATTCTTTTTTATTGCTGCATATTATTTCATTAAATTGATGTCATGGACTGAATTATGTCCTTCAAAATTCATACACTGAAGCCCTAACCCTCAACTGTGACTGCATTTGGAAATAAGGCCTTTAGAGAGGTAGTTAAGGTTACATGTGGACATAAGGGCAGGCCCCTAATCAGATAGGACTATGTCTTTATAAGTAGGGGAAGGGTCACCAGAGACCCTTCTCTTTGCGCACACAGAAAAACAGCCATGTTAAAGACAGAGTTAAAGGTGGCTGTCTTGCTCTGTCAACCAGGCTGGAGTGCAATGGCAGGATCACAGTTTACTGCAGCCTCGACCTCCTGGGCTCAGGCAATTTTCCTACCTCAGCTTCCTGAGTAGCTGAGACTACAGGTATGTACCACAACGCCTGGATAAATTTTTTCAATTTTTTGTATAGATGGGGTCTTACCACTGTTGTTCAGACTGGTCTCGAACTCCTGGGCTCAAGCAATCTGCAGGACTCAGCCTCCCAAAGCGCTGGGATTACAGGCATGACCTACTGCTCTGGGCAAAAATTTTCTTTCTTTCCTTTTTTTTTTTTTTTTTGAGACGTAGCCTCACTCTGTCACCCAGGCTGGAGTGCAGTGTTGCGATATCGGCTTACTGCAACCTCCGCCTCCTAGGTTCCAGTGATTCTCCTGCCTCAGCTTCCCGAGTAGCTGGGATTACGGGTGTGAGTCACCATGCCCGGCTTATTTTTGTATTTTTTAGTAGAGTTCAGGTTTCGCCATGTTGGCCAGGCTGGTCTCAAACTCCTGACCTCAGGTGATCCACCCACCTCGGCCTCCCAAAGTGCTGAGATTACAGGTGTGAGCTACTGCGCCTGGCCTTTTTTTTTTTTTTTGAGACAGGGTCTCACTCTGTCGCCCAGTCTGGAGTGCGGAGGTGCGATCTCAGCTCACTGCAACCTTCATCTCCCCGGTTCAATTGATCCTCCCAACTTTTTTTTTTTTCTTTTTTGAGACAGAGTCTCGCTCTGTTGCCCAGGCTAGAGTGCAATGGCGTTATCTCGGCTCACTGCAAACTCTACCTCGCAGGTTCAAGCGATTCTCCTGCCTCAGCCTCCTGAACAACTGGGATTACAGGCATGTGCCACCACGCCCAGCTAATTTTTGTATTTTAGTAGAGATGGGGTTTCACCATGTTGGTCAGGCTGGTCTCGAACTCCTGACCTTGTGATTCGCCTGCCTTGGCTTCCCAAAGTGCTGGGATTACAGGCATGAGCCACCACGCCTGGCCGATCCTCCCAAGTTATCCTCCTGAGCAGCTGGGACTACAGGCGCATGTCACCAAACCCAGCTACTTTTAGTATTTTTGTAGAGAGGAGTCTCGCCTTGTTGCCCAGGCTGATCTCAAATTCCTGGGCTCAACTGACCTGCCCATCTCAGCCTCCTGAAGGGCTGGGATTTCAGGCTTGAGCCACTGTGCCTGTGGGAGATATGTCTATTCAAGTATTTTGCCCCCTACTGGCCTACAGGAGCCTCTTTTGGAGTGCGTCCTCTTCGTCTTTAATTTTTTTTTTCTTTTTTTTTTTTTTGAGATGGAGTTTTGCACTTGTTGCCCAGGCTGAGTGCAATGGTGTGATCTCAGCTCACTGCAACCTCCGCCTCTTGGGTTCAAGCGATTCTCCTGCCTCAACCTCCCGAGTAGCTGGGATTACAGGCATGCGCCACCATGCCCAATAAATTGTGTATTTTTAGTAGAGACGGGGTTTCTCCATGTTGGTCAGGCTGGTCTTGAACTCCCGACCTCAGGTGATCCGCCTGCCTGGGCCTCCAAAGTCCTGGGATTACAGGCATGAGCCACCACACCTGGCCTTAGGTCTCGATTTATTTGTGGCTGGGCATAGTGGGTCACACCTGTAATCTCAGGATTTTGGGAGGCTGAAGTGGGAGGATCGCTTGAGGCCATGAGTTTGAGATCAACCTAGGGTATCATAGTGAGACTCTTTCTCTACAAAAAATAAAAAATTATCTGGGCGTGGTGGCATGTGCCTGTAGTCCCAGCTACTCAGGAAACTGAGGAGGGAGGATTAATTGAGCCTGGGAGGTTAAGGCTGCGATAAGCCATGATGGTGCCACTGCACTCCAGCCTGGGTGACAGACTGAGACCCTGTCTCAAAAAAAAAACCAACAAAAAAAAGACATTTGCATGCTATTCTCATCCTCTCTACCAGACTATAACTTTCTTTGGAGCAGGGACCACGACTTTATCACTTAACTTTCCCAACAACATTGCAAACATAATCTGAGTGAAGCTGAATCCATCATCTTTTCCAATTCTTGTGTCCCTTAATTATGTTAATAGTGCATAATCCTTTCAGTCAATATGGTACAGATCTCAAAGTCATCTCTCCACACACTTGTGGCCTGGGCTCAGCCTGCTGCTCAACAGTCACCCCCTCATTTCTTTCTTTCTTGCTTTTCTCACTGTTGAGTATAGTTGAATCTTTCATTCTCTCTCGGGATCTAATTAGCATGCTAGTTTCTATTTTCCCAGCTGATTGAACCCTTTCACTTCCAGAAGAAGCTTTCTAAATTACAGTATTGGCCCAGCGTGGTGGCTCACGCCTGTAATCCCAACACTTTGGGAGGCCGAAGTGTGCGGACCACTTGAGGCCAGGAGTTCGAGGCCAGCCTGGCCAACATGGTGAAACCATCTCTAGTAAAAATACAAAAATGAGCTGGGCATGGTAGTGCACACCTGTAATTCCAGCTACCTGGGAGGCTGAGGCAGGAGAATCGCTTGAACGTGGGAGGTAGAGGTTGCAGTGAGCCGCCATCACGCCACTGCACTCCAGCCTGGGTGACTGAGTAGAGACTCTGTCTCAACAACAACAAAAAAGTGCAGTATTTTACTCTCCTAATAATTTTTTAAATGTCTTACCAAAAAAAGTAAAAATTCCTTAGTATGGCACTCCCCAACAGTTTTTCAGTTCTATTTCCTGTAAAGTTTGCACACACATCCAACCCTCTGGTCACACTGAACTACTGAATATTCCTAGGATTTGCCCCTTGTTCCACTCGGACGTCTTTGTTCACGCTCCTTTCATTTTGCCATTCAGGAGTAACCACTCCTTTCTCTGAACTCTTGGAGCACCTGATACCTCCCTTCCAGCATTTACCACTTTCCATTTCCTTCACACAATGTTGTCATCTTCTCTACGAGGCTCTAAGTCCCTTGAGGCAGGGCCTTTGTAGCCTCCACACCAGCTTAGCAACTGATACACAGAGCACTCAGATGTCCGTGCAGGGATCTCTTTATTCTCCACACAACACAGCACCATGCCCTGTTCAGATGCACTAATTATTTGAATGAATAAATGATGTTCCACCCCCACACCCCGGTCTTCTAGCCAATGTAGAGAGAAAGAAAAGAGATACATGTTGAACTGTTTGCACACAAAAGTGACGGGATATGGCACTAATTCTTCATACAGGCTCAAAGGCCACATCTTTTTTTTTTTTTTTAAGTTTCACTCTTGTCGCCCAGGCTGGAGTTCAATGGCACGATCTCGGCTCACTGCAACCTCCGCCTCCCGGGTTCAAGTGATTCTCCTGCCTCAGCCTCCCAAAGTAGCTGGGATTATATGCGCCCGCCACCATGCCCAGCTAATTTTTTTGCATTTTTAGTTGAGACGGGGTTTCACCATGTTGGCCAGGCTGGTTTTGAACTCCTGACCTCAGGTAATCCACCCGCCTTGGCCTCCCAAAGTGCTGGGATTACAGGCGTGAGCCACCACGCCCGGCCTAAAGGCCACATCTTAAAACCATACTCTGTAAAATCCTGACCCAACTTCAGACCTACGCCACTGCGTTGTTTCCTTTTGAAGCTGAATTCCACTGAACCTATACTTGAACCTTATCTAGAGGACTACAGCGTATAATTGGGACAATCCCCTTTCTCATTCCTAATAAGTGATGTGGCCGGGCGGGACCTCCAGATTTCCAGCAACTATGACTGGCACTCTCCCCGCGACCAGCAAGTGCCACCCTGTCCTTTGCCCAACGTTGTACAGTTTACGAAATCAACGAACCAACACGTTGATTTCATCTTCCCTGCAACCTGGGGAGACAAGACAAAAATGCTCACCTCTCTAAAGAAACAGATTAGAGGAGAGATGGGGAAGAGAAGAGGCGTGGCTACGAGCTGTGGCGGGGAAGGCGGGTGGAATCCCGGAGCCCGAGCTGGAAACCGTTCCCCGCTCAGCCATGACCGGGGCTGTTTATTCGCATCAGGAGGCGCGGGTGGCTCGCAGAGGGCACGAAGACCCTCTCCGCTTTCACACTGCAGGCAGCTAAGTCGCCGAGAAAGGCGGCAACTTGACGCCCGACCCCGCTACCCCGACCCGCTCGCTCTGTGACCCCAGAGCAGCCGGCGCCAGCTCGTCCCCTTCGCGACTCCGCCGGAAGTCTCGCCTGCACCGCCGCCGCGCCCCATTGGGCCGGGTGCTGGGGCATCCCGGGCGCTGGGTGCCCCGGCCACGACGAGCCCCAGGTGGGGCCGGGCTCCAGGCCCGCGGAGGAGCGGAGCCGTGCGCGGCAGACGGACTCCGTGACTCCGGGTGGGGAACGCCGGGCTGGCGCCGGGACTTCCGCCACGGGACCCGGAAGGGGCCGCGCCGCCGCTGCTGGGAGTTGTAGTCCGGCCGTGGTTGGGGGAGCCGCGGCTCATGCGCGGTGCACAGAGGCTTGTTTCACATCTGTAACAACAGGTGAATTGGGCTTTTTATTCTCCCCTTTCGTGCCCTCTTGAGGAGCCTGCCGCGGCCGGGGGTGGTCGTCGTGAGGAGGGGGCCCGGTCCGACCGCCAGCCTGGCGGAGAGAGGGGCGGAGACGCCGGCGGGCCCGAGGAGCAGGCCGGGCATCCTAGGCCTGCCCGGGAAGCCGGCCCGACCGATCCGTGGGCAGCCAGGCCTCGGCCTGCCGTTGCCATGGAGCCCGGGCGGGGGCGGGGGCCAGACCGGTCCGCCGGGGCGGGCCTCGCAGCCAGGGGCTCCGCGGAGGCCGTGGGAGAGGCCGCTTCATTGGCGCAACGACGCCTTCGCCTCAGGGGATGCGCCGTTTCCCCAGGCAGGGCCTGGAGGAAGCCTCCTGAGTGCCCCGAGACCTTTGTCTACTTCTCCTCCTTCCCGGTGCTGCCCGGACCGTTCGTCCAGAGGGAGGCCCGGTGCCTTCTGGCCCCCCTAGTTTGCCCCCTTTTGCACCGACCTTGTCACTGGGGGAGGCCAAGGGGTGAGGTATTCTTTGTTTGCTGGTGGTAACTTGCCCCATTTAGCAGGGGAAGACCAAATGCATGTTGGGTCCTTTGTTTGCAGTGAACTGGAGTCCCAGGGGTCCTCAGAACCCCTAAGCCAGGGGTATGGCATATCTAGTCGTTGTGTAGCAACATTGGTCACTTGAATTGTGATTTTTCAAGGCAGGGGCTGTTTCACTTTACAACCCCACTCCATGAGGGTTTGCCATACACTAGCAGGTAGACTGCAGAAGGCCACTTACAGGCTTTCAACCTGGTTTTAGTTGCAGCTTATGGGCCAGAGTGAAATGAGACGTTGTCTGGTGATTTCCCTTGAAGTTTCTTGCAAGGTGGTAACCCCACTGTCATTGTGGGTCTTGACTACATCTTGTAATTTACACTTAAATCTTAGAGATTTAAGGCGATGTGCAGAAACTACATCCTTTGCTGCGTTTTCTACCTGTGTTGGCTCTTTATCCCTAAAAGATAGTTGCTCTTCAAGTGTTTTAATTTATGTAGCTGTGATACAAAATTTTATTAGGGCCGGGAGCGGTGTCTCACGCCTGTAATCCCAGCACTTTGGGAGGCCGAGGCGGGTGGATCACCTGAGGTCAGAAGTTTGAGACCAGCCTGGCCAACATGGCTAGACCTCGTTTCTACTAAACATACAAAAATTAGCCGGGCATGGTGGCGTGCGCCTGTAACCCTAGCTACTTGGGAGGCTGAGGCAAGAGAATTGCTTGAACCCAGGAGGCGGAGGTTGCAGTGAGCCAAGATCGCGCCATCGCACCCCAACCTGGGCAACAAGAGCGAAACTCCGTCTCAAAACAAAACAAAACAAAAACCACACACAAGTTTTATTAGCTGTTGGATCTTTCTTGCCCCTTTCAGCCTTTGAAGATAACAGTATAATATGTCTCAAGGAATGAACCGTAGTACATTTAGGCAACAGCATAATATCCTGGAAATAAATTTAGCCTAGTATAAGCATGGAGGGTTTTGGAGTCAGCATGCTTCAATGCTGATTTCCATCTGCCCTGAGGCAGCTATGGGATCTTGGGCAGGTTGTGTAACCTGGGCTTCAGTTTTCTTCTTTGGAAAGATAATTCCTACCTCATTGGATAGTTGCCTGGATTAAATGGGATAAAGTCTATGGAAGTATGTTGTGAACTGTAAAAATGGTATTCAACTTTGAGTTATTGTTATTTTCCCAATCTTGAAGAGTATTATAGCTTCTTTATGTTAGATTATCATAACTATTATGGGATTAGAAGTCAAAATGGAAGTAGGTTTTGCTCTGGGCTTCCAGAAAATGCTTTTCAGGCTTACAAGGCTTTCTTTACCTTGACATCTTCTTAGATGATGTCAGAAGACTTCAGCACTTCTACAGGTGCTAGTGTAGGACAGCTCACAATTTAATGGGCCTAGAATGGGTCATGGTAAGTCCTGATTTGTAAGGCCATTTTGTCCAGTATGTGCCCTTCATGCCACTAACAAAATTTGTCCTTGTTAGAGCTAGTAAATGATGGTGGGAGCAACTTTCTTTCCCTATGGGGCCTCCACTGTATTGACTCAGCGTTGTACTTCTCAGGAGGAGGCCCAGCCTCGTGATGAGGAATAGCAAGGAGAGAATTCAGCTCCAGTTCAAAAGCCTACAAAATCTGAGACTGTCATTGCTTTTATAAGGTAAGTTGATTTAGCCGTGCACAGAGCAGTGGTGGATCTGATGCTCAGCCATACTATAAAACAAGAGGCATGTGTTAAACCTATTTCTGACCATTTTGGAAGAAGGATATCATTTATTTTATTTTATTTTATTTTTGAGACAGAGTCTCGCTTTGTCCCCCAGGCTGGAGTGCAGTGGCGCGATCTTGGCTTGCTGCAACCTCTGCCTCCCAGGTTCAAGCAATTCTCCTGTCTCAGCTTCCCAAGTAGCTGAGATTACCGGCGCCTGCCACCATGCCCAGCTGATTTTTTTGTATTTTTAGTAGAGACGGGGTTTCACCATGTTGGCCAGGCTGGTCTCAAACCCCTGATGTCAGGTGATCAGCCTGCCTCAGCCTCCAAAATGCTGGGATTACAGGCATGAGCCACTGTGCCCAGCCAGAAGGGTATCATTTTTAATTAGTCATTGTGGAGTCTCTGTCCTGGAACCATGCCCTAGTGACTCTACCTGGAGTTAAACTGTATTTCATTATGCAGGAAATCTTGATATAATAGCATTTTACTTATCTGTAAATTACTTGAGACATATTGAGCTACAAAGATTTTTTGTTTTTGAGACAGTCTTGCCATGTCGCCCAGGCTGGAGTGCAGTGGTGCAATCTCGGCTCACTGCAACCTCCACCTCCTTAGTTCAAGCAATTCCCCTGCCTTAGCCTCATGCCACCAAGCCTGGCAAATTTTTTTGTATTTTTTTTTTTTTAAATGGAGTCTCACTCTGTGTTGCCCAGGTTGGAGTGCAGTGGTGCGATCTTGGCTCACTGCAACCTCCGCCACCTGGGTTCAAGCGATTCTCCTGCCTCAGCCTCCTGAGTAGCTGGGATTACAGGTGCACACCACTATGCCTGGCTTATTTTTGTATTTTTAGTAGAGATGGGGTTTCACCATTTTGGTCAGGCTGATCTCAAACTCCTGACCTTGTGATCTGCCTGCCTCTGCCTCCGAAAGTGCTGGGATTACAGGTGTGAGCCACCGTGCCTGGCCAATTTTTTTTTTTTTTTTTCTGAGATGGAGTCTCACTCTGTCACCCAGGCTGGAGTACAGTGGTGCAATCTTGGCTCACTGCAACCTCCGCCTCCTGGGTTCAAGCGATTCTTCTGTCTCAGCCTCCTGAGTAGCTGGGACTACAGGCGTGCACCACCACGCCTGGCTAATTTTTTGTATTTTTGGTGGAGATGGGGTTTTACCATGTTGGCCATGCTGGTCTCGAACTCCTGACTTCGTGATCTGCCTGCCTTGGCCTCCCAAAGTGCTG
This sequence comes from Pongo pygmaeus, assembly GCF_028885625.2. Lineage (NCBI taxonomy): Eukaryota > Metazoa > Chordata > Mammalia > Primates > Hominidae > Pongo > Pongo pygmaeus. The sequence goes on along the minus strand of NC_085930.1, from coordinate 105,828,144 downwards.
GGATTACAGGAGTGAGCCACCGCGCTCAGGTGTGCCTGGCCAATTTTTTTGTATTTTTAGTAGAGACAGGATTTCACCATCTTGGCCAGAATGGTCTCGAACTCCTGACCTCAGGCAATCTGCCTGCCTCAGACTCCCAAAGTGATGGGATTATAGGCGTGAGCCACCAACCCTGGCCCACTACAAAGATTTTTTAACATTACTGCATTATGGCCCGGCATGGTGGCTCATGCCTGTAATCCCAGCACTTTGGGAGGCTGAGGCGGGCAGATCACAAGGTCAGGAGTTTGAATCCAGTCTGGCCAACGTGGTGAAACACTGTCTCTACCAAAAATACAAAAATTAGCCAGGCGTGGTGGCGGGCGCCTGTAATCCCAGCTACTAGGGAGACTGAGACAGGAGAATCACTTGAACCTGGGAGGTAGAGGTTGTAGTGAGCAGAGATCATGCCATTGTACTCCAGCCTGGGCAACAACAGCAAGACTCTGTCTGAAAACAAAACAAAACAAAACACCATTACTGACTGCATTACAAGGAAGACAGCTTTCTTTTGGATCTCTATGAAATGTTCTAGAGCTCTGTAAATTCTATCTCTAAAAGATCCTATCTTGATTCTCATAGTATCATTTTTTAGATTAGTACAGGAAAAAGAGTGGTACATGAGCCTAAATTGACATATTGGGCTAGAGGATTAGGGGCTTTTAAAAAGCAAAACTGGCCGGGCACAGTGGCTTATGCCTGTAATCCCAGCACTTTGGGAGGCCGAGGCAGGCAGATCATGAGGCCAAGAGATCGAGACCATCCTGGCCAACATGGTGGCCAACATGGTGAAAGCCCATCTCTACTAAAAATACAAAAAAATTTAGCCGTGCATGGTGGCGTGTGCCTGTAGTCCCAGCTACTTGGGAGGCTGAGGCAGGAGAATAGGTTGAACCCGGGAGGTGGAGGTTGCAGTAAGCCGATATTACGCCATTGCCCTCCAACCTGGTGACAGAGCGAGACTCTGTCTCAAAAAAAAAAAAAAAAGCAAAATCAAGAGTCTATTTGCAAGTAAATTAACTTACACATTTTTTTTTTTAGAGACAGGGTCTCACTGTGTTGCTTAGGCTGGTCTTGAACTCCTGGCCTCAAGTGATCCTTCACCTGGGTGTCCCAAAGTGCTGGGACTACAGGCATGAGCCACCACACCTAGCCATTAAATTTTGCTTTTTTTTAAAAAATTTTTTTTGAGACAGAGTTTTGCTCTTGTTGCCCAGGCTGCAGTGCAGTGGCACAATCTCATCTCACTGGAATGTCCACCTCCTGGTTTCAAGTGATTCTCCTGCCTCAGCCTCCCACGTAGTTGGGATTACAGGCATGCGCCACCACATCCGGCTAATTTTGTATTTTTAGTAGAGACGGGGTTTCTCCATGTTGGTCAGGCTGGTCTCAAACTCCCGACCTCAGGTGATCTGCTCGCCTCGGCCTCCCAAAATGCTGGTTTACAGGCATGAGCCACTGCACCCGGCTTGCTTTTCGTTTTTTTTTAAGAGAGACAGGGTCTTGCTTTGTCACCCAGACTGGAGTGCAGTGGTGTGATCACAGCTCACTGTAAACCTCAAAATCCTGGGCAAAGTGATCCTCCTGCCTCAGCCTCCTCAGTAGCTAAGACTGCAAGCATGTACCACCACACCTGGCTAATTTTGAAAATTTTTTTTAGAGATGCGGTCTCACTATGTTGCCCAGGCTGGTCTTGAACTCCTGGTCTCAAGTGCTCCTCTCATCTCAGCCTCCCAAAGTGCTGGGATTACAGATGTGAACCACTGTGCCTAGCCAGTTTACCATTTCTTAGCAATAGAGCATTGTTTCTTTTTTTTTTTTAATTTACTTTTTATTTTTATTTTTTTGAGATGGAGTCTTGCTCTGTTGCCCAGGCTGGAGTACAGAGGCGCGATCTTGGCTCACTGCAACCTCTGCTTCCCGGGTTCAAGCGATTCTCCTGCCTCAGCCCCCTGAGTAGCTGGGATTACAGGCATGCACCACCACAGCCGGCTAATTTTTGTATTTTTATTGGGGAGGAGGTTTCCTCATGTTGGCCAGGCTGGTCTCGAACTTCTGACCTCAGGGTGATCCGCCCACCTCAGCCTCCCAAAGTGCTGGGATTACAGGCATGAGCCACCGCACCCAGCCGAGTTTTGTTTTTTGTTTTTTGTGTTTTTTGAGACAGAGTCTCACTCTTGTTGCCCAGGCTGGAGTGCAATGGCGCGATCTCGGCTCACTGCAACCTCTGCCTCCCGGATTCAAGCGATTCTCCTGCCCCAGCCTCCCGAGTAGCTGAGATTATAGGTGCCTGCCACCGTGCCTGGCTAATTTTTTGTATTTTTTTAGTAGAGACGGGGTCATGTTGGTCAGGGAGTATTGTTTTTTAAGTAATATTCACTTAAAATGTTTTAGATTTTATAATATTCTGGTTTTCTTTAAATTAGAATGTCAAATTACGCACTTTTTATTTTCATTTGGATAGAAGGTATCTATGGAATGTAACTTCTTTTTTTTTTTTTTTTTTTTTTTTTTTTTGAGACGGAGTCTTACTCTGTCGCCCAGGCTGGAGTGCAGTGGCGCGATCTTGGCTCACTGCAAGCTCCGCCTCCTGGGTTCACGCCATTCTCCTGCCTCAGCCTCCCGAGTAGCTGGGACTACAGGCGCCTGCAACCATGCCCGGCTAATTTTTTGTATTTTTTAGTAGAGACGGGGTTTCACCGTGTTAGCCAGGACGGTCTCGATCTCCTGACCTCGTGATCCGCCCGCCTGGGCCTCCCAAAGTGCTGGGATTACAGGCGTGAGCCACCGCGCCCGGCCGGAATGTAACTTCTTAAAGTAAATGTTATCATTGTTGATATTGTATTGAAGTTTTCTCTGTGATATACCATATCCTATGGGCTGAAATTTCCAGCATCCCTTAGGGAGTGGAGGCCATCAGAGGAGACCTGCTATGGACCTGAAAGATTCCGCCCCAGGTCAGCCCTCCACTCCCCACCTCCCCACAATTTGAGAATGAGAGAGAACAGGAGTCAGGAGCAGGAGTGTTGGCCCCAGTAGACTCCAAGCAATGTTGGACATGATTCTGATTTGCTAAACACTGTGTAGATGTTTTTAAACAAAGTCCACTTAAAGTTACTGCCCTAATCAAGGAGTACTGGATTATAAAAACGTCTATAAATCTGAATTTGAGTATTTTTTCAAACAAAATTGTTAAACCAGAGGTGTTGCTTTTTTTTCTTGTCATCTCTTAGTCCTCAGTTAAATATACTAATAAGGAAAATGCACCAAAACTTTTGGCTAATAGTTGTGCTTTAACTTAATATTTGTTACTTCATAGAGACTCTGTTATGAAAAGCTTTGTATTCTGAATCACCGTACAGTTGTTCTTTGATCCTGTCAGTCAAATCTCATTTTTAGGGTCTTGACTAGGTTTTATGAAAGCCCAGTAAGCCAGTTTGCCCATAAGGCAGTCATCAGTCCTATTTCCTGATGCCACGTGACAGAAGGGGTCCATGTAGAATTTCGTTTCTTCCTGGAAGTCCCAAGGAAACCTACAAGTATTATGATAACTAGGAAGGAAACCTGCAAGTATTATGATGAACTGGGAAGGAAACCTGTAAGTATTATGATGAACTAGGTAGAACTACATGTCTCTCATGTGAAAGGCATCTCCCTCTGTTTAACAGGATGTGGGGAGTTTTAGGACAGGGAAGAAAGTGCTCAATTAGAAAGAATCAAAGACAGTTACTCTAGAGTGGAGCTGGCCTTCTAGTCCTCAAGACTGGGGAGCAGCAGTTGGGGCTCATTAGTGAAGAGTTTCATTTTTTTCATTTTCTGGACAGTGCTCTCCATGTTACTGAAGTCTTCTTTGTGGGTTGCTGGACCAGGAATATTAACCATTGCCTCTTGGCCCTCCTTGTTCTCAGGATTCCAGCTTTCCCTCCTGGCCAGAAATGTTCAGCCTGGACTCATTCAGAAAAGGTAAGACTGCAACTGTGCTTGTGACCTCATGCCCTTCCTTATTGGGATGGGCAGCTCTGAGGGCTGTGAAAGTCTCTCCCCAGTATGTAGTTTTGGCCCATTTCTTTGGGTGGTTTTCCAAAGTCCTTTCCTATAGCCTTCCTTTTGCATGGTGCTTATAATCTGTGCTAACCCTTGCCATCGCCTTTGCCATGCTTCCTCCTGGTGCTCCCTTCTGCGTACTCCCTGCTTATTAAAATCCTGTTTTTTTTTTCTGAGATGGAGTCTTACTTCTGTCGCCCAGGCTGGAGTGCAGTGGCACGATCTCGGTTCAGTGCAACCTCCGCCTCCTGGGTTGAAGCAATTCTCCTGCCTCAGCTTCCGTAGTAGCTGGGATTACAGGAATCGGCTGCCAAGCTCGGCTAATTCTTTTTTTTTTTAGTTGAGACGGGGTTTCACCATGTTGGCCAGGCTGGTCTCAAACTGTTGACCTCAAGTGATCCACCCACCTCGGCCTCCCAAAGTGCTGGAATTACAGGTGTGAGCCACCGTGCCTGGCCTCTAAAATCCTATTTTTCTAGGCTAGTATTTTATACCATCTCCTTCATGAACCTTTCCTAATTCTGTTGACCAAATGCAATCTTTCTCCAATCTTCCTCAGTACCATACCTGTTCGTTCTCATGGTTAGTCTATTCTGAATTAATCATTTTGTCACTAGATTGGAAGCTCCCTGTAGCCAGGGCCTGTTGTGTGCTTTTATCATGCATAGCACCTGGCCAGCATTTTGCACATAGTAGACCTCAGTAAACACTGGTGGAAGTGGATTGAGTCTGTATTAGGCTGTTCTTGCATTGGTATAAAAAAATACCTGAGACTGGGTAATTTATAAGAAAAGAGGTTTAATTGGCTCACATTTCTGCAGGGTGTATAGGAAACATGCTGCTGGCATCTGTTTGGCTTCTGGGGAGGACTCAGGGAGCTTTTACTCAGGGGCAGAAGGTGAAGCGGGAGCAGGCATGTCACATGGCAAAAATCAGGATCCAGGGAGAGAGTTGGGGAGGTGCCACACAATTTAAACAAGATTGGCTGGGCATGATGGCTCACGCCTGTAATCCCAGCACTTTGGGAGGCCAAGGTGGACGGATTGCCTGAACTCAGGAGTTCCAGACCAGGCTGGACAACACGGTGAAACCCCGTCTCTACTAGAATACAAAAAATTATCCAGGCGTGGCAGTGTGTGCCTATAGTCCCAGCTACTGGGAGGCTGAGGCAGGAGAATAGCTTTAACCCGGGAGGCAGAGGTTGCAGCGAGCTGAGATTACACCACTGCACTCCAGCCTGGGCAACAGAGCAAGACTCAGTCTCAAAAAAAAAAAAAAGCCATGTGTGGTGGTGGGCACCTGTAATCCCAGCTACTCGGGAGGCTGAGGCAGGAGAATTGCTTGAACCTGGGAGACGGGTTGCAGTGAGCTGAGATCGTGCCATTGCACTCCAGCCTGGGCAACAAGAGTGAGATGCCATCTCAAAAATAAATAAATAAATAAATAAAATAAACAAGATCTCATGAGAGGCTGGGCTCAGTGGCTCACGCCTGTAATCCCAGCACTTTGGGAGGCCAAAGTGGGCGGATCACTTGAGGTCAGGCATTTGAGACCAGCCTGGCCAACATGATGAGACCCCTGTCTCTACTAAAAATACAGAAAATTAGCCAGGTATGGTGGTGTGCGCCTGTATTCCCAGCTACTTGGGAGGCTGAGGCATGAGAATTGCTTGAACCCAGGAGGTGGAGGTTGTAGTGAGTCAAGATCGTGCCACTGCACTCCAGCCTGGGCGACAGGGCAAGAATCCATCTCAAAAAAAAAAAAAAAGATTTCATGAGCATTTACTCACTATCGCAAGGATAGCAGCAAGCCACGAGGCATCCACTCTATGACCCTTCAACAGCAGAGATTACATTTCTTTTTTTTTTTTTGAGACGGAGTCTCACTCTGTTGTTGCCCAGGCTGGAGTGCAGTGGCACGAGCTCGGCTCACTGCAACCTCTGCCTCCTGGGTTCAAGCAATTCTCCTGCCTCAGCCTCCCGAGTAGCTGGGACTACAGGCGTGCGCCACCACGCCTGGGTAATTTTTGTATTTTTAGTAGAGATGGGGTTTCGCCATATTGGCCAGGCTTGTCTCTAACTCCTGAGCTCAAGTGATTCGCCCGTCTCGGCCTCCCAAAGTGTTGGGATTACAGGCGTGAGCCACCGGCAGGAGATTACATTTCAACATGAGATTTGGGTAGGGACAAATATCCACACTATATCAAAGTCATTCTTACATTAGTGATCATAGAAACTCTGGCAAGTCTTGCTGGGCGCGGTGGCTCACGCCAGTAATCCCAGCACTTTGGGAGGCCGAGGCGGGCAGGTCACGAGGTCAGGAGATCGAGACCATCCTGGCCAATATGGTGAAACCCCGTCTCTACTAAAAATACAAAAAAAAAATTAGCCGGGTGCGATGGCGGGTGCCTGTAGTCCCAGCTACTCGGGAGGCTGAGGCAGGAGAATGGCGTGAACCCAGGGGGCAGAGCTTGCAGTGAGCCGAGATCACACCACTGCACTCTGGCCTGGGTGAAAGAGCGAGACTCCATCTCAAAAAAAAAAAAAAAAAAAAAAAAAGAAACTCTGGCAAGTCTTGAAATTAGTGCTCTACAGCAAACGGAGTGAGGGGGTTGCATAGGCAATGGCAGAATTGAGCCATGACAGGGCTTATAGGGTAGAGTTCACTGTGTGTTTATAGGAGGTAAAGTAGCTTGTGGGGACTTTAGGGGCCAGATCCTGAGAGCTTTGTATTTCTTAGAACATGACTTTTCTTCTTCAAGAGACTGAAGAGTAAAGGGCCTGTAGCCCGTGTTGAAGCTGATCCTGAGGCTTCTGTCTGAGGATATTTTACAAATAAATAAGAACCATAACAGAACGTCTATAACTGCTGATTAAACAGGTCTTCCTGATTGTGTCTTCTCTCTCTCTAAGTTGTGTTCCTCGAGGCCTGGGAAACCCCTGGCCAAGTGGTGCCCTGTGTAAACCATTGAATGGGGCCAGAAGGAGGGCTGGACGTACCAGGGCTCAGAGAGCAGCCTGTCCCTGTCTCCTTGTGTGTCTCCAGCCACTCCATCTGTTTTCATATTCTTTGAAAAAATTTATTTCAGTCATCCTCATCCTGGGCTTTTTTTTTTTTTTTTTGGCCAACTATATGTAAGAAGGAAAAAACTGAACTTGAGATTAGTGTGGGCAGCACATTTTTTTTTTTTTTTTTAGCTAAAATTAGCACTTTGTGTTTACTTACTAACTAGTGGGCTTTATTGTCTACCCACTTGTAAAAGGTCGATGAAAACAGGTTTTCTTATGGTGAGTGTCTCTGAATTAATAGTACTGATTTTGTAAAGAGATGGAAAGCCCAATAAAAATCATGATCCTCGGCTGAGCACGGTGGCTCACGCCTGTAATCCCAGCACTTTGGGAGGCTAAGGTGGGCAGACTACTTGACGTCAGGAGTTCGAGACCAGCCTGGCCAAAAACGGGGTGAAACCCCGTCTCTACTAAAAAAAAAAAAAATACAAAAATCAGCTGGGCGTGGTAGCAGTCACCTGTAATCCCAGCTACTCGGGAGGCTGAGGCAGCAAATCGCTCGAACCCGGGAGGCAGAGGTGGCAGTGAGCTGAGATCACACCACTGCACTCCAGCCTGGGTGACAGAGCGAGACTCTGTCTCAAAAAAAAAAAAAAAAAAGAAAAATTTTTTTTTTCTGTCTGGGGGCCGTGTCCCATGCCTGTAATCCCAGCACTTTGGGAGGCCAAAACAAGAAGATTGTTTGAGCCAGGAGTTTGAGAGCAGCCTGGACAGCATTGGGAGACCCTGTCTCTCTGTATTTTTAGCAAGCTCCACCTCCCGGATTCATGCCATTTTTCTGCCTCGGCCTCCCGAGTAGCTGGGACTACAGGCGCCAGCCACCACGCCTGGCTAATTTTTTGTATTTTTAGTGGAGATGGGGTTTCACCGTGTTAGCCAGGATGGTCTCAGTCTCCTGACCTCGTGATCCACCCACCTTGGCCTCCTAAAATGTTGGGATTACAGGCGTGAACCACCGCGCCCGGCCATTTTTTGTTAGTTTGTTTTGTTTTGTTTTATTCTGTATTTTTTTAAGAAATAAAAAAATAAATAAATAAAAATATATATATATTTTTGGTGGAAACAGGGTCTTCCTATGTTTCCCAAGCTGTTCTCAAACTCCTGGCTTCATGTAATCCTCCTCCCTTGGCCTCCCAAAGTGTTGGGACTACAGGTGTGAGCCACTGTGCTTGGCTTGAGTTTTCCTTTTACATGTTTCTTTGCTCTTCATCATGAAATTATGAGCTCCTACGGTGTCATGAACCTTGAGAGGAAATGTAAATTGATGTGAAAGTTGATGTGAAGCTTGAGGTTCCCGAGTTTGATTGACTGGGGCTTGAATCTGGCTTTCGCTAATACTAGCAAGGTGTTAACTTACCTGATCCCGTTTCCTACCTGCTATCTTCAGGACTACAGTGAAGATATTAGAGCTGAAATATAGGAAAAGCACCTGGCTGTGGTCGGTGCTCAACCCTTACTCTTGGGCATGGTATGCCTTTGATAAATACTGGAGAGCTATAGCCTTGCCTCAGCATGCAGTGTGCTGTGAGGCTGCATGATTGAGCACCTGCTGTATAGGAGACACTAGGGTGAAGAGAGCTCTATTTCAGAGATGCTTCTTGGTACTCTGGAGCTTATAGCCTCAATAGGATGGGCCATTTGATGGTTCTGATGGAAACAGCTATAGCAATTCCATGCAGCATTGTGGATGGTGGCCCACTGGGTCTTGTGGCTAGCTACCATCTTCTCATTATGTAATTTAACAAAGCTGTTGGCGAGAATGCCCATGTTCCTGGTAAGTTACTTGTTACTGCCCTTGCCAGCATCTTAACTCAGCTGTCTGATTTATTACCTGTAATGCCATCAGACTCAGGCTACAAAGAGCAAGCTGAACAATAAAAAAGAGCAAACAAAAAAAAAAAGAAAAAAAGAGCAAGCTGAGTCTTTCACAGCCAGCACAAAACTTTGAAAAATACTGGATCAATAGCAAGAATGTGCATTTTCTCTCCAGGTACATGGTCAGAAGTGGGCTCAGTGAAGTTATGGGATTGTAAAAACTCTCTCCCAATTGCTGAAAATGCTTAATGAGATAATAACTAATCATTGAATCATTTATTCTTTTTTTTTTTTCAATCCAGCATCCCTGGATGTGAATGAGGACCCTCCTTAAACAGGAATGGAGAGGTTGAGCTGGTCATTTCCAACCTTAGCTTCAAGGCAGAACTGGAATTAGTTTCAAAATAAACCTTGATCCTAGGCACTTAGTTCTAGAAGATCCTACAAGCACGTCTGCTGTAACCCTATGTATGTTTTCTGTAAAATCACATACCTATAAAATAAAAAGAAAAAAATCACACATCTATAATATTATAAGAGAGCTTATGGGAAAAATAGAATTGGGCCAATGCAACTGCAGCTTTGTGACCAAAATATGACAAAAACAATTATTGGTGCTTGGGAAGATGCTTTGGACCACCTAGACAGGCAGCTCAGGGTGATGTGATGCTGCAAATGTACAAAGAGCCGTCTTCTTTTTTTTTTTGAGACGGAGTCTTGTTCTGTGGCCAGGCTGGAATGCAATGGCACGATCTCAGCTCACTGCACCCTCTGCCTCCCGGGTTCAAGTGATTCTCGTGCCTCAGCCTCCTGAGTAGCTGGGACTACAGGCACACGCCACCACGCCCTGCCAATTTTTGTATTTTTAGTAGAGACGGGGTTTCACCATGTTGGCCAGGATGGTCTCGATCTCTTGACCTCGTGATCCACTGGCCTCAGCCTCCCAAAGTGCTGGGATTATAGGCGTGAGCCACCGCGCCGGGCTACAAAGAGCCTTCTAATGCGAGCAGAGCTGGCAGTTACCGAGGAAGCCCAGGTGGAGGTGGAGTTCTGAAACAGCCACTGTGGTAAAGGAGTGTGTGCAGCTGGGACTGTGGGGGAGGAGGGTTGGAGTGCAGGACTTGCTTCCCCCCCAACATTTTGTTGTGAAAAATTTCAAAAATACTGAAACATTGAAGAAATTGTATAGTGAACACCTTTGTATCTACCACCTTGATTCTCTATAGGTATAGGCACTCAATTTTAATAAAAAAAAAAATAGCTGAAAGGGCTTTTTCTTTCCTGCTGAAGATTATAATTCTACTCCTGCTTTTTCAGATCCTTTGCCTTCAGAATTTTTTGAAACAAGAGTCATGTTTTACTGATATCTTTCTCCTCTTTACCAATTGTATATGAGTCAATTTGCATTCCACAAATGAACATCTTTGTAGAACAGGTGGTTTCTCAAGCTTCAGGTGTGTGTGGCCATCTCTGCTCCCCTTCTACCCCATTTACTATACTGAAACCAGGGGGCAAAGAGAGCAAAGAGTGCATGCATTTCTCCCAGCCCCCAGACTAGTGACTCTCTGAATGTCACCATTTAGGTGGTTTAAAAGGACCTTAAGCCTTCCTTACCCATGTATTTCCACCTTCCCGTGGAAGACTCAGTGAGTGTCTTAATTTTCGTTCATGTACCTCAAGTTTTTGGGACTTCTTAGAAATGTACTTTCTGGTTACTAATAAGTAGCATTTAGCCCCCAAATGAATGGAAGTATTTGGAATGGCAGGTTGTTCTCTTTTAGAAAGAGGGAGAAGGCTGGTAAGCGTGGGTCTGGTTTTAGCTCTCAAGCTGGACCCACATAGTCCAGTCGTCCCTCTCTTGCCCAGCTCTTGGAGGGAAAGAATGATTTGAGATTTGGTGGCTGAGGTAGCCATCCGGGGAACCCATAGCAAAGGCGTAGGTAGCTACCATAAGAAGCAGACACGTGGTGCTTTTGAGTTGACGTAGTACCAAGGCTTTCAGCTTTCTCCTGTTCTCCTGTCACATTCTCACAACTTAAGACTAAGAGAAGTATATAGGATGGGTGTTAACCTCATAGCGGGTAGCTAAGGGAACAGGAAGAGTTTGAGGGCTCTCTCTAAGGCTGTCACGTATCACATCATATGAGACGCTTGCCTTCTTCCTGTGTGGGGTTGTTAGTGCTGTTCCTCAGAACCTGTGGCTGCTCCCAGCACTGTCCAGCAGCCCTGTTGCCCAGAGCTCCTCACGGATGCTCTGAGTGAGTCAGTTCAGGGGTCTGTGACTGTGAGGGGTGAGAACATGTCGCCCTGATGCCCTCTCTCTTTCCCCAGATCGGGCCCAGCACAGGCAGCGTCAGTGCAAACTTCCCCCACCCCGCCTTCCACCCATGTGTGTCAACCCTGCCCCAGGAGGGACCATCTCTCGAGGTAAGGGAGGAGTCTTGCCTCCAGCAACAGCTTGGTCCAGGGTCTGTGGGGAGGTGGGTGGCAACGGGAGCCCTGGTGCCAGGGCCACAGGCCTCCAGAAAGCGAGTGAGGAAGGGTGGGGTTAGCAGAGCTATTGGAGCCCTGAGGGAGAAATTACTTGGAAAAGTCTGGATTTTTTCATGATCCTTGGACTCATGGCCTGCACCCTGCAGTCTTCTTGGGCCTCCTTGTGTGGCCTGGACTAAAGCCTAGGCTCAGTTTGGGTGGTTCTCTCAGCACCAGCATGGAGAATCCGCAGGGCTTGGGGCATCGAGGCTCCTAGAAGTCCCTGATCAGGTGGCTCAGAGAGCAGGGTGCTTGTAGCAGGGCTGGAACAGACAGCCCTGACTCAACCCTAGTGCTTTCCATCTTGGAGGCTTTGGAGATACACACAGATCACTTTCCTGTCTCCCATGTGGCACCTCAAAGCACTTTACTGACATTAAAATGTGCCTCTCAGTCCACTTGGCAAGGTAGGCTGTCCTTTTGATTGGGGAGAATGTTAGAGCACCAGGTAAGTGGCAGCTTACCTCAGGCCCTACCAGTACCCAGGGATGGCACCAGGGATAGGACCCAGGGAAGCATCGCTGCACATGAGCGCCTCCTCTTCTCCCTCAGACTTATTAATATACCTTTTCCAGGCCTGCTAAGGCCAGTGCTCCTGGAAGCCTTTTTGTCCTAATAGCTGCTCTTTTCTGCCCCATAGGCTGCCTGTTCACACCCCTCTACCTAGCAGAAGGAGCCCTGTTTTAGGTCATAGAGTCATTTTCTCATCTAGAGACAGCATGTCTACTCTAGGGTCTGTCTGTAAAGTGCTTTGAAGGTCAAGAGCTCAGGAGGAGTGTGGGGAACACAGAGCACCTCAGTTTCTGCAGCCCATGCTGCTGCTGCGTCCCAGGCAGTTTTCACACTCCTGCTGCCGTGGCCCTGACTACTGACAGCAGGATAGAAATGAGTACTTCTAGCCCCCTGACCATTTGACTTAGGTTTTAAAGAAATGCCACCCCCCTACCGTTACCAAAACAAGAGTTGATTGCCCTTTTTTTTTTCTTTCTTAAAATGCCCTGTAACTCGAAAAGGCTGAACGTTAACATTTCCAACATGGCAGGTGAGTGGCTCTGAGAGTGTCAGATGTGCTTTGGCTAAGCTTGAAGACGGTTAGTCGGGGTTAACCAGGCAGTTGGCTAGGCAGTGCCTTCTTGAGCACACGTGGAAGAGAACACTGATCGCGGGATGGGCAGTTGCTGCCTCTGGGGCAGACCCACAAGTGCTATGCTCTCTTCCCCAGAGGAGTGCAGACCCCGAGCCTGGTGGTCTCTCCTCACAGCTGCGCCTCCAGGAGGCATCCGTGGGTATGTGCATTTTGCCTTCTCTCTCTCAGCTGGAAGCAACAGCCCTCTTGGCCTGCAGATAGCAATCAGGCCTCTCCCCTGTGCTTTCTAGCTCCTTAGAGGCTTCACTGGTGCTCCTGCCCTTAAGGAGATGTGTTGCAGCAACAGTCTCTCTGGTGTTTATATAAGGAAAACAGTGCACAGAAAATGGTGGCCATTTATATCGATCACAGTACTCAGCAGAATCAGATTTGGAACTGAAAAAAAATGATCACCTCCCTACTTCCTTGACCCCCCTTCCTCCACTGCCAATGTCTTCCCAAGGCTTCCTTGCAGGGTAAGGGGTGAGTACATCAAGAAACTCACCTCTGGCTGTCCCCTGTCACTCGGCCCCACCTACTCAGATTTGAGACACAGAAAGCACCGTGGGATGACACTTCTGGCAGGATCTTGGGGGCCACAAACTGATCTTTCCTGTCCATTGCCTCAAATAGATGTGTGCCCTCTTCTTGATGTGGTGGTTTACGTCAAGAGACTTGTGGCTGGCCGGGCATGGTGGCTTACGCCTGTAATCTCAGAATTTTGGGAGGCTGAGGTGGGTGGATCATCTGAGGCCAGGAGTTCGAGACCAGCCTGGCCAACATGGTGAAACCCCGTCTCTACTAAACATACAAAAAATTAGCTGGGCGTGGTGGTGCATGCCTGTAATCCCAGCTACTTAGGAGGCTGAGGCAGGAGAATTCCTTGAACGCAGGAGGCGGGTGTTGCAGTGAGCTGAGATCGCACCACTACACTCTAGCCTGGGCAACACAGCGAGACTCCGTCTCAAAAAAAAAAAAGAGACCTATGGCTTATGTGGAAGGGGAAGCCATGAGGACGGATGACCTGGTAGGGCAGTCGGGTGCCCACCTGGCTCCTGTAGCTCCTCTTACCCGTCTCCTTGCCAGCCAAGTGGATCCTTTCTTGCCATTTTGACCACGTGTAATATATCTAAATATGGTTGGGTAAGTTGCCAAAATATAGGCTGAGACCCCTGGTTTCTTTAGGTGTTGGTGGTCCCTTCCACTGTCCCTCCAGAAGTTCTCTGCTCTGCCCCAAAGCCTGAACTATCTTGGGCTTCCTCTTGTTGCCTTTTTCTGGGGCCTCCAAAGTATAGGTTCCTAAAGCATTCTCCCATGTATTCAGCAGATCCTTTACGCCTTAATTCTGTGCTGCTAGATGTAGTTGTTTAGCACATGTAGTACCAGATGTCATCCCCGATCCAGAAGTGGATAGAGAGATTGCTGAGCCAGTAAACGCTTTCTTTTTTCAGAACTTCCCTCCTTTTTCACAGGGAAAGGAAGCAACTTTCTCTCCTCCAAGAATACAGAGGAGGCTTAATGTTGGTGTAAAGAAAGGGGTGCATGCCTAAGGCTCTCTCTTTTTTTTTTTTTTGGCCTTTGTTTTATTTCTTCTAACTTTCTATTTTTATTTATTTGTTTATTTATTTGTGAGATGGAGTCTCGCTCTGTCACCCAGGCTGGAATGTGGTGGCATGATGTCGGCTCACTGCAACCTCTGCCTCCTGGATTCATGTGATTCTTGTGCCTCAGCCTCCCTGGTAGCCGGAACTACAGGCATGCACGAGCATGCCCAGCTGATTTTTTTGTATTTTTAGTAGAGACGGGGTTTCACCATTTTGCCCAGGCTGGTCTCCAACTCCTGGGCTCAAGTGATTCGCCTGCCTCAGCCTCCCAAAGTGCTGGGATTACAGGTATGAGCCACCGTGCCTGGTCTTTTTCCTAACTTTCTTTTCTCTTTTTTTGACGGAGTTTCGCTCTTGTTGCCCAGGTGGGAGCACAATGGCGCGATCTTGGCTCACTGCAACCTCCGCTTCCTGGGTTCAAGTGATTCTCTTGCCCCAGCCCCCCGAGTAGTTGGGAATACAGGCATGTGCCACTATGCCTGGCTAATTTTTTGTATTTTTTTAGTAGAGATGGGGTTTCTCCATGTTGGTCAGGCTGGTCTCAAACTCCTGACCTCAGGCAATCTGGCCACCTTGGCTTCCCAAAGTGTTGAGATTACAGGCATGAGCCACCGTGCCCGGCCCTTTTTTCTAACTTTCTTTAAGGTCCTCTACTGATTGATTGATTGATTGAGATGGAGTCTCACTCTTGTCCAGGCTAGAGTTCAATGGTGCAATCTCGGCTCACTGCAACCTTCCTCCTGGGTTCGAGCCATTCTCCTGCCACGGCCTCTTGAGTAGCTGGGATTACAGGCACCCACCACCATGCCCAGAGCTAATTTCTGTATTTTTAGTAGAGATGGAGTTTCACCACGTTGGCCAGGCTGGCCTTGAACTCCTGACCTCAGGTGATCCACCCACCTCGGCCTCCCAAAGTACTGGGATGACAGGCATGAGCCACCACACCCGGTCTTTAAGGTCCTTTAGAGGAGGAGTTGACAATCTTTTTTTTGTAATCATCAGGTAATAAATATTTTATGCTGTGTCGGGCATATGCTGTTGCAGTTATTTGACTCTGCCATTATAGAATGAAAGCAGTCATAGATAATGGCAAATAACATAATAGAATAACATAGTAAATGAGCGTGGCTCTGTTCCAATAAAACTTTCTAACAACAGGCAGGGGTCTGGATTTGGTCTGCAGGCTGTAGTTTGCCAACTCCTGCTCTAGACCAGTGAGGAGAAGATCGCAGAAGCAGAAGAGTTCCAAGAGCTGCTGTAAAGAGTTGCCCTTATCTTACAAGAGTCAGTGAGGTTTGTGGAGGTGAAATACTTGCTCAGGGTGACTCTTGCTGTTAGAACCCGGTTGAAATAAATGAATAGGAAAAGGGGACTGCATTAGTCCATTTTCATGCTGCTGATAAAGACATACCCAAGACTGGGTAATTTATAAAGAAAAAGAGGTTTAATGGATTCACAGTTCCATGTGGCTGGAGAGGCCTCACAACCATGGTTAGAGGAAAAAGGCACATCTTACATGGTGGCAGACAAGAGAGAAAGACAGAGCCAAGTGAAAGGGGTTTTCCCAGCCGGGCATGGTGGCCCATGCCTGTAATCCCAGCACTTTGGGAGGCTGAGGTGGGTGGATCATGAGGTCAGGAGTTCAAGACCAGCCTGGCCAATATGGTGAAACCCTGTCTCTACTAAAAATACAAAAATTAGCTGGGCATGGTGGCGTGTACCTGTAGTCCCAGCTGCTTGGGAGACTGAGGCAGGAGAATCGCTTGAACCCAGGAAGTGGAGGTTGCAGTAAGCCGAGATCGTGCCAGTGCATTCCAGCCTGGGTGACAGAACAAGACTCCATCTCAAAAAAATAAAAATAAAAAATAAAAAAGGCCAGGCACAGTGGCCCACGCCTGTAATCCCAGCACTTTGGGAGGCCAAGGCAGGCGAATCATGAGGTCAGGAGATCGAGACCATCCTGGCTAACACATTGAAACCCTGTCTCTACTAAAAATACAAAAAATTATCCGGGTGTGGTGGCGGGCACCTGTAGTCCCAGCTACTCGGGAGGCTGAGCCAGGAGAATGGTGTGAACCTGGGAGGTGGAGCTTGCAGTGAGCCGAGATTGCACCACTGCACTCCAGCCTGGGCAACAGAGCGAGACTCTGTCTCAAAAATAAATAAATAAATAAATAAATAAATAAATGAAAGGAGTTTTCCCCTTATTAAACCATCAGATCTCTTGAGACTTACTCACTACTATGAGAACAATATGGGAGAAACTGCCCCCATGATTCAATGACCTCCCAACCAGGTCCCTCCCATGACACATGGGAATTATGGGGGCTACAATTCAAGATGAAATTTGGGTGGGGACACAACCAAACCAAGGACAAAGACCCCCCTGGGAACAAACTAGTTGGCTGGCATCCCTGGATTTTTTTTTTTTTTTTTTCTTTTTCTTTTTGAGACAGAGTCTCACTCTGTCGCCAGGCTGGAGTGCAGTGGCGCAATCTCGGCTCACTGCAACCTCTGCCTCCCGGGTTCAAGCAATTCTCCTGCCTCAGCCTCCCGAGTAGCTGGGACTACAGGCGTGTGCCACCACGCCCAGCTAATTTTTGTATTTTTAGTAGAGATGGGGTTTTACCGTGTTGGCCAGGATGGTCTTGATCCCCTGACCTCATGATCCACCCACCTCAGCCTCCCAGAGTGCTGGGATTACAGGCATGAGCCACTGCGCCTGGCTGATTTTTTTTTAACATAAAAATCTAAACATCTGTTCAACACAGGTGTTGTAAACTAGAAAAAATAGTATAATGAACCCGCAAGTACCTGCCACCCAGCTTCAACAATTAACTCATGGCCAGTGTTGCTTTGTGTATAGCTCTTCATTTTGGTTTCTTTAGAGGCAAATCTAAGAAATCATGGCATTTCAGCCTTATGCCAAATGGCTGTCAGAACAGAGTGCTATCCTGAGGGCTTCCTCAAGTGCCATAAAGGGCTTGGGTCCTGCTGTCCAGGTGGGGCCTCTCTGTCTAGACTGTTGTCTCCTTCAGCTTTCAGATACCATTTTCTTTTCCTTTTTTTTTTTTTTTTTTGAAATGGAGGCTTGCTCTGTCACCCAGGCTGAAGTGCAGTGGCGTGATCTTGGCTTACTGCAACCTCCGCCTCCTGGGTTCAAGCGATTCTCCTGCCTCAGCCTCCCGAGTAGCTGGATTACAGGCGTGCGACACTATGCCCGGCTAATTTTTGTATTTTTAGTAGAGATGGGGTTTCGCCATGTTGGCCAGGATGGTCTCGAACTGCTGACCTCAGGTGATCTGCCTGTCTCAGCCTCCCAAAGTGCTGGGATTACAGGCGTGAGCCACTGCGCCTGGCGAGGAACAGCACTTTCACTGCTGGACTTTACGCTGGACCAGCTCAATTCTTGGCAGTTTCCAAAGTTGGGTGTTTTCACCTTCCCCTCCAGCCCTGGGGATTAAATCTGTTTCTGCTTATGTTGAAGAGGTCTTCCTTGGCCTGGCTCCAGATTTTCTTTTTCGTTTTTTAAACTTTTAATAGAGTTGGGGTTTCACTATGCTGCCCAGAATGGTCTCAAAATCCTGGGCTCAAGGGACCCATCCGCCTCAACCTCCCAAAGTGTTGGGATTACAGGCATGAGCCACCGCGCCCGGCCCTGGATCCAGATCTTCACCAGGTTTACTTTGTAAGCCATTAAATAAGATGGGGCTGCCAATTTGCCAGAGGCACGTGAGAGGTAGTTAGTAACAATTGGTAGGACCTAGAGGGAACTAACTTTGCTTCCTTAGATGACATTGAGCTAAGGCCTAGCATTATTTTCCCCCCAAAAGCCTCATTCCATCTTCCTGCCTCCCATCCACATGACTGCTGGTTTAGATTTGCTGGAGAGTGAGCTCTGAAGGGCCGCGCCGAGCCAACCTACTGAAGGCCCAGGGCTGTCGTGAGCGAGGAGGACGGGCTGCGGATGCCCTCGCCTAGGCTTGGGCCTCGGGTCCGCCCAGCCCGCAGGGGGCGCGCGGCGCTCGGGCCGGCCGCTCCCGTTCTCTTCGTCCGGTCCTTGCCGCGCACAGGCCTCGAGGTCGGCGGGAGCACGATGGCGGCCGCTAGGAGACTCATGGCGCTGGCCGCCGGCATCTCTCCGCGCCTGCAGCCGCTGGGTCCCCGCGCTGCTGGGCGACAGGGTCGCTCGCGCGGCTTCTCTTCAAGCTGCGCCCACCCCGACCACACCAAGGAGGCCGCCGAGGCCGAGTCAGGGATGGCCCCCGGCGGGCCTGGGGAAGGCGACGGAAGCTTGGTGAACGGTGAGGGCATCGGCGGGGAGGGCGGTCCGCAGCGCCCTTGACTCCTGGGATGGCAGAGCTAGGGGCGCGGGCCGAAATCGGGCCTGGCGGCCGGGGGTCCTCTCTTCCATAGTGGCCAAGTTCGCCATCCGTCGGCGGGCAGCGGCCTTGCTGTTTGTGAAGCTTAGCGTGGCACAGGCTCGAATGGACTCTTAGAGTACCTGCTCCCGGCAAGAATAGGTAAGAGGTGCGAGACCTCGAGGGAGTGGGGAAAACGAGTAAAAGTCCAACTCCTGCCAGGATGAGTGGCCAAGGGCTAGAGCTTCTAGCGACAAGCATGCCCTCACCAGTGTGAGAAATAGCCCAAAGTAACTTCTGGGACATCAGGATCTCAAATAGAGACAGAATGACTGCTCTGGTGGATTCCAGCTTTGTGCCTCCCAAATAGTGCAGAGAATAAAACTGTTGAAAGCATTAAGGATGGGTAGAGAGCGCCAGCCTCCACCAACCTTATCGAGCTGAAGGTGGGGGCGGGGTGGTGGTCTCAGTGCAGCTCTATTGTTAAACCAGTGGGTGTAATGGGCTACTCGAAGTTGGGTCCCTTTGTGACCAACCCCCCCGCCTCCCCCGGCCAAGTCCACTTAGATATGGTTTCTTAACTGCTTGACTCTTAGTTGCTTTACAAGTTACCGCTTAGAGGGAGACAGGATCAGGTGTCCTCCGTCCTGGCCACTTGACACAGGAGTCTGTCCCAAGGAAACAGTCTCAAACCAGGCAGCAGAGTTACATCAGAACGCTTGGAAGCACTTTTTGAAAATATAGAGTCGCCTCCAACATCGCTCCCATTCTCAGGTCCCCTGTGGGGAGCTGGATGTCCATGCGGTGAAAAAGCTCCCCAGGTGATCAGTGTACACGCAGGTGCACATGTGCATATATACAGCTCCTTTTGGAGCTGCCAGAGGCTACAGTGGAGAATGATATGGCCCCCCATGTTCCTAGCAGACCTCTTCATGACCTGGTTAAGCCTTGTGTCTGGTACAAGCTTACCCTAGGTAGATATCTCTTCCCTTTCTGCTCTGGGATTAATCCAAAAAACAAGTGAAAAGAAGCGAGGTACCTCTCATGGTATCTGATGCATCGATTTTCCCCTTGATTCCAGAGAACTTGGGGGAGGAGTAATTCATGCCTGCTCAGATGTAGAGGTTTCCTTTTTTTTTTTTTGAGATGGAGTTTCACTCTTGTTGCCAAGGCTGGAGTGCAGTGGCGCGATCTTGCCTCACTACAACCTCCGCCTCCCAGGTTCAAGCGATTCTCCTGCTTCAGCCTCCCAAGTAGCTGGAACTATAGGCGCCTGCCACCAGGCCTGGCTAATTTTTTGTATTTTTAGTAGAGACGAGGTTTCACTATGTTGGCCAGGTTGTCGAACTCCTGACCTTGTGATCCACCCGCTTTGGCCTCCCAAAGTGCTGGGATTACAGGCATGAGCCACCACGCCCAGCCAGATGTAGAGGTCTTTAATCAGTCCCCACACATAGTTTCGTTCTGTGGGAGTCTTTTGCAGTGTGCTTAGATACGGTTGAGAGCTGGGGCCTGGTATTCAGCATCTGGATCTCATCACTTGAGATACATGGGGCCAGATCTCTCTTGTGTGTGTCTTATTTTAGGAAGAGCCTTGCATTGTCTTGATCTCCAGTTTGTGTGTGTGGTGGATTTTTGTTTTTGTATTTTTTGCTTGCTTGTTTGTTTAGTGTCTTCTTTCAGACATCAGACTAGGGGGGTTTATTGACCAACCAGGCTTTTGTAGGTGATGTATGAAATCAGGAGGTTGGGTGGGGAAGAGGATGCTGGTAGGATCCCTTCTGTGGTGTGTGGGTCACTGGCCCTTCTTCAGGAGATGGTTATTCAAGTGGGTCTGGCCCCACTCTTCCCTGTAAACCCTGAAGTCATTCCTCTTTTCTTTTCCAAGATGCTCCTGGGTGGTTTGGGGTCATGAGCCAACATCCTCAGAATCCAGCCCAGGGTTGCCCTGATACACACCCCATGGAGTTTTTAAAAGAAAAAGAACAACTGTAATGCTTTTGTTCTTATTTTCTTAGCTTCTAGGGACCTATTAAAAGAGTTCCCACAGCCCAAAAATCTTCTCAACAGTGTGATTGGAAGAGCCCTCGGCATCTCACATGCAAAAGACAAACTAGTCTACGTGCACACAAATGGACCGAAGAAAAAGGTAACTCTGCTGGTGGCAAGGAAAAACATTGGTATGACTCAGAAAGGAGGCTGTTTGTCCTTTCTCTCTTAGGTTTGTTTGTCAAGGAGGCCATAGAATGGGTTTCCTGAATTAAAATGGTCAGCAGAGACTCAGAGCAAAGCTAGGTTTGAAGAAGAGCCAGAATACACATGGCTGGTTTAGGGAAGGGGAACACAGGGCAAATGAGGTGCCATCTTATCTAAGACAGGCGCCTATACGGATCCTTGGTTTTTGCCCCCATCGACTACGGACTGCAGAGGGTTAGAGTTGATGATAATTCTTGCCCTTAGAGTCTTATAGATTCTGGAACCATAGAAGCATGCCGGTAAACCATTTTGGATGATTTTTTAACATTTATTTTATTTATTTTTGTAGAGACAGAGTCAGAGTCTCTCTGTCACCCAGGCTGGAGTGCAGTGGCGCAATCATAACTCACAGTAACCTCAAACTCCTGGGATCAAGTGATCCTCCCGCCTCAGCCTCCAAAGTAGCTGGGATTACAGACAGGTGCCACCACACTCGGCTAATTTTTTTGTATTTTTTGTAGAGACGGGTTCTTGCTATGTTGCTCAGGGTGGTCTCAAACCCCTTGGTTCAAGGGATCCTCCCTCCTTAGCCTCCCAAAATGCTGGGAGCCACCACTGCTCTCAGTCTGGATGATTTTTAAAGATAAAGATGGGGCCTGGTTGTAGTGGTTCATGCCTGTAATCCCAGCACTTTAGGAGGCGGAGTAGGGAGGATCCCTTGAGCCCAGGGGTTTGGGACCAGCCTGGGCAACATACTGAGACCCCATTTCTACAAAAAATGAAAAAGTTACTCAGGCATTGTGGTGCAGGCCTGTAGTCCCAGCTACTAGGGAAGCTGAGATGAGGGGATTGCTTGAGCCCAGAAGGTTGAGGCTGCAGTGAGCTGTGATCGCGCAACTGCACTCCAGCCTGGGCAACAGCATGAGATCCTGTACCCCACAAAAAAAAAAAAGATGAGGCCAGGCGCGGTGGCTCATGCCTGTAATTCCAGCACTTTGGGAGGCCGAGGCGGGCGGATCACGAGGTCAGGAGATCGAGACCATCCTGGCTAACATGGTGAAACCCCATCTCTACTAAAAGTACAAAAAATTAGCTGGGTGTGGTGGCGGGCGCCTGTAGTCCCAACTACTTGGGAGGCTGAGGCAGGAGAATGGTGTGAACCCGGGAGGCAGAGCTTGCAGTGAGCCGAGATCGTGCCACTGCACTCCAGCCTGGGCGACAGTGCAAGACTCTGTCTCAAGAAAAAAAAAAAAAAAAAAAGATGAAGTTGGATCCCAGCTTGGCCTCTGGCTAGAACATGGCACCTTGAAGAAGCAAAACAACTTGGGGTAGAACAGATGGTTTCACAGTGAGACAGTTAGAGCCTTATAAGGAGTTAATGATGGAATTGGGGTTCTGTCCTCTGTTCTCAACTCTGAACCTAAGCACATTGCTGCTGTGAGGTCTGCTGCTGTGAGGTCTACCACTGTTTATTCTCCATGTAATTTGCAACAACTCTGTAGTCTGGAGTGGCAAGACCTCTGATTTCTCTCTTCTCTTCCCCAGAAAGTCACACTGCACATAAAGTGGCCCAAGAGCGTGGAGGTAGAAGGCTATGGCAGCAAGAAGATTGATGCTGAGCGGCAGGCTGCAGCTGCGGCCTGCCAGCTGTTCAAGGTGACCCTCCCTCAGTGAAAGCCACTCAGACCTTCCTCCTGGGAAACTCCTTGCCCTTTGTTTTTATTGGTAGAGGTTGGCCCATTGTTCTACCACTCACCTGTCCTGAGCCCTTCCCACTTCCTGATTCCTTTCTTACTGTTCAGCCAATGAGATATATATATATATATTTTTTTTTTTCCTTTGAGTCAGAGTTTCACTCTGTTGCCCAGGCTGGAGTGCAGTGATGCGATCTTGGCTCACTGCAACCTCCACTTCCAGGGTTCAAGTGATTCTCCTGCCTCAGCCTCCTGAGTAGCTGGGATTACAGGTGGCCACCACCACACCTGGCTAATATTTGTATTTTTAGTAGAGAGGGGGTTTCACCCTGTTGGCCAGGCTGGTCTTGAACTCCTGACCTCAAGTGATCCACCTGCCTAGGCCTCTCAAAGTGTTGGGATTACAGGCTTGAGCTCGTAATCTATTTTCTGTGGTTTTAAAAACCGCCCGGCCTATTTTCTGTGGTTTTAAAAACTACAGAGAGGAACTACTTTATGAAAAACTTCCGACACACAGCGTGATGGATATATTTCCATGTTGGTTTCTGTTTTTCTTTTCTCATCATTTCATGTAGGTTTTTCTCTATAGCAATGTAGTCCTGTCTTACTTTTTTTAATTTTTAAATTTTTTTAAATTTTTGTTTGAGACGGAGTCTCGCTCTGTTGCCTGGGCTGGAGAGCAGTGGCGCGATCTCAGCTCACTGCAAGCTCCGCCTCCCGGGTTCACGCCATTCTCCTGCCTCAGCCTCCCAAGTAGCTAGGACTACAGGCACCCGCCACCATGCCCGGCTAATTTTTGTATTTTTAGTAGAGATGGGGTTTCACCTTGTTAGCCAGGATGGTCTCAATCTCCTGACTTCGTGATCTGCCTACCTTGGCCTCCGAAAGTGCTGGGATTACAGGCATGAGCCACCACGCCTGGCTAACTTTTTTTTTAATTTTTAAAAATATTTTCATTTTTAGGCCGGGCACGGTGGCTCACGCCTGTATTCCCAGCACTTTGGGAGGCCGAGGTGGGCAGATCACGAGGTCAGGAGCTCAAGACCAGCCTGACCAACATGGTGAAATCCTGTCTCTACTAAAAATACAAAAATTAGGTGGGCATGGTGGCGGGCACCTGTAATCCCAGCTACTCGGGAGGCTGAGGCAGGAGAATCATTTGAACCTGGGAGGTGGAGGTTGCAGTGAGCCGAGATCACACCATTGCACTCCAGCCTGGGCAACAGGATGAGACTCCGTCACAAAAAAAATAATAATAATTTTTTTCATTTTTAGTAGAGACGAGGTCTCACTATGTTGCTCAGGCTGGTCTCTAACTCCTGGCCTCAAACAATCCTCCTGCCTCCACCTCCCAAAGTGCTGGGTTTACAGACATGCGGCACCGTGCCTGGCTCTAATTTTTTTTGAGACAGGGTCTTGCTCTGTTGCCCAGACTGGAGTGCAGTGGCGTGATCATGGCTCACTGCAACCTCGATCTCCCAGGCTCAAGCCATCCTCCCACCTCAGCCTCCCCAGTAGCTGGGACTGCAGGCCTCGCCACCATGCCTGGCTAATGTTTTTGTATTTTTTGTAGAGATGGGATTTTTCCATGTTGCCCAGGCTGGTCTCAAACTCCTGGTCTCAAGCAATCCTCCCACCTCAGCCTCGCAAAGTGCTGGGATTACAGGTGTGAACCACCGCACCCGGCCAGGTTCCTAAGTCTTCATCTCTGCTCTGACAAGAAAAAGCCACAGGATGTGTATTCCCTCAGCTTCTCTTCTACTCATGGTCTCCAGGATTTTACTGTTCCTTCTCTTTCCTGCATTTGAAGAGGAAGGTCCCTGTTGCTATTCTGGGCCCCCATAGTACCCATCTCTTTTCTCTGTTCCTGTAATGGTCCATTGCTATAAAGGAATACATGAGACTGGGTAATGTATTAAAGAAAAAAAGGGGGTTTATTTGTCTGACAGTTCCGCAGACTGTACAAGAAGCCTGGTGCCAGCATCTGCTTGACTTCTGGTGAGGCCTCAGGAAGTCACGGTGGAAGGGAAGGGGAGCTGGTGTGTCCCACAGCAAGAGAGAAGCTACAGTCTTTGAAACAACTAGCTCCTGTGTAAACTAACAGGGCAAGAACTCATTCATTACTGTGGGGAGGGCATCAAGCCGTTCCTGAGAGATCTGCCCCCATGACCCAAACACCTCCCGCCAGGCCCACCTTTGTCACTGGGGATCACATTTTGGCATGAGATGTGGAGGGGCAGATACCCAAACTGTAATAGTGCCCTTTTCTGTGTCTCTTCTGCATCTCCTCTCTTGCCCTTTTGTTTAATTTTCAGATTTTTCCTCTTCTGGTTCTTTTCTATAGGCCTCAAAAATACTCAGTGCTCTGATTTTTTCCCTTGGCTCTGATCCACTGCAAACAGCTCTCTGTGCTTGTATTTTCTCCACTCTGCTGACTTGGCCATCTTCGTTCATGTCCTCTAGTTACTTTTTTTTTTTTTTTTTAAATAGAGATGGGGTCTTACTATATTGCTGAGGCTGGTTTTGAACTCCTGGGTTCAAGCCATCCTCCCGCCTCAGCCTCCCAAAGTGCTAGGATGACAGGCATGAGCCACTGCACCCAGCCTATGTGTATTTTACTCAATTTAAAACATAGAAAAAAAAAGGCTTTAGTGGACCACTCTAAATACTTTTCCTTGTTGCACACTTTAGGTATTTAGTTTTCTCTCTGAAGGCCTTTTCCTTTTTCTTTTTCTTTTTTTTTTATTCCTCTCTCTCATCGTCTTGGCATTTTCCTTATTGTTGAACCTTGAACTATTCTTAATGAATGGTTATATCTGGAGGGGCTGATAAAATGATCCATTTTATGTTAACTTGAGAGCCAGTTAATATCTTTTTTTTTTTTTTAATAGAGACAGGGTCTTACTCTGTTGCCCAGGCTGGTCTCTAATTCCTGGGCTGAAGCGATCCTTCTGCCTCGGCCTCCCAAAGTGCTGGGATTACAGGTGTGCGCTGACTGCCTGGCCTCTGTGTACCTCTGTATCCCCACAGTGCTCTGTAGCCTTGGCACTGCCATGCATTTCGTCCTCAGCCACTGGAAGACCTCTGCTTCTCTTTTCTCTCTAGGTCACTCTCAAGTACCTTTTCCTCTTCCACCCTCTAAAACATCTTGATTGATTGATTGAGATGGGGTCTAGCTATGTTGTCTAGGCAGGTCTTGAACTCCAGAGCTCCTGCCTCAGCTCCCAGGTAGCTGGGATTACAGGCACACACAACCATGCCCAGCTAATTTTCTTTCCTCCATGGAGAATCTTGTCTCTTATAGGTTCAACCATTCTCTGTGTGTTTAATGTCTCGAAAATATCCATCTCCCATAGGGTAGGTCTACCTCAGTGATTCTCAACCATGGATGATTTTGTTCCTCATGGAACATCTAATTCTTTTTTTTTTCTTTTTGAGACAGGATCTCACTCTGTTGTCCAGGCTGGAGTACAGTGGTGCAGTCTCAGCTCACTGCAACCTCTGGCTCATGGGCTTAAGTGATCCTCCCACCTCAGCCTCCCAAGTAGCTGGGACTACAGGTGTGTGCCACCATGCTCAGTTAATGTTTTTATATTTTTGGTAGAGACAGGGTTTTGCCATGTTGGCCAGGCTGGTCTCAAACTCCTAAGCTCAAGCAGTCTGCCTGCCTTGGCCTCCCAAAGTGCTGGGATTACAGGTGTGATCCACTGTGCCTGGCCTCTTTTTTTTTTTTTCCCTGTAGAGATGGTGTCCCGCTATGTTGTCTAGGCTGATCTTGAACTTCTGGGTTCCAGTAATCCTCCCACCTTAGCCTCCCAAAGTGCTGGGATTATAGGTGTGAGTCATGGCTCCTGGCATAATTATTTTTTTATTGTCTTTATTTAATATGTACAATATGTTTCATATTCACATACACTTTCATAAACACAGAATGAAATGAATACTATACTCAAGCAAATTAACATATCCATCACCTCAAATAGTTATCTTTTTTTGTGGTAAGAGCACCTAAGGCTGGGTATGGTGGCTCATGCCTGCAATTCCAGCAATTTGGGAGGCTGAAGTAGGCGGATCACTTGAGCCCAGGAGTTTGAGACAAGCCTGGGCAACAGGGCGAAAAGACTTTTTTGTATTTTATAAAAAATACAAAAATTAGCAGGGCATGGTGGTGTTTGCCTGTAGTCCCAGCTACTTGGGAGGCTTGAGGTGGGAGGATTGCTTGAACCTGGGAGGCAGAGGTTGCAGTGAGTCGAGATCATACCACTGACCTCCAGCCTGGGCAGCAAAGCAGGACTCTCTCTCTCTCTCAAGAAAAAAAAAAAAAAAAAAAAAAGAGCACCTAAAATGTACTCTTGGCTGGGCGCTGGCTCATGCCTGTAATCCCAGCACTTTGGGAGTCCGAGGCGGGCGGATCACGAGGTCAGGAGTTCGAGACCAGCTTGGCCAACATGGTGAGACCCTGTCACTACTAAAAATACAAAAATTAGCCGGGCGTGGTGGTGCATGCCTGTAGTCCCAGCTACTCGGGAGGCTGAGGCAGGAGAATCAATTGGTCGAACCCAGGATGCAGAGGTTGCGGTGAGCTGAGATCACACCACTGCACTCCAGCCTGGGCAACAAGAGCAAAACTCCATCTCCAAAAAAGAAAAAAAATGTATTCTCTTAGCAAATTTCCAGTTTATAATACAATATTATTAATTATAGTCCTTATGGTGTACATTAGATCTTTAGACTTACTCTTCTTTATATATATGTAACTTTACATCCTTGGACCTACATCTCCCCATTTCTCTTTTCTTCCTGCCCATGGTAACTACCAGGTCCACTCTGTTTCTGTGTATTCAGCTTATTTTAGATTCCACATGTGAGATCATGTGGTATTTTCGTTTTATTTTGTTTTTGAGACCGAGTCTTGGCCTATTGCCCAGGCTAGAGTGCAGTGGCGCGATCTTGGCTCACTGCAACCTCCCCCTCCTAGGTCCAAGCAATTCTCATGTCTCAGCCTCCCAAGTAGCTGGGACTACAGGCATGTGCCACCATGCCCAGCTAATTTTTGTATTTTTTGTAGAGATGGGTTTTGCCATGGTGGCCAGGCTGGTCTTGAACTCCTGACCTCAAGTGATCTGCCCTCCTTGGCCTCTCGAAGTGCTGGGATTACAGGTGTGAGCCACTGCTCCCGGCCCACGTGGTATTTTCTTTGTGTCTGGCTTACTTAGCATGTCTTCCAGGTTTATCCATGTTTTTACTTTTATTTATTTATTTTGAGACAGGGTCTTGCTCTGTGGCCTAGGCTGGAATGCAGTGGTGCGATCATGGCTCACTGCAGACTCCATCTCCTGGGCTCAAGAGATCCTCCCACCTCAACCTCTGGAGTAACTGAGACTGCAGGCGTGCGCCACCACACCCAGCTAATTTTGTAGAGATGGGGTCTTCCAGTGTTGCCCAGACTGGTCTTGAACTCCTGAGCTCAAGCAATCCACCTGTCTCAGCCTCCCAAAGTGCTGGGATTACAGGCATGAGCCACTCACCTGGCCGGATCTCCTCTTCTTTAAAGGCTGAATAATATCCTGTTGTGTATATGTACCATTCATCCTTTGATAGATGCTTAGGTTGTTTCCGTATCTTGACTGTTGTGAATAATGCTGCAGTTAACATGGGAGTGCAGACATCCCTATGAGCTGATGATTTCATTCCCTTTGGGTATATACCCAGAGCAGATGTTGCTGGACCATATGGTAGTTTTATTTTTAATTTTTTGAGGAACTTCTTTTTTATTTTATTTTTTATTTTTTGAGATGGAGTCTTGCTCTGTTGCCCAGGCTAGAGTGCAGCAGCGTGATCTCGGCTCACTGCAGCCTCTGCCTCCTGGGTTCAAGCAGTTCTCCTGCCTCAGCCTCCCGAGTGCCTGGGATTACAGGTGTGTGCCATCATGCCTGGCTAATTTTTGTTTTTTTTTTTGAGATGGAGGTTCGCTCTCGTTGCCCAGGCTGGAGTGCAGTGGCGCAATCTCAGCTCACCGCATCCTCCGTCTCCTGGGTTCAAACAGTTCTGCCTCAGCCTCCCGAGTAGCTGGGATTACAGGCATGTGCCACCACGCCCGGAATTTTGTATTTTTATTAGAGATGGGGTTTCTGCATGTTGGTCAGGCTGGTCTCGAACTCCTGACCTCAGGTGATCTGCCTGCCTCGGCTTCCCATAGTGCTGGGATTACAGGTGTGAGCCACTGTGCCCGGCCAATTTTTTTGTACTTTTAGTAGAGATGGGATTTCACCATGTTGGCTAGGCTGGTCTCGAACTCCTGACCTCAGGTGGTCCACCTGCCTCGGCCTCCCAAAGTTCTGGGATTACAGGCGTGAGCCACTGTGCCTGGCTCTCTTTTGGGTTTTCTATATATAAGATATGTCATTTGTAAGCAGGGATAATTTTACTTCTTTCTTTCCAGTTTGGATGCCTTTTTTTCCTGTCTGCCTGCTCTTTCTAGTACTTTTAGTACTATGTTGAAAAAAAGTGCTGAGAGTGGCCAGGGGCCATTTGGCAATGTCTGTAGGGATTTTCGTTGGACACAGGTGGAGGAGTGCTACTGGCAGCTGTAAGATCAAGGCCAGGAATGCTGCTTCCCAGCTTACAGTACACAGGACAGCCCCCTATAGCAAAGAATTACCCTGCCCAAAATAGCAATTATGCTGAAGCTGACATCCTTCTCTGCCTGGCTGACTGGCTGGCTGGATGTTTGAAGGCACTTTAAACTCAGACTTTTGTTTTTTGAGATGGAGTCTTTCTCTTTCGCCCAGGCTGGAGTGCAGTGGTGCAATGACGTGATCTTGGCTCACTGTAACCTCTGTCTGCCTCTCGGATTCAAGTGATTCTCCTGCCTCAGCCTCCCTCATAACTGGGATTACAGGTGCCCGCCACCATGCCTGGCCGATTTTTGTATTTCTAGTAGAGATGAGGTTTTACCATGTTGGCCAGGCTGGTCTCAAACTCCTGACCTTAGGTGATCCGCCTGCCTCTGCCTCCCAAAGTGTTGGGATTATAGACATGAGCTACTGTGCCCGGCCATCCCAGCCTGTCTGAAGCAGGTCATTATCACATTTTTCTCCATCTGTTTTTCTCTTCCCCGTCTATGTGTATAGTTTTTGTTTTGTTTTGTTTTGTTTTGAGATGGTGTCTTGCTCTGTCGCCCAGGCTAGAGTGCGGTGGCACAATCTCGGCTCACTGCAACCTTCACCTCCTTGGTTTAAGCGATTTTCCTGCCTCAGCCTCCCGAGTAGCTTGGGACTACAGGTGCGCACCACCATGCCCGGCTAAGTTTTGTATCTTTAGTAGAGACAGGGTTTCACCATACTGGCCAGACTGGTCTTGAACTCCTGACCTCGCGATCTGCCCGCCTCCCAAAGTGCTGGGATTACAGGTGTGAGCCACCGTGCCCAGCCTAGTTGTTTT
The DNA here is from genome assembly GCF_028885625.2 of Pongo pygmaeus. NCBI lineage: Eukaryota > Metazoa > Chordata > Mammalia > Primates > Hominidae > Pongo > Pongo pygmaeus. Next base: position 105,798,222 of record NC_085930.1, on the reverse strand, counting down.
TGTTTTTTTGATCATAGCGATCCTAACGGGTGTGAGATGAGATCTTGTTGTGGTTATAGGAGTTGTTTTTTATTCTAGAACTCAGCCTTTTATTCTCTAATAGCTGTACTCCCAGTTCTTCAGCGTTTCCCTTTCCCCCCAAACCAGATGTCTTTTTCCGCATTGCCCGCAGGCTTGGTGAGACGTGCTGGCAGCGCAAAGGGGAACTGAGTCAGCAGCCACAGCCAAGAAGAAGGTGTCCACGGGAGGACATAAATGCACCCCAGCCTCCTAAATAGAAGAGGCTTATTCTTGAAGAATGGTCCTTGCCAGGGCCGAGGGCTGGAGCAAGGCACTCCAGACTCAGGCCACTGTGGCTTAGAGCCCGGGTGAATATGCGTGGCTGTGGGGAATGAGAATGAATGTGGGTCTGCCTGCCGGGCCATGGGGTAGACGGGCAGGGAGGAGCTAGAACTCCAGGGCCTTCGCTGTCACAGGGCAGAATGATTTGAACCTGCGGCTGCTGGGGCTTCTGACTAGTGGTGATTGATAGAATGACACAGCCAAGTTTGCCTTTAGGAAAAATCACTGACAGCAGTAGTTTTTGGCAAGACCAGAGACAGGGACACTGGATGGAAGAGAACACCAGCGGCAGCAGTGGAGGAGGTTTCTTCAACGGTATTAGAGGGCCAGGCATGAGGGCTCATGCCTATAATCCTAGCACTTTGGGAGGCCGAGGTGGGTGGATCACAAGGTCAGGAGCTCGAGACCAGCCTGGCCAACATGGTGAAACCCCATCTCTACTAAAAATACAAAAATTAGCCGGGTGTGGTGGCGCGCGCCTGTAATCCCAGCTACACAGGAAGCTGAGGCAGGAGAATCTCTTGAACCTGGCAGGCAGAGGTTGCAGTGAGCTGAGATAATGCCATTGCACTCCAGCCTGGGTGACAGAGCGAGACTCTGTCTCTAAAAAGGAACAACAACAAAAATGTATTAGAGAAGTTGAACGGACAGCGCCTGGACAGTTGAGGAGGCGGGGGGAAGAATGGGTTGGAGGAGCAGCATGCGCCAGCAGGGGGAGCTGTGGACGAGCAATGGGCTGGTGCCTAGGTTATGGCGAGAACAGTGGCTAATGGATGTTGGTACAGCTCAGGACCGGTGTGGGAGCATGGCCAGGACCAGCAGTGAGCCTGTGGGGATGAGATCCTCTGGTCTAGTGAAAGAGTGGTTGCAAAGGCAGGGGGAGAACGGTGCTGTCCTGCTGGGGAAACCAGGCCAAGGAGGGATGCTTGTATTGCCGCTTTGTGGAACCAGAGGCGTTCTTGTGAGAAGCGAGGCAGTGACGCAAAAGTGTGGCAGCTGAGCCTTGGATCGGGCCATGCCCCAAGGGTTCGCGGATGTGTGTGTGGCATACCTTGGCCCCATCGTCTGTCCCATAATCCTGCTGTTTTCATGTGTCTATTCTTAATAGACAAACTTTAGAATTGGTTTGTCAAATGCTTAATAAGAAGCCTCTGCAGACTTTGATTGGAATTGTATTCAATTTATGGATTAATTTAAGAGGTTTTTGTCTCCTCACACATAAAAGTTCTATCATCCAGGAACGTATATCTCCATGGATTTACATCCCTTTGCCAAGTTGTGTGCTTAGTCTATACCTTTCTGACTCACCTTAGTTCACCTTAGGTAGGTGATGGTTTTTGTTACTGTTGTGAATAGAATTTTAAAAATTAAATTTAATTATCTCAAAAACCCAAGAAAGTTTTACAAAGGCAGGCCATGGTCACTCTCCAGCTTGTCATGAGTCGGGTGGGACTGAAAGCTCACCGTAGAGAGGTTCCTGGCCCGTGGCCCCTGCTGTCTGCTGTCACATGGCCCTGACGTTCACCTGACAGGCCTTGTTCTTGCTGTCCCTCAGACTTTGTCGCCTTCACCACTCCCAGTGGCAGCTCCTGCAACCTATGTTTCTTCGCATTTGCTCCTGTTCTCCCAGCTGCTCACTCATCTCACTCACGTCTTTGTTCCTTAGACCCTGGCCATCTGCATTTCTCTTCTGCTGCTTAGATTCCTTTTTTGTTTGTTTTTGGAGATAGGGTCTTGCTCTGTTACCCAGGCTGGAGTTCAGTGGTGTAATCATGGCTCACTGCAGCCTCGATCTGTAGGCCTCAAGTGATCCTCTTGCCTCAGCCTCCCAAGGCTCTGGGACTACAGGCACATACCACCACCCCTGGCTAACTGCCTCTTATATTCCGAACTGCTTGAGGGCAAGGACCAGGTCTTGTCTCTCCTGATGATGCTTAGGTGGCCAACATGTTGCTGTGTACATGCTAGAGACTTAGGCAATGTTTAATTTATATTTTCTGTAGAAAAGCATGAAGCTGTAACACATTTAAAATCATATTTTTGTATAAATAGCTTTAACATTTCAAGTTATTTCTCTAGAATGTATTCCTAATATAGGATTCTTATATTCTCTCTTTTTTTTTTTTTGAGACGGAGTTTCGCCGGAGGTTCGCTCTTGTTGCCCAGGCTGGAGTACAATGGTGCGATCTCAGCTCACCGCAGCCTCTGCCTCCCGGGTTCAAGCGATTCTCCTGCCTCAGCCTCCCGAGTAGCTGGAATTACAGGCATGCACCACCATGCCCGGCTAATTTTGTGTTTTTAGTAGAGATGGGGTTTCTCCATATTGGTCAGTCTGGTCTCAAACTCCTGACCTCAGGTGATCCGTCCACCTCGGCCTCCCAAAGTGCTGGGATTACATGCATGAGCCACCGTGCCCAGCCTTCAGGATTCTTATATTCTTATATATAACTTCTTATAACAGAAGTTATATCTGTTTCATGGTGTGGGCTACATAGGTTTTTTGTTTGTTTGTTTGTTTTTTTGTGGAGTCTGTATTGCCCAGGCTGGAGTGCAGCAGCACCATCTCAGCTCACTGCAACCACTGCCTCCTGGGTTCAAGCGATTCTCCTGTCTCAGCCCCCTGAGTAGCTGAGATTACAGGTGCCCACCACCACACCCGGCTAATTTTTGTATTTTTAGTAGGATGGGGTTTTGCCATGTTGGCCAGGCTGGTCTCCAACTCCTGACCTCGAGTAATCCAACTGCCTGGGCCTCCCAGAGTGCTGGGATTACAGGTGTGAGCCATTGTGCCCGTCCGGCTACATATTTTTTTTTTTCTTTTCTTTTTTTTTTTTGAGACGGAGTCTTGCTCTGTCGCCCAGGCTGGAGTGCAGTGCCATGATCTTGGCTCACTGCAAGCTCTGTCTCCCGGGTTCACGCCATTCTCCTGCCTCAGCCTCCCAAGTAGCTGGGACTACAGGCACTTGCCACCACTCCTGGCTAATTTTTTTTGTATTTTTAGTAGAGACGGGGTTTCACCGTGTTGGCCAGTTTGGTCTCGATCTCCTGACGTCATGATCCGCCCGTCTCGGCCTCCCAAAGTGCTGGGATTACAGGTGTGAGCCACCGTACCCGGCCCTACGTACTTTTTAATTGCTGTATTTACTGAAGCTTCCTATATGTGAATGTATCTTCTTGGGCTCGGTGCGGTGGCTCACACCTGTAATCCTAGCACTTTGGGAGGCCAAGGCGGGCGGATCACTTGGGTCCAGGAGTTCAAGACCATCCTGGGCAACATGGTGAAGCCCTGTTGCTACAAAAATTCGCTGGGCGTGGTGGTGCATGCCTTTAGTCCCAGTTACTTTGGAGGTTGAGGTGGGAGGGTCACCTGAGTCCAGGAGGCAGAGGTTGTAGTGAGCCGTGATTGTGCCACTGCACTCCAGTCTGGGTGACAGAGTGAGACCCTGTGTCAAAAAAACAAAAAACAAACAGTATCTTCTGCTCACCCATTGCCATATGGGGTTATTTGTTTGCATCAAAGCTAGGCATCTTTCAGTGGTCCATGCCCAGTTCTGGACTAGGGGCTGAAGTGGGTAAACAGATGAAAAACTATGGCTCCACAACACAAGGGACTTAACGGTGTAGCTGGACACGGGCCAGGCCGACTGAGGTGTAAAGATGGTATGAATCCTTAAAACGTCCCTTTTCCCCTCCAGGGTTGGGGTCTGCTGGGTCCCCGGAATGAGTTGTTTGACGCAGCCAAATACCGAGTGCTAGCTGATCGCTTTGGCTCCCCTGCCGACAGCTGGTGGCGTCCGGAACCCACCATGCCCCCTACTTCCTGGCGGCAGCTGAATCCGGAGAGCATTCGACCAGGGGGACCTGGGGGCCTATCCCGCTCTTTAGGCCGGGAAGAAGAGGAGGATGAGGAGGAAGAGCTAGAAGAAGGGACCATAGATGTTACCGACTTCTTGTCCATGACCCAGCAGGATTCCCATACTCCACTCAGGGACTCAAGGTACAGATGGGGGATGGGGATGCAGCGGAGGCTGGCTGTGCCTTGACACGGGGATGGGTGAATGTTCTCTGCTAGCTTTCTCTGAGATGGGAGCGCCCCTGCCTCACATTTCAGCCTGTGTGCCCCGTCACTCAGTGTGTGTCTGCCCATTCTTGGGGGACAGCCAGCTGTGGTCTTCTATGTGGCTGGGCTTTTGCAGACCAGCAGCACGGAGCCCCTGCTCTCTGCTGTCTTATCTGTATGAGGGAATGGAGGGAGCAGTCCCCATGCAGTGTGGCTGTGGGAGGAGCAGAGACGCCCGGTTTCCCATCCATTTCATGCCTTCTGGCCTTCTGGCTCCCTGCTGCAGCGCAGCATCCTCACCCCTACATTGCAGAGCCTCAGGGAAGTTGGTCCAGGAAGAGAGAGAATTCTTTCAGTTAAACTTTTGGTCCTCCCAGGGGGAGTTCCTTTGAGATGACAGATGACGACAGTGCCATTAGGGCTCTGACCCAGTTTCCACTTCCCAAGAACCTTCTGGCCAAGGTGATTCAGATTGCAACGTCATCCTCCACAGCTAAGGTGAGTTGGGTCTCCTAGAAGTGTGTGTGGGGGCCGTTTACTTGGTCATGTCTGGTGTTCCCTAAAGGCAGGTTTAGAGAGGGCTGAGGGGGTGTGTTCCTCCAGCCCAAACCTAGGCCAGGTGGAGGAACTCTGGCTTGGGAGGAAAAGCAGCAGGTGTGATAGAATGGAGGTCAAGTCTCAGCAGCACAGGGAGTGGGCTTGGGGGCTGCAAGGGCAGAAGACCCATACCTCTTCTGGGCGGTGGATTGTCAGTGGGGAGGGGTTAGAGGTGTGGGTCTTGGTGAGGTATGAATTTCTCTCTTGCTACCAGGCGAAGGGGCTTTGGTTATGAAACGCCTAACCTTGTTTTTACTTTAACTTGTTACTTTGAATTTTGTCCTGCTTGTCTCTTTAATCACCTAGCCTTGCTTCTCGTGTAAATAAGACTCTCTAGCTAAGAAAGCCGGACAAACTCCAGTTGACCCCTTAATTTACAAGACACTAAGGGCTCTTCACCCAACCCCCTTTCATAAGGAGTTGGCCTGGGTAAACAGATCCTCAGCATTTCAAAGGAGCCCAATTAACTGATAAGGTACTAACACCAACAATGTATGAAGTTCCCAGGAATTTTCTCCAAGAGATAACAACATAAAACCTTGAGTTCGTGTCCGGCATAGACCCTATATCTAATTATAATGAAAGATTTAGAACCTTGCACCTGGTACCATTGCTCTTCTTGTAACCATTTGTCTTTTAAGTTGTTTATCACTCTGTAACCATTTTGATTCTTTTGATTCTTGCATGTTGTTACTTCTGTAGAATTATTACATTTAAGTCCCCCTCCCCTTCCTAAACCCAAGTATAAAAGTTAATCGAGCCCCTTCCTCGTGGCCGAAAGAATTTTGAGCATTAGCTGTCTCTTTGGCCGCCGGCTTAATAAAGGACTCTTAATTCGTCTCAAAGTGTGGCGTTTCCTTAACTCGCCTAAGTACAACAGTTAAGCAGAGCTTCTGTCCAGGTGCAGGGCCTTTTTGCTCCCGCAGGATGCGCCCGGTTTTTAGCTCATGCTGACAGCTTCAACCCACAGCTGCCACGACGTTGCTGAGATGACAGTGGGCTAGGAGGGCAGGTGGTGGCATTGCCCAAGCACTGTCTTCTGCAGTGGAAGTCGAGGTATAGCAAGAGAAGCGAGCCTGGGACTAGGGTGCCTGAGCCCATGGGTCTGCTCCTGGCTATGCAGCAACACCTCTAGCATGGCTCACGCCTGGCACCTGCTGAGATGGTGGCTCATTCTGTCTCTGGGTTCCTTGGCATTCTGAGAATGCCCCAAGTCTCTTCCCATTCCCTACCTTTCTGTAACCATCTCTCTTGCCTTCCATGTAGAACCTCATGCAGTTCCATACTGTGGGCACCAAGACCAAGCTGTCTACACTCACCCTGCTCTGGCCCTGCCCCATGACCTTTGTTGCCAAAGGGCGCCGCAAAGCAGAGGCTGAGAATAAGGCGGCAGCCTTGGCCTGCAAGAAACTGAAGGTGAGTCCAGGAAGGTCCTGGGTGTGATGCATGAGTGTCTTGAAGCTCCCCTCTGCCAGTGGCAAATGGGTCCCATTTTCTAGGAAATGAAACCACCACAGCAGGCCTTTTGCCTGGCACAAAGACAGCTGGTATGCAGGCCTCACTTGTAGGCCCTGTGGCTGTTGCTACGGCTTTCCCAGAGGCCCTGTGGAGATACTTTGCCTGTGACCCAGCATTTTCCACACTGTTGGCCTGAACCTGGTGAGGCCGGGAGGAAACTTGCTCATTGTTCTGAATAGTATAAAGCTGGGAGGAGCCGGGCCTGTTGTGAGAGGCAGACCTGGTGTCCAGTATGATCCTGATAACCCGGGTTTTGTGGGCAGAATGAATAATGTGACTTGTGACTGCAGTGACGATTGAGGAAGCAGTCAGCATCAAGGTAGAGACAGTGTGGCAGACAGCTGGCAGTTCTCTTTTTTTTGAGACAGGGTCTCTGTGGCCCAGGCTGGAGTATAGTGGCACAATCATGGCTCACTGCAGCCTCGACCTCCTAGGCTTAAGCGATCCTTTCACCTCAGCCTCCTGCATAGCTGGGACCATAGGTATGCACCACCACTCCCAGCTAATTTTTAAACATTTTTTGTAGAGACAAGGGTCTCACTGTGTTGCCAAGACTGGTCTTAAAATCTTGGGCTCAATCAATCTTTCTACCTTCACTTCCTAAAGTGTTGGGATTGCAGGTGTGAGCCACCGCTCCTGGCCATGGCTGTTCTCTTGAAAGGGGCTGGTGGAGTTAGCTGATGGCACAGTAGTGGGAGGGAGTTGGGATTGCGTCTGACTGCCTGAGGAGTTAGTAATCTCAACCCATGTTGGTGGAGGTTTAGTTTGCAGAACAAGACAGAAATGGGCCTGCTTTACTCTGAATGGTCAGGTGCACCATTTCATGGGTACAGTTGGCTCTGGGAACCATGTTTTAGTTACAGCTGATGGTGAGAGGTAACAAGAACCTGGAGAAAGACGAGGAAGAGGGGACAGGCAATTGGTGAGATAAAGAGGGCACAGATGTGCTACCTGTGACTCGAGGGCAGAACAAGGACTGAGTAGAACTGGAGGCATCTGAGCTTTGGCCTGATGCACATGCACTGTGAGCAGAAGCACCTTGGCATGGTAGGGGCCTGTCTGGGAAGGACCAAGCTTTGCAGTGGCTGGAGGGCCATTTGTCAGTGAGGCTGGTGGGTAAAACCCATGAAGTCTGGGGAGAGGGCGGAAGCCTGTTCCTGCAGCAAGGAGCTTGTGTTGGCACCTCCTGTGGTACGGGGACCAGATTCCTGTCCTTTAGGTCCTTATAGCTGATGGTGCCAGCACACCCAGAGGCAGGGGGTTGGCCCCTGTTGGGGGAAGACTTCTTTAAGGAGGGAGTGTTTGATCTGGGCTCCGAAGGGTGAGCAGAGTCCAGCCATTAGAGGTGACAGGAACACAAGACTAGTTTTACCCATGTGCCTGAGGTATTGGAATGCCATGTTTTATCTCTGGTGAGGTGGCGTTAGGTTTGTAGGGAGGTAAGACACAGTGTTTTCCTTCCAGTGGCTTGTTTGATCAAGTTGCATTATAATCAACATTTACAGGAAATTCCACGTGCGTCTGTATATGATGGGGTCACAGATGGGTCAGGTGCCATGTAGGGACTGGGAGACAGGATGGAAGGATTGGGGGAGGAAGGCTTTGATGAGGCAGCAAAGGAAGAGGGAGTCTGTGGGGTGCGTTCTAGCATCGAGGGCCTGGCCTGGCTGGTCTGAGGGTACATGTTGGGAATTCACGGAGGTGACAGTGGCCAATTGTGGTGTTGGGGGGGCTCTAGCCGCACAGCGAGCGGTTTCTCCTCAGGGCCTTCTCCAGACGTAGGGCTGTTCTGCTGTGACATATCAGGTTTAGCTTTTCTTGAATTAACTTTATTATTATTTTCTTTGAGACAGAGTCTCACTCTGTCGCCCAGGCTGGAGTGCACCGTCACGATTTCGGTTCACTGCAACCTGTGTCTCCAGGGTTCAGGCGATTCTCATACCTCAGCCTCCCTAGTAGCTGGGACTATAGGTGCTGGCCACCCACCTGGCTAATTTTTGTATTTTTAGTAGAGACGGGGTTTCACCATGTTAGCCAGGCTGGTCTCGAACCCCTGATCTCAGGTGATTTGCTTGCCTCGGCCTCCCAAAGTGTTGGGATTACAGGCGTGAGCCACCGCACCTGGCCTGAATTAACTTTATAGTTCATTTTTTAAAACATTTATTTTGGTAAGTTTACATTTTCCTAGTTCATAATTTCTCCCTCCATCACCATGTCAGCCAAAATCCAAAATCTCTTAGAGATTACTTGGCACAACTTCTGCCTTGGAGCTCCTGAGCTTGTCTGGGCTGGTTTTTGGGGAGCCCCAGAGCATAGACTGTCTTGCATGTCCCCCTGCAGAGCCTGGGCCTGGTGGACAGGAACAACGAACCGCTTACACACGCCATGTATAACCTGGCCTCTTTGCGTGAGCTGGGTGAGACCCAGCGCCGACCATGCACCATCCAGGTGCCCGAGCCCATCCTCCGCAAGATAGAGACCTTCCTGAACCATGTAAGAGGCCCTGCATCCCTCACCACCCCTGCTCCCTGTAGTCTGCCTCCATCTCTCCAGACTGAAGGCCTCCATCTGCGACAGGCAGTAGTACCTCCCCATTCTCTTCACTGAGATTGGGGCCTGGGAGCCCCCTGGCCTGAGCAGCCCAGTCTTGCCCACAAGGATCCCGGGGCAGTCATGGACTAAAGTAATCCTCTGCCCAGCGGGTTGGGCCACAACATCTGACCCAGGCGAATCCTGCAGAGTGGCTGGTTGTGTGTGAATGAGGAATTTCTTTTTCATTGTTTTGCTTACCTCCCTGCCCTCCAGTACCCTGTGGAGAGTTCATGGATCGCCCCGGAACTCCGGCTGCAGAGTGATGACATCTTGCCCTTGGGCAAGGACTCAGGGCCTCTGAGTGACCCTATCACAGGCAAGCCCTACGTGCCCCTGTTGGAAGCAGAGGAGGTACGTCTCAGCCAGAGTCTGCTAGAACTGTGGCGGCGGCGAGGGCCGGTCTGGCAGGAGGCACCCCAGCTACCTGTGGATCCACATCGGGACACCATCCTCAACGCCATTGAGCAGCACCCGGTGGTGGTCATCTCTGGGGACACGGGCTGTGGGAAGACCACGCGCATCCCCCAGCTGTTGCTGGAGCGCTATGTGACCGAGGGCCGCGGTGCCCGCTGCAATGTGATCATCACCCAACCTCGCCGCATCTCTGCTGTGTCTGTGGCACAGCGGGTCAGCCACGAACTGGGCCCCTCCCTGCGCCGGAACGTGGGCTTCCAGGTGCGGTTGGAAAGTAAGCCCCCAGCCCGAGGCGGGGCCCTGCTCTTCTGCACTGTGGGTATCCTGCTGCGTAAGCTGCAGAGCAACCCCAGCCTGGAGGGCGTGAGCCATGTCATCGTGGATGAGGTGCATGAGCGGGACGTGAACACAGACTTTCTGCTGATCCTGCTCAAGGGCCTGCAGCGGCTCAACCCGGCCCTGCGGCTGGTGCTCATGAGTGCCACAGGGGACAATGAGCGCTTCTCCCGATACTTTGGTGGCTGCCCGGTCATCAAGGTGCCTGGCTTCATGTACCCAGTCAAGGAGCACTACCTGGAGGACATCCTGGCCAAGTTGGGCAAGCACCAGTACCTGCACCGGCACCGGCACCATGAGGTGAGGGACACCCCCATCCCACCCGAGGCTCCTGGCCTTTCCTCCGTGGATGCCTCTCCTCCCTGGCCCTGGGGCTTGGTGGCCTGGGGCAAGTTACCCTCCCCAATCCTCGGTTTCCTTGATAGAAACTGGGGACTAACCCTGCCTCCGTGGCACGCATGTGAGGATTGGAGTTGATGTCAAGCGGCTCCGTCTCACTGAGTCAGGTGGCTGTGTCCTTGGCATGACCCCTTACCCCGGGGCTGTGACTGTGGCCTCTCTTCCCCACCCCAGTCTGAGGATGAATGCGCACTCGATTTGGACCTTGTGACTGATCTGGTTCTGCACATCGATGCTCGCGGGGAACCAGGTGGGTGCCTCCCCTTCTGTCCCATGCTAGCCCTGGCCACGTTTGCAGCAGCAGCTGGCTCATGCCCCAGGGCTCCTTTACAGGTGGGATCCTGTGCTTCCTGCCTGGGTGGCAGGAGATCAAAGGAGTGCAGCAGCGCCTCCAGGAGGCCCTGGGCATGCACGAGAGCAAGTACCTCATCCTGCCAGGTGAGAGCCCCAGCGGAGGGACCAGGGACCTTTGGAAACCAGCCTGACCTCTGTCCTAGCGACTGACCCAACTGGGACTCCAGGGGCCCTGGTTTCTGACCAAGCTGTGGCACTTTTCACTGGGCATAGTGTTTATCTGCGCCTGTTTCATCAAAATGGGGTCAAAATCCTTGCCCTGCCCACATTCCAGGGGGGAATTCTGGTGGAAGCAGTGCCCATAACCAGTGTGTGTCTTGCCCACCAGTACACTCCAACATCCCCATGATGGATCAGAAGGCCATATTCCAGCAGCCTCCAGTTGGGGTGCGCAAGATTGTCTTGGCCACCAACATTGCTGAGACTTCCATCACAATCAATGACATCGTGCATGTGGTGGACAGTGGCCTGCACAAGGAAGAACGCTATGACCTGAAGACCAAGGTGGCACCTACCTCCTGGGCCCGGCCAACCACTGGGGGAGGGACTCCGTTTCAAGGTGGTCCCCAGCCCAGATCTACCTTAGACCTGCTTTGTGTGTCTTCAGAAGGCCACGCTTGTGGGGTCTCAGTGTTCCTGACGTGGGGGGCTGGTGAGGGTTCCTCAGGGAGTGGGGAAGCACTGAGGAAGTGGCATCTGTGTGCTGCTTACCTGCCCCCTCCTCCAGGTGTCCTGCCTGGAGACAGTGTGGGTGTCAAGAGCCAATGTGATCCAGCGCCGGGGCCGGGCAGGCCGCTGCCAGTCCGGCTTTGCCTACCACTTGTTCCCTCGAAGCCGGCTGGAGAAAATGGTCCCTTTCCAAGTACCAGAGATCCTGCGCACACCTCTCGAGAATCTGGTGCTGCAAGCAAAAATCCACATGCCTGAGAAGACGGTGCGGCAGGGCGGGGCGGGGGCTGGCCTGGGGACCAGGCAGGTGGGAGGCAGGCTCATGGCGGGCTCTGGCTCTGTCATAGGCGGTGGAGTTCCTGTCCAAGGCTGTGGACAGTCCAAACATCAAGGCAGTGGACGAGGCTGTGATCTTGCTCCAGGAGATCGGTATGTGGGGGCTGGGCTGGGCTGGGGAGTGGCTCTCGAGGGTGGTACTGACAGCTGAGCCGTTGCAGGGGTGCTGGACCAGCGGGAGTACCTGACCACCCTGGGGCAGCGCCTGGCTCACATCTCCACCGACCCCCGGCTGGCCAAGGCCATTGTGTTGGCTGCCATCTTCCGTTGCCTGCACCCACTATTGGTGGTCGTTTCCTGCCTCACCCGGGACCCCTTCAGCAGCAGCCTACAGAACCGGGCAGAGGTGGACAAGGTCAGTCCTGGCTCCTTCCTGGAGCCGTCCACCCACTGCTGTTCTGAGGGGGTGTTGTCTAGCCCCTGCCTGTGATCCGGCTGCCCTCTTCTCCCCTCCCAGGTGAAAGCACTGTTGAGCCATGACAGCGGCAGTGACCACCTAGCCTTTGTGCGGGCTGTCGCCGGCTGGGAGGAGGTGCTGCGTTGGCAGGACCGCAGCTCCCGGGAGAATTACCTGGAGGAAAACCTGCTCTACGCACCCAGCCTGCGCTTCATCCACGGTCAGTCGGGCCCACACCTGCTCTCCTGAGCCCCTCCCACCCCCACTGAGCTTCTGTCACCCCCAGCCTGTGGCTAGGGGCTGTAGGTTCACCGCACATTCTGTCTCCCTAGGACTCATCAAGCAGTTCTCAGAGAACATTTATGAGGCCTTCCTGGTGGGGAAGCCCTCGGACTGCACCCTGGCCTCCGCCCAGTGCAATGAGTACAGTGAGGAGGAGGAGCTGGTGAAGGGCGTGCTGATGGCCGGCCTCTACCCCAACCTCATCCAGGTGCTGCCTCTGGGAGGGAGTGCAGTTCACCAGGTCCCAGCCTTCTTCCCTGTCTGCAGCTCCTTGCTCAGCCCCACCTGTCTTTTCCTCCATCCCTGCAGGTGAGGCAGGGCAAGGTCACCCGGCAGGGGAAGTTCAAGCCCAACAGCGTCACATATAGGACCAAATCAGGCAACATCCTGCTGCACAAGTCGACCATTAACAGGTGAGGGCATGCAGGCCTGGATGGGGCAGCTGGGATGGTCCAAAAGGGTGGCCTCACCAGCCCTGTGTTCCCTAGGGAGGCCACACGGTTACGGAGCCGATGGCTGACGTATTTCATGGCAGTCAAGTCCAATGGCAGCGTCTTCGTCCGGGACTCCTCTCAGGTGCACCCGCTAGCTGTGCTGCTCCTGACCGACGGGGACGTGCACATCCGTGGTGGGTGCCTGCAGGCCTCCCGCCCACCCCGCTCTGCAGCTGCTCCTCCGGGGCCTGGCCTCACCACAGTTCCCCACCATCTTTTCCGTTCCCTCAGATGACGGGCGCCGGGCCACCATCTCACTGAGCGACAGTGACCTGCTGCGGCTGGAGGGTGACTCGCGTACCGTGCGGCTGCTGAAGGAGCTGCGGCGGGCCCTGGGCCGCATGGTGGAGCGGAGCCTGCGCAGCGAGCTGGCTGCACTTCCCCCCAGCGTGCAGGAGGAGCACGGGCAGCTGCTTGCGCTACTGGCAGAGCTGCTGCGAGGACCCTGTGGCAGCTTTGATGTGCGCAAGACAGCTGACGACTGAGCCCTGCTTCTGCTGGGGCTGTGTACAGAGTGCAAATGTTTATTTAAAATAAAGTTCTATTTATCCCTTGTGACCATTGCTGTCCACTAGGGGCTCCTCTCTCAGGGCCTCCATACACTGGGCCACAGTTCCCCAAAGAGGAAGGAGGAAGGTAGAGAGAGAAGAAAGTGAGATGCTTATTGCTGGGGGACAGGGGCTGCCCGTGGCCCCAAGTCTTAAGAGAGAAAGAAGAAGGGGGTTAGAACCTCCTCCGTTCGTCAAGAGCATGAAGCAGCGGTGCTGTTAACCACCCCAGTCCCCTGGCACAGCTGCTGCTCTGAGTACCCACCACGGGAAGCCTGTCAGAACTGTCACTCCTTGTAGTTTTGGACAGTAAGTAAGTGTCAAGTAGCCCTTTATCAGGCAGACTAGGGGAGAGTTCCGCAGGTAGCCGAGGCCCAGGGCTATGTGGCACAGTGGTCCTTCCCGTGTCCACATCCACAAGTTGTTCACAGCCAAGGGGCTGAGCTGAGGGCAGAAGGATCAGGGAGGTAGATGCAAAACGAGACACAGAAGCACAAAGCCTGCGTGATGGGACATCAGGCAGCTTTATTTACTCTTAAAACTGTTTGTTACAACAGAATCACAGACTGACACAGGTAATGGCTGAGCCATAAGCAAATCGAGAAGTACAGAAATGTCCCACCCCAAACGGCTGCGGAGTACACATCACACAGGGCCTCTGGTCCCGGCCTTCTCAGGTGCTCTGGTGTGCAGGATCCTTCAAGGGAACTCTGACCACTCCTGTTGTCTACCTAGAGAGCACTCCACTTGGGCCACCTACACCCAACCCTTGGCCAAAGGAGTGAAAGGACCTGGAACCTGTCATCAACCTCAGCATCCTCATGACCCCAGGACAGACGCAGTGGAGGCAGCAGGTACTCTGGGCCTGTGCTGTTGTCCCTGGGGTGTCTCCTGACTACCCAACCCAGTTTCCTTCCCACTTTCATCCCAGCAGGCCCTTCTTCCTGCTGACAAAACACTGGCTCCCTCATGTTCTGGGCACAGCGGAAGTGTTCTGCACATGGTCTCTACGGAGGAAAGCTGGTTCCCCTGGCCCAGGCAGCACTTCCTCCGTGAGTCCCTGCAGTTTCCTGGTGTGTGCTTGGAGAGCTAGGGACATGGTGTCAAACCTCCACAAGGCACTGCTACCTCAGAAAGGGGGAGGACCTGTCAGGCCCAGGACAGCCTCCCTGCACATGGAGATCAAATCTAAACCTAGGTCAAGACTCCTAACTTCTCCAGCTCCAAGGGATGCCAGGACCAGGGAAGGGCAGAGGTCAGGAGGGCGCCTGAGGAGGCCAAGTCTGGGGCAGCCTCCTCAGAGGCAAATCTACACTGCAGCCAATCCCCCTCCAGAGAAGCCCTTGGAATCTCCCAGGCCATTTCACTACAAACTTATGTTTGAATCCTTTATTAGAAACCATGCAAACTTTAATACAAAAAATACAAGTGCAATAAGAATCTTTGTATCAATACAGTTCCCGGGATTTCTCCTCACTGCAGCCATCCCAAGGCCTAGCTGGGGATGCCCTCTGTGGGCCTTGCCTCTCCTCCCTCCCCTCTCCAGTCAGGGCATAAGGGAAGCAGATGGCCTTAGTCTCATGCCTTTTATTTTTAAATTTCCAGACCTGATTTCCTACTATCTGCTTGAGGCTCCCCTGGACATGAGGGCTTGCATGTCCTAGGGTGCGGGTGCCGGCCTGAAGGAATTCTATCTCCTGGCCCTTTCTTGTTCTCCAGCCCTGGCTTTGTATCCTAGGGCTGACCACCAGATCCCAGGGAATGGGACAGAGATGCCAAAACCAGCCTCTTGGTTAGAAAAGAAAAGCAGCATACACACAACAAAATGGCAAAACCAACCAGTCCACGCTCCAAGAGCCCCTTGTGTGCCTGACCGGCTCACCAGCCACAGCCTCTGCACCCCTCTTCCCTGCCGCACCGCCTCCAGGGCCCTAAGCTGCCCACATCCTCCAGCAGGGGTGGCATA
This sequence comes from Pongo pygmaeus, assembly GCF_028885625.2. Taxonomy (NCBI): domain Eukaryota; kingdom Metazoa; phylum Chordata; class Mammalia; order Primates; family Hominidae; genus Pongo; species Pongo pygmaeus. The sequence goes on along the minus strand of NC_085930.1, from coordinate 105,782,918 downwards.
AGGATATCTCCGCCCTGTTCCCTCTAACACTTACTGAGGACTTTCATGTAGACATGGCTTCAACCTGCAGAACTATTTTGCCAGTTTTTAGGTTACTAGAAAAAAATAAAAGGACAAAACAAGAAAAATGTGACAGCAGCTAGGCGGGTATGTTAAGCATGGGGACAGGCAGCACTGACCCCCAACTTGGGGCAGGGCAGCAAGAAGGGCCCGACACCACCTGCATGGGGGAGGGGGCGCATTTGTGGGGCCAAAGGGAGAGGCAGTGGCTTAAGCTCCACAGTCAGTGTTGTGTCACCACTCGGAATCCACCTCCACTCTTCCCTCCAGGTAGATCCAGGGAGGAGGGAGGGCATGTCAGTTTCTTTTGGGTTTGGACCAAAGAACCAAAAAAAGATGAGGGTGGAATCTGCTTCTCCTCTCCTAGATCCCCAATTTAGCCTCAACCACCCCAACCCCCTCCCAACCTCCTCCACGGAGCAGTGGCGCAGTGATGGGGCAAGACCAAAGCAGGGAGATGGGCCCGGGCTGGGGAGTGAGAGGAGGTATGGGGCAGGGCTGCCGCTGCCCCGGGCACGCAAAGCAGGAGGAAAGGCGAGCCTAGCGGGCTGCCCAGCATGGCGCCCAAGTGCTCACTGGTCTAGTGGACAGCCCGGGAAAAGGGGCCAAGGACCCGGGAGCCCGAGTTGGGGCCGCCAGGGAAGTGTGGGGGGCGGGAGACAATGTCGGCCCCGTGGTCGGTGCGGGCCCTGGCATTTGCCCGGAACGTCAGCCTGTAGGTCTCAATCTGCAGTGACATGGGAGGAGGGAAGGGAGAGGGGAACAAGGGAGACAAGAGGGGAACACGGGGGAGACGGAAGACGAGACCAGAATGTCATCATTAGATGCCTGGAAAATAAAAGGTTACTTCGTTAAAATTTAGGCCACACTCTAGTCAAAAACAAAGGAGTTTCAATTTGCGGCCAGTGGCAGGGCCCCTGGCTGGCCCTTAGGCCGAGCCCAGCCACTTACTTGTCTCCTGGATCTGGCTGTCCAAGGTCTGGGCCTCCCTTTGGTCACCACCCCCTGACAGGGTGGGGTGGCCATTGAGGCCACTGGCTGAAGTGGGGGCACCAGTTTCAGGCGCTGCCTCAGAGATGGCCGGCTCCTCCCCAGCAGGGGGGCCCGGACACAGAGGAGCCTCGCTGCCACCGCCCTCAGTCTACAATGAAACAGTGGGGGAGACAGTGCAGGGTCAGTCGGGGGTGGGGAATGGGATGGGGTGATGGTGGTGGGTTTCACACATAGCCCCCACCCTTGCTGCCCTGGCACCCACTGGCTCAAGGCACAGTCGCTTGGAGAATCCCAGGCAGGTGCCCCGGCCCCACCCACCCCACCTCACCTGGGAGACCAACTCCCGAGGGTCAGGAGCAGCTGGGCCAGTGACACACTCTCAGAGCCCCTCTGTGGCATGTGAGGCTCTGATGAAGCCTCTCTGAGGGCAGAGGTGCCAGGCCTCAGGCTGGTACCAAATAAGTAGCCATGACAACAGTGAGCAACAAGCCTGAAGAGTAGCCCCCCGAAGGGTGCAGCCCACCCTCCCAAACCCTCCCTGAACCCAGGCCACCCCCTTGCACACAGAGTGGGGTCCTCAGTAGCTCCCGGGCAGCCCTGCCTGCACATCTGTCTGGTCAGGAACACAGGTGCTGAGGCCTTGTCTGTGCTGGGCACTATTCTGGGACCAGGGGTCCATGGGAGACAGAAAGGTGTCCAAGGAGGTATAACCCAGGGAGACTGTGGAGGCCTGGAGGGCTTCATAGGAGGAGGACATTTGGGGGACATGGAACACTCAGTGTTAGGAAGGCAGAGAAGAGAGAACAGCTGCGAGTGGCCACTGGGGAGCTGGAAAGCCTGTGTCACCAAATACCCAAAAAGTGACAAGGGAGAAGTGGTTTCTAATCGGCATAGTGAGAAATAGGCCTCGATTAAAAACAATAATTCCAGAACTAATAAAGGGATATAATGTGAACAAGGAAAAGAACACAAGGCTTGGGGTCAGAAAAGCCCAGATGTGAATCCTGGTCCACACTCGCTCGCTGTGTCCTTGGACAAGAGACTAAAGCCAAGTTAATGCCCCACTGAGACGGGCGCGAGAACGGCATCCTCACGAGATGTGGGGGGCACGAACTGAGAGCCTGTGGCAGCAAGGACCCCCCAGATGTTCCTGGAAGCTGATCAAGGCTTCAGTCAGAGCATCAGGAGAGGATGGGACAGGGGACGGGCTGGGCAGTGGCTGGCACTGGGGAGCAGAGATGGAAGGGAAGGCCCAGGGCAGTGGCTCCTGGCCCCTCTCCCCTGCACACCTGAACCCGAGCAGCAGTAGCCATCCTTGTGCTCGGGGTCTGCAAGACGCCCCTCATGGGCCCCTCACCCATGGATGACATGGAACAAAGGACAGACAGCATCTTGGCACACAAAAGGTCTCACAGTACTGTGGAAGGAGGAAGGGAGGAAAGAGGAGAGAGGGAAGGGAGAAGAGGCCCAGCCAGTCGTGAGGATGGGAACCTCTGCCACTTGAGCTCTGTCCCAGAGCCCTGCAGAGGGAGGCCCCAGGCAGCCTGCTGTCACTGGCAGCTAAGAATGTGCTGTCCTGCTCCCAGCCCAGGAGCGGAGCCTGACATGGGGTGGGAACCCACATTCCCCTTGCGCGAGACAGCCGGGGAGAACTGTGTGGTGCAGAACCCCTGGCTCGCCTGGGGGTGGTCTGTGTCCCAGCCTGTGGCCTTCTCAAATGGCTGGATGGGCTCAGTTAGGAAGGCCATGGCTCTCAGGAGCAAGGTTCTGCCTCTAGCTGACAGGTGAGGGGTGGCTGGGCTGGGGCCTCTTCACTTCTGCCTCAGTCAGGACTGATGATACATGATGGGAAAACAGCAATGGTGTGGGTGAAGACATGACTCCTGAAGAGACTGAGGGGCGGTGACAGGTGCCTACCTGTGAGGACCCTGACCCTAGCTGCATAGTTCCCACCCCTCCCCAGCTGTGTCTCCCCAGCGACCCACTCGCTACCTTCACAGCGCCTCCTGCAGGTAGGTGGCCCACATTATCGAGAGATCCCACCTTGGCCTGGGCCTTCTCCTTGAAGTTCAACTTCTGACTTTCAATCTTCACATCTCCTCCACCTGGAACCACAGAGGAACTGGTCACCTAGGGTAGCAGAGGAATATCCCTACAGGCAAAACCAGGACTAGTGAAATGCCCAATCTAGAAATGAGAAAGATGTGACCTGCTTCTGGGTGGCAAATGAACAGTGAACACGTTTGTCTAAAGAGGGCTTCTCGTATCACAGTGAGGCTGAGATAATCTCTCCGTCCAGCCAGTGGGAATACCTCCAAGGGAAGGAACGCCATCCCTTCCACCACCCCATGCCACAGCCACCCAGCTGCAGGCCAGGCTTGGGCAGGCCTGGGGCTCCGAGCACAGCCTCCGGGGTGAAGCCTCTGCTTCTCTACTCCGTGTGGGGATGCCCTTCCACTAACTGGGCCAGGCAGTGCTTCTCAGGCACAGCCTCACTGAATTCTCATGAATGCCCTGTCGTCACAGCCACGGTCCCTGCTTCACAGTGGGTAAAACTGATACTGCAAAAGAGAAGGGTCTCACCCAGAGTTACCACCAATCTGCTGATTGACAGTGACAGGTTGTGAAAATTGAGCCCCTAACCGTATCACACTCTAGCAAAAAGAAGGAATGATAAAAAGGAGAGAGTGGCCCCGAGGCTGTGCGCTGAGGAAGGAAAGACATGGACCAAGGCAGGCCCGGGATCTAGTGACCTCAGGCTAGGACGGGGAGGGAAAGCGGTCTGAACTCACGCCCAGGGTTCAGAGCTCACTGGCCAGAGTGTGCCCATGAGACCAAGGGGAGGGGTGCAGGACGAGCTGCCCTCAGTGAGTACCCAGCCCCTCCCACGCCCAGCAGCGTGGCTCCCCTTGGGTCCCTTCTCCTGTTCTTCCATCTCCTCTCAGCTCACATGGCAGACCTCCACGCACAGCTTCTGGCCGAGGTCTCCCGGTGTCCCATATTGGGAAACCCAGCCCTGGCAAAAACTAGACCCTAAGTGACTCAGTGTCATTAGAGAAGGAAGTATCTCATAGGAGATTTCCCAGATAAAAGGGGAAAAAATGGTTAGTTAAGGACAGAACTGTTTTGATCTTTCTAAATAGAACACATTCTAAACTGGATCACACTCTTCGCTGAGAGGGAAAGGAAGTTTTTTTTTTCTTTTTGGAGACAGAATTTCGCTCTGTTGCTCAGGCTGGAGTGCAGTGCCATGCTCTCGCCTCACTGCAGTCTCTGCCTCCTGGGTTCAAGCAATTCTCCAAAGGCATGCGCCACCACACCTGGCTAGTTTTTGTATTTTTAGTAGAGACAGGGTTTCACCATGTTGGTCAGGCTGGTCTCAAACTCCTGACCTCAAGTGATTCGCCCACCTTGGCCTCCCAAAGTGCTGGGATTACAGGCATGAGACACCGCGCCCGCCCTGAGGGAAGAGAGTTTTGCCTTCACCTTATCTGGCCTGTGGTGGCTAGCCTTCTGGGATACCAGGTCTGCCAGCCAGTGTGCCTGCTGCTGCAGCAGTCCTACCCACAAATCTGCTGTAGACCCAAGAACTAGGACATGAGGCTGCTAGGGGACTACCCAAGGCAAGAGCCCAGCCTCTGCACAGCGACTTCCACAGAGGCACTAGGCCAACCATGTTGCCGGAAGGAAACTGCATTAGTGCAAGTTGCTGAATGCCTCCCATTCTCCTGCCAGGGCTAGCGGCTGATGCTTCACTGGTTGGGAGCACCCTTTGCTCCTGCATCTGATAGGTGGGACCTGAACACTGCCCTCTATACAGCTCCTTCAGTAGTAGCTCCTGTAATCCTCGTTTAGAGCCAACCCAGGTTCTCAGCTCAGAGTGCACTGCTTCCCCAGGCCTAGCTCAATAGTTCCACACACACACTAGGTACTCAAGAGAATGCCTCTGCAGACGGCTGCTGTAAGAAACTGCTCCTCCTCCACTTAAGAGGTTAGCACCCAAACTCCTGCTCCATGACAGGAGGAGGACTGTGTTGTTTCCACTGCGGTGTCCTGGGTAGTCTTCGTGGGATGCTAAAGGCACAGAGATGAAACCTTGCCAGCCAGCGGGTTGCCCAGCTGACCATGGCAGGACTACATACCCTGGAGTCCCAGTGGGCAAGGGAGGTACCACTCACCAGGCTTGTGCTTGATGTTAGCCTTAGACCCACACTTGGAGGAGACCTTAGAGATGTCCACTTTCTTGTTCTGAATCTGAACCTGAGGAGAAGGACACAAACGACTCATTCAGAGAGAGGGTATACTGTTGGAGCCAACCCCATGCTACCTTTTAAATCTTCTCCATGTTCAGGGTTTCTCGCTCCCTCTGTAAGCTGCTATCTCAGTCTGTTCAAAGACAGGGTCATCTCCCTAACTACTTAAAAGAGCCCTCGACCCACCCTGGCCCTGCTCTTCACTTCTTTTTTTTTTTTTTTTTAAAGATGGAGTCTTGCTCTGTTGCCCAGGCTGGAGTACAGTGGTACGATCTCAGCTCGCTGTAACCTCCGCCTCCTGGGGTCAAGCAATTCTCCTACCTCAGCCTCCCGAGTAGCTGGGATTACAGGCGTGCACCACCACATCTGGCTAATTTTTTTTTATTTTTAGTAGAGACAAGGTTTCACCATGTTGGCCAGGCTGGTCTCGAACTCCTGACCTCAGGAGATCCACCCACCTCAGCTTCCCAGAGCCCAGAGTGCTGGGATTACAGGCGTGAGCCACCATGCCTGGCCTTCACTTTTTTTTTTTTTTTGAGACGGAATTTCACTCTTGTTGCCCAGGCTGGTGCGATCTTGGCTCACCCTAGCCTCCATCTCCCGGGTTCAAGTGATTCTCCTGCCTCAGCCTCTGGAGTAGCTGGGATTACAGGCATGCGCCACCACGCCCAGTTAATTTTGTATTTTTAGTAGAGATGGGGTTTCTCCATATTGGTCAGGCTGGTCTTGAACTCCCAACCTCAGGTGATCCACCTGCCTCAGGATCCCAAAGTGCTGGAATTACAGGTGTGAGCCACCACGCCCAGCCACCAGCCTTCACTTCTAACCCCACCTCCAGCCAGACCAAACCACCGTTTCCATACCCCACAGGCCTTTCTGTGCAGACCCTGTCCATGCATGCTCCAGACAGCTCTTCTGTCATTTCACCAGGTCCAAATACCAGCACCAAGGCTCCCACGAATATCCCCTTTGTTCCATCTCAAAACCTTACCTATCAACTCCTTGCCCAGAGAAACCTGGAATAACATATTTACTTCCAGTCCTTTTCAATGCATTTTCCCCTTGGGGGAGGAGAGGGGGTGTGGTGTGTGTGTGTGTGTGTGTGTGTGTGTGTGTGTGTGTGTGTGTGTGTGTGTGTGTTACTTCCAGTGTGTGTGTGTGGGAGGAGAGGGGGTGGTGTGTGTGTGTGTGTGTGTTACTTCGTGTGTGTGTGTGTGTGTGTGTTACTTCGTGTGTGTGTGTGTGTGTGTGTGTGTAATCATAGTATTACTGCTTAATCCATGTTATAACAATTTTCCCAGCCAGGTGCATTGGGTCATGCCTGTAATCCCAGCACTTTGGGAGGCTGAGGCAGGCAGATCACCTGTGGCTAGGAGTTTGAGACCAGCCTGGCCAGCACAGTGAAACTCTATCTCTACTAAAAATACAAAAATTTGCATTTAAAGGTGGTGCATCTTGGCCGGGCACGGTGGCTCACGCCTGTAATCCCAGCACTTTGGGAGGCTAAGGCGAGCGGATCACGAGGTCAGGAGATCGAGACCATCCTGGCTAACATGGTGAAACCCCGTCTCTACTAAAAATACAAAAAAAATTAGCCGGGCGTGGTGGCAGGCGCCTGTAGTCCCAGTACTGGGGAGGCTGAGGCAGGAGAATGGCATGAACTCGGGAGGCACAGCTTGCAGTGAGCCGAGATCACGCCACTGCACTCCAGTCTGGGCAACAGAGAGAGACTCCGCCTCAAAAAAAAAAAAAAAAAAAGGTGGTGCATCTTTAAGTCTATAGCCATGCATCCCTCTGGGTTGCTGGATGGGGATTCCAGCATTCCTGTGAGTGGCCCCGCTGTCCTCTGGTATGTACTGTGGGAGAGCCTGACTTTCCAACACATCAACTCCATGTAGTGTTGCACCGTTCTGGTGGGTTTCACCACAATCTATTAAATGGTGAGCTACCTTCCTGAGCCCTGTTTTCCTTTCTTTGGTGTCAGGAAATATGGTCTTCACCATGTTCCCAGAGGACAGATATAATGCCACCAGTATTTTTGTATTTGCACCCACAGCCCAAGGCCTGGCACAGAATAACTACCCACAATCCCCAGCTTGCCAGAGCCATTCTCAGTCTTGTCTCTAAAACTCGGCTCATGCCTAACCCAGCAAACCCATTATGTTTTCTTCCCCATCCTTCAATGCCCAGCTCAAAGGGTGCCTTCCATATGGCCTCACATAGCTCTCGCTTCAATCCGTCTCTTTCTCATATCATCTCTTGAAGGGACACCACCAGGAACTATATCATAATGGCTTCACGTGTTTGATAATTACATACAGAGTAGTTACTACTGTGAAAACACACAGCCTCTACTTTGTCTCATCTTTCCAAAAAGTCTGCAATTTTCCCTAGATAGAAATTTTTTTCTTTTCTCCTCAATCTATAGTTCATTATACAGATATTTATAGGTATCTCCAAAATGGAAGTTTAGGATACAGCACAGATACCTCCTCCTAAGTATGTGCTGATGACACCATTGTAAGTGCTTTATCTGGGTTTAAAACAAGGTATCTTGTTATTTGTCAGGGGAAGAAATGGCCAATTCAAGAAGAAGGAGCCATGAAGGCCTCATCCAAACATCTCCCTATCCTTATCCCTCATAAGAGAGGGCATAGGGAAGGGTACTTTTACCAGCCAAAGATCTGATAGCTGCTTAAACCAACCCAACATGGATCTTGAAGCAATGGTGACAAGCTCATCTTAGTTGTAACCACAACATCACCTGCAGGAAGTTAACAGAGTCACTCTCCAAGGCCTGGGCCCTCACCAAGATGTAGAGCCACACATTTCTTTCTCGTTTTCTTTTGAGACAGGGTCTCACTCTGCCACCCAGGATGAAGTGCAGAGGCATGACCTTAGCTCACTGCAGCCTCAACCTCCCAGGCTCAAGTGATCCTCCCAGGCTCAAGCCCCTCAAGTGGCTGAGACTACAGGCGCACACCACCATGCCCAGCTAATTTTTGCATTTTTTTGTAGAGAAGGGGTTTCGCCAAGTGGCCCAGGCTGGTCTCGAATTTCTGGGCTGAAGCAACCCACCTGCCTTGGCCTCCCAAAGTGCTTGGATTACAAGTCTGAGCCACTGCATCGGCCAGGGCCACAGATTTCTTGACAGTGTTCCATATTTGAAGGCTCTATCTCTTGACCTTTTGTCTAGTATGCAATTAAAGAATAGTTGAGGGGCAGTCAGTTTCACGTTATGGATGTATTCCAGCTAGTAAATGAAGACGTAATGCTAGAATTAGTCTTACCACGGCATATGCCTACTGAACCCACAGGTCCAGGAATTTCCAACATCACAAAAAAAGAGACAACCGAAGAATGAGACATGAATGTAATTTCTCACAGAATAAACCTCATTACCTACTTACATGTCATGCTAGCATGTGGGGAAAAAACCAAAACCAAATAAATTTAAAGAAAATTGAGGGACAACAGAATATGTTAATTAAAACCATGAGGATATAATTAGAAGAATCCAGATTCTAGGACAAACCACTGAGCTTACCCATCAAGGAAATTACCAGTAAAAAAAAACAATGAGCCAGGCACAGTGGCTCACACCTGTAATCCCAGCATTTTGGGAGGGCTGACGTGGGTGGATCATTTGAGGTCAGGAGTTCGAGAACAGCCTGGCCAACATGGTGAGACCCTGTCTCTACTAAAAATACAAAAGTTAGGCTGGGCGCAGTGGCTCATACCTGTAATCCCAGCACTTTGGGAGGCTGAGACGGGTGGATCACCTGAGGTCAGCAGTTCGAGACCAGCCAGACCAATATGGTGAAACCCCATCTCTACAAAAAATACAAAAATTAGCTGGGTGTGGTGGCAGGCACTGTAGTCCCAGCTACTCGGGAGGCTGAGACAGAATTCTTGAACCCGGGAGGCAGAGGCTGCAATGAGCAGAGATCGTGCCATTGCACTCCACCCCGGGTGACAAAACAAGACTCTGTCTTTTTTTTTTTTGAGACCAAATCTCACTTTGTTGCCAGGCTGGAGTCCAATGGCATGATTTCAACTCACTGCAACCTCCGACTGCCTGGTTCAAGCCATTCTCCTGCCTCAGCTTTCCAAGTAGCTGGGATTATAGGCACGCACCACCATGCCCAGCTGATTTTTGTATTTTTAGTAGAGCCGGGGTTTCACCGTGTTGGCCAGGATGGTCTAGAACTCCTGACCTTGTGATCCACCTGCCTCAGCTTCCCAAAGTGCTGGGATTACGGGTGTGAGCCACCACGCCCGGTCGAGACTCTGTCTTTAAAACAATAACAACAACGACAACAACAACAACAACAAAAACCCAAAAGTTAGCAGGGCATGATGGTGCACGCCTGTAATCCTGGCTACTCAGGAGGCCGAGGCAGGAGAATTGATTGAGCCCAGAAGGCGGAGGTTGCAGTGAGCCAAAATCACGCCACTGCACTCCAGCCTGGGCCACAGAGTGAGACTTTGTCTCAAAAAAAAAAAAAAAAAAAAAAAGCTGCTGGCTCACACGTGTAATCCTAGCACTTTGGGAGGCCGAGGTGGGCGGATCACAAGGTCAGGAGACCGAGACCATCCTGGCTAACATGGTGAAACCCCATCTCTTCTAAAAATACAAAAAATTAGCTGGGCATGGTGGTGGGCACCTGTAGTCCCAGCTACTCAGGAGGCTGAGACAGGAGAATCACTTGAACCCGGGAGGTGGAGGTTTCAGTGAGCCGAGATCGCGCCACTGCACTCCAGCCTGGGTGACAGAGCGAGACTCCGTCTCCAAAAAAAAAAAAACAAAAAACCTAAAACCTAGGTAGCCCACACCATGAAACAGATGTAGCTTCTGACATAAGAGTCCTATGTTAGGAATACATCCTAGAGAAATAACTTGAAATGTTAAAGCTATTTATACAAAAATATGACTTTAAATGTGTTATAGCTTCATGCCTGAGGGACAGAGCGAGACTATGTCTCAAAAAAAAAAAAAAAAAAAAAAGAATGGAGTGGGGACTTGTAGAGTAAAAGCAACTTAAGATTAAAAGAGTTGAAGCTTGTATTATATCTTATTAGTGTTACTATTTTAAATATATGGATCAATATATGCATTTTTTTTTTTGAGACGGAGTCTCGCTCTGTCGCCCAGGCTGGAGTGCAGTGGCGTGATCTTGCCTCACTGCAACCTCTGCTTCCCGGGTTCAAGCGATTCTCCTGCGTCAGCCTCCTGAATAGCTGGGACTACAGGCACGTGCCACCATGCCCAGCTAATTTTTTGTATTTTTAGTAGAGATGGGGTTTCACTGTGTTAGCCAGGATGGTCTCGATCTCCTGACCTCATGATCCACCTGCCTCAGCCTCCTAAAGTGCTGGGATTACAAGCGTGAGCCTCCGTGCCCAGCTATATGCCGAAGTATTAACAAATAAATAATATATCTAGGACTGGCTTCAAAATACTTGGGATAGGCATATACAGATAAACGAAGACTGCTCATGTAGACAGTAAATGAGGCAGGGTAAAAGGTACATCAAGTTCATTTTACTGTTTTTTTCTACTTGTGTGTGTTTGAAAATTCCCACAATAAAAAGTTGTGGTTTTTTTTTTGGTTTTTGTTTTTTGAGACGGAGTTTCGCTCTTGTTGCCCAGGCTGGAGTGCAATGGCACAATCTCGGCTCACCACAACCTCTGCCTCCCAGGATCAAGCAATTCTCCTGCTTCAGCCTCCAGAGTAGCTGGGATTATAGGCATGCACCACCAGGCCTGGCTAATTTTGTATTTTTAATAGAGACAGGGTTTCTCCATGTTGGTCAGGCTGGTCTTGAACTCCCGACCTCAGGTGATCTGCCTGCCTTGGCTTCCCAAAGTGCTGGGATTACAGGCATGAGCTGCTGTGCCCGGCCCAATAAAAAGTTTTAAAAAGCTTAACTGAGCCTCACTCACTTTAATAAAGTCCACCACCTCTAGGCCTACAGCCCTCCCTCTTTAGGTGGCTATGTGGAGGAGTCTACAATCTGCTTCCAAACGATTCCCCCACACCACCCTGCCTCCACTGTATGCTCCAGCCTCAGGGAACCATGTGCGGTGCCTCCTTCATGGGCTGGCCCAAGTGTCCCCTCCTCAGGGACCGCAGAAGCCACGCTGGCTCTCTGTGGTCCTAGGAGCAATCACAGCATCACACACCTCGCTCTGCTTGTGCTTACACAGGCTGCCTGCCGCTCTATGAGAGCCTGCAGGCACACTCCAGGTACCAAAACATGCTGTGGAAGTCAGCTGCCAGCAGGTCTCAGTGCCCACTACACATGCACAGCCCCTTGCAAGGGTGAAATGGAACCAAAACGGACACAAAATCTTAACTGGGACCAGCCACAGAGGAAGCCACTATGTTGTCACTGGCTCATCACTCCCCTCCCTCCCCTCCACTGGTGTCCTCCTGGCTCTCATCAAGGGGTATGTCTGTCTGTCTGTCTGTCGGGGGCATTTTTGGAGCACTAACTAGGATCCTGTTTTGAGCCTCTCATCCTGGTGGTAACTGCGTTATTTCTTTGTGTATGTGTGTGTGGGTGGGGAGTGGTGGGGGGTGTGTAATGCTGTTCTGTCTGCACAGCAGGTCCTCCCCCGCTTTTTTTTAAGACAGTGTCTCTCTCTGTCACCCAGGCTGAAGTGCAGTGGTGCCATCATGGCTCACTGCAATCTCAACTACCCAGGCTCAAGCAATCCTCCCCTCTCAGCCTCCTGAGAAGCTGGAACCACAGGCACATACCACCTAATGACGCCAGGCACATGTCTGGCTAATTTAAAATTGCTTTGAAACCCAGGCTGGTTTTGAAGCAATCTTCCTGCCTAGGCCTCCCAGGGCCACCGTACCTGGCCTTATTTAAAAAAATTTTTTTTTTTGGGACTGGACGCAGTAGCTCTTGCTATAATCCCAGCACTTTGGGAGGCCAAGGTTGGTGGATCACCTGAGGTCAGGAGTTCGAGACCAGCCTGCCCAACATAGCAAAACCCCGTCTCCACTAAAAATACAAAAATTAGCCCAGGTGTGGTGGCTCATGCCTGTAATCCCAGCACTTTGGGAGGCCGAGGTGGGCGGATCATGAGGTCAGGAGATGGAGACCATCCTGGCTAACATGGTGAAATCCCGTCTCTACTAAAAAATATAAAAAATTAGCTGGGCATTGTGGCGGGCGCCTGTAGTCCCAGCTACTCGGGAGGCTGAAGCAGAAGAATAGCGTCAACCTGGGAGGCAAGCTTGCAGTGAGCCGAGATCGCACCACTGCACTCCAGCCTTGGTAACAGATTGAGACTCCATCTCAAAAATAAAATAATAACACAACACAACATAATATAATATAACATAACATAACATAACATACAAAAATTAGCTAGGCATGGTGGCAGGCGCCTGTAATCCCAGCTACTCGGGAAGCTGAGGAAGGAGAATCTCTTGAACCTGGGAGGCGGAGGTTGCAGTGAGCCGAGATTACGCCACTGCACTCCAGGCTGGGCGACAGAGCAAGACTTTTTTTTGTAGAGACGGGGGTCTTACTATGGTGCCCAGCTGGGGGGCTCATCATTTTAAACTGCACATTTCCTTGTGGTTGCTTTAGGGAGGGACTGACAGAGACTATGGAAGGAAACAAAGCACCTGGGTCCAGCTGTGGTCAACTGTTGTTTACCCTCATCTTCCCACCAGGAAAGACTGCTCACAGTAGTCTCCCTAATTCTCTCTGTTTAAGGAAGCCTCCTAAAGTGAAAAGGCTTAAAAAATACATTCACCCTCAAAACAACAAAACAAAACAAAACAAAAAAACCCTATACATGTGAGGTCATGTGCAGCCAGTGTGGAAAGATCACAGCAGGTGATACATTAATGATGACTATTTTCAGAGCTCTTATATGCACCACACAACACACACAAATACATCTCTATGTCTCACCTACACAAGTGACCTGGTTCCCTCAGAACCCCTGTTCACCTTCTGTTTTCATCCAGGACAAAGCCAGGCTCAGCAGCTGCCTAGGCCCCTCGTGGCTGGATCTTTGTCACCTCACTTCAGCTGATCCTATTCCAGGCTAATTAGTCTGGTCAAGCAACTCCACCCGAGTGTAAAGGATGCCATTTCTACCCAGGCCAGGAAGAGGCAGTGGTGAGAAGATGACCAGGAAGGAGGGGCAGGAAGGAGAGTTGTGTGGGGCAAGAATGAAAGCTCATGGCCGCATTCCTCAAGATAGAACTGCTGGGGGTGTCTGTAGGCCATGGGCAGGATGTCATGATCACCAAGGAGGAGGCAGGAGGGTTAACACAGTCTAAAAATGATAAGGGTAAGTGGAGCAGGACCTAGTCCGGTTCAGGACAGTAAGGAGAAAGAACTGAATGAACTCAAAGGAAACGGAGGCAAGACAGGCTGTCTCACTTGGCCTGGAAGGGAGCGGTGAGGGCAGGGGCTATGCATGGTGGCTTCTGGTGCCTCTGACACAACTCCACAGAGTACCACTTGCCTAGGCACTGTCACAGTGACAAGCAGAAAGCACACAGGGTGTTCTTCACACACTCAACGACAGTAAGACTTTGCCCTATCTCTCCCTAGACCACAACCTCCCTGTGAGCTAGGATCACCTGTGTCCCTAATACACATCATAGAGCTGGCACACAATGGCAGCAAGACAAAAAGAAGGATGTTTGGGTGGAAGAGGAAAGAGGACAAAAAGATAAGGAGGGAAAGTCTGGTCGCAGTGGCTCACGCCTGTAATCCCAGCACTTTGGGAGGCCAAGGCAGGCAGATCACGAGGTCAGGAGTTCAAGGCCAACCTGGCCAGCATGATGAAACTCTGTCTCTACTAAAAATACAAAAATTAGCTGGGCGTGGTGGCGCATGCCTGTAGCCCCAGCTACTCGGGAGGCTGAGGCAGGAGAATTGATTGACCCTGGTAGGTGGAGGTTGCAGTGAGCTGAGATCACACCACTGCACGCCAGCCTGGGCAACAGAGTGAACTCTGTATCAAAACAAAAACAAAACAAACAAACAAACAAAAAACAGGAAAAGGGACTAAAAAAGGAGGGGAAGAAAAAGGAGGAAGGGATTAGAGAAGGGACAAAAAAAGGAGAGCAGAAAGGGAAATGGGAGGGCCGGGTGCAGTGGTTCATGCCTGTAATCCCAGCACTTTGGGAGGCCAAAGTGGGTGGATCATGAGGTCAGGAGTTCAAGACCAGCCTGGCCAACATAGTGAAATCCCGTCTCTACTAAAAATACAAAAATTAGCCGGGCATGGTGGTGCGTACCTGTAGTCCCGGCTACTCGGGAGGCTGAGGCAGGAGAATAGCTTGAACCTGGGAGGTGGTGGTTGCAGTGAGAGATCACACCACTGCACTCTAGTTTGGGCAACAAAGTGAGACTGCATCTCAAAAAAAAAAAAAAAAAAAAAGAGGGAACAGGAGAAGGTAGGGAGAGAAAAGAAAGTAGAGGAAAACCCAGAGAGCTGGAGAGCAACAAAGATGAAGAAAAACATGGGGAAGGGATAGGAAGAAAATGTTGATTAATTCTTATTTTATAATAACAAGGATTCAAAGATGAGCTCTGGAAAGATCCAGACATCTGTCTCAGAGAAGTTACTCCCACGGTAATTCAAGGGCATGCAGACAGACATACGCTTCCCAGGAACGGACTCCAGACAGGCAACAGGTCTGCTGCTGACCGCTGTGCTCAGACCCAGGCTCTGACATAGCTGGAGAAAAATCCAAAGCCTCCCACCCATATGGGTAAAAAAGATACTGAGTGGATATCACCATGCTGGTGTTCAGGGGCTCGCCAGAAACACCCTGTCTAACATGGGAGCATCAAAGTCCCTCGCTTTGCTAGTCTGCTTCTTAGAGAACGCTACAGCTCAGGCCACTGGGATTCTATCTACATGGGCACCTGGCTCTCTGCCTAGTATACCCCACAGTGGGCTATATCTCAGATGCCAGCTAACCAGAGCTTATACTTACATTACCACCTCCAGGGACATGCTTAATATTGTCCTTGGAACCACACTTGGACTGAATATGGCTGTAGCTCACTTTTTTGGAGACTATCTGGACCTGGAGTGTTAGAAAACAGAAAAAAACAACACAAAGGGAAAGGACTGGTTAGAACCGACACAGGGAAGGCAGTGAGTCCACATGTGATCACAATGACCAACAAAAAGTGTTGTTAAACCTCCACCCCCACCTTCTACAGAACAGATGTGGAAAAGCACAGGAAAAGAAATGTGAAAGAGCAAGAAGGGGAGTGAAAAACGTGAACAGACAACACAACGACAGCAGCAGAGCTGCGCAGGCACTGCATGTTGGTCATCACCACTCCTTGGGGGTGGGGCTGTGGTTCACAAGGCCCAGGCAGCAGCCCAACCTGATGCCCAACCAGGCACAGCCCTACCTCCTTGCTCTGCTCCCTCCTCAAGAGCTGGGCACAGTGTCCTTGGCTCTTCTCTGCAAGTCTTATTATGTGGACCTGTTTTCACCCGAAGAGCGTGCTTCCCTTAAATCTGGGCCCTGGAATGGCTGCAGCCAGACCCACTCTCAGAAGCCAAGGCTGCTCTGAGAAGCCTTAAATCTGGGCCCTTAAATCTGGGCCCTGGAATGGCTGCAGCCAGACCCACTCTCAGAAGCCAAGGCTGCTCTGAGAAGCACTGGGCAGCTGGCAACAAGGGCACGGATGATACTAACAGGAAGGAGGGGCCAGTGCTCAGATGTGAATACAAATGGATACAGAATCTCCAACACCAGGGGAGCGGCTACAGCCTCCACACTTAGCCCATTTGTCTCAGGGCTCGAGAAGGCATAGTATTTTTGACTCAAGGGTAAAATATCTTCCTGAATCCTCCATATGCCTAATCCTCTGCCCTGTGAGATGCCCATGCGGAAAGAACAGGCTCTAAGCAGGGCAGCAAGGACGCCCAAGCCTGGGGGCACAACCACACTGTATAGTACGGGAATGGCTTCCCCTGGAACTGAGAAACACCAAGGTCTTGGCTCTAAGAGTCTGGAACAAAGAATCCTAGGATCTTCTCAAGAAGGAATAGTTGCCAACTTCCTTTCTTTGCAAATGATGCAGGTCCCAGGCTGAAGAGTTCTCCACAGAGTACAGAAATCCTGAGAAACTCCAACCCATATACCTCATTGTACCTACTCATTTCTAGCCTTTTTCACAACTTTGATGGTAAACAAGTGGTTAGCAAACTACTTAATGAGCTTTGGTCTGAACCTAGGACCTCTAGTAGTCACCCAGAAGCCACGGTGCAGCTTTCTTCACTGTAGGAATGCCCTAGGCTGAGACTTCCCATGCTGGTCCCTAAGGGCTGGAGTGCAGGCTTCTCTGGCAGAGGCACACCTACCTGCTACAGCTAAGGAAGGAAGGTGTTGCAAGCACTCAGGAGGGGCCTGGTTTCCAGGTTTACAGAGGCAAGGGGAAAGAACCTGTGGTTTCAGCTTACCTCTGCCCTCCAGTTGATGCTGCATGCCTACACTAAGTGGGTTTCCACTGGGAATGAGCATCCTAACTTTCAGTTAAGAGGTGACCCGGGGAACTAGGACAAATGAAGTTATCTCCATACCCAGCAGCGTTATGAGAGGGATCTTTTAGTTCAAGGTAAAGCACAGGGGCTCCAGGGTTCCAGGTGGTGGAAATTACCCCTGCCATGTCTTCTTGATAACAAATGTGGGTGCACTGTATTTGCATCCATACCAGGTAGGTTTCACATCAAGGTCAGTGTGAAGGAAATGAATGAAAGTCTTTGGATCCATTTTATCCAGCCAAAAATTATATATATATATATATTCATTCTCCAAAGGGCTAATGGGCTCCCAACTCTATTAACTTTCAAGGTTAATACAAAAAATTTTCTGATGGCTGAGTCATCAAGCACAGAGAAGGGAATATAGGGGAGAAGAAGTAGAAACTAGTTAGGGAAAGGGAAAAAGTGCAAGAGAGGGCAAGTGGCTCAGGCTGGAAGAAGTATTTTACCATCTTCACCTTCCAGAGGTGGGTCTAAATAAAACTCACTTTCCCCGCAGGTTGTTTCTGTGCACTTGCAATTGGGCCGGCTGCTTTAGTGACTGCATTAGATTCAGGCTTTCGGGTTGTAGCAGCTGCCTCTGTTTTTTTCTCTACTTTGGCCTGGATGGAGATAAAGGGAGGGCAAATTTCAAATCAAGAGGATAAGAGCTCAAATGCCAAGAAGGGAAGAAGGCTGTAGGGGACTCAAATCCAGGTCAGGCCACCAGGCAAAAGCAGGTGGCCTTTGATCCTAGGCAAAACCACACATTTCCCAGGGTAGACCAAGTCAAAGATCCTTAAGTAGAGGGCCACAAAAAAAGGAGCTGCAGGCCATAGTCTTGAGACATGAGGAACAGATCAAGACACTATTTAATGGAGAAAAGGCACAAAGGAAGGCTAAAACAACCAAATTAGTGATTCTGAGAGTGTGCTGGGGCATGATTTTCAAATTACAATACCCGCCACCCCATGCCAAATATTCTGACATGCCCCAAGCAGCTGCCACGGTTACAGGAAGTCAATACTGATAGAAAGTGTCACACTCTTTAGGTATGTTGGAGCGGAAAACAATTCACTAGATCAAGTCACTCAACTCCCCACCCAAGACCTCCTGTAAATTTTGCACCATGAAACCGTAAGAGCAAAGACAGGGGGAGATAGGCCATCAGCAGCACAGCCCAGAGGCCTGCTGGGCACACCAGAGCTACTGTCGCTACCACAAGCAACTCTCAGGCTCTTCTCTAGACTGATCTCAGTTTGCCATCAGTGTTTTCCAACAGCACCAGGATTCCACTTCATTTTTGTCCCTCCTGAATTTCTTAACAGCTCCAGATTAAGCAATTTAAGTATTCTGCCCTGGATGGTGGTGGTGGTGTAGAGCTAGTGAATGACCTAGGAGATGAGATGGTCACTACTCCAGGGACCCGAACATTCTCAGACGGACTTTCATCACCACCTTTTCACGCAGAGTTCCCATGGTTACCAACAGTTAAATAATTCTGGGATTGATGCAACCAGAAAATCTTAACCACCGGAAAATCCTAAAAGTGAAGCACTGTGATCTTTCTCCATCACTATATGCATTGCAGTCCTGCTGTTTAGGAAGGCCAGAGGCTCACAGCACGACTCATCCTGGCCACAAGAGGACACCCTAGTCCTCTTTCAGATATATTCCACTCAAGTCATGGGTTGTGGAAGTAAGAGGTGTTCTACCTTCTGCCTATCCTGACATTCTCTGTGCAGGCTAAGAACCATGAAAAACTAGGCTCATGTCAAGTGTCTCTCTTACTTGCAGAGTCTCTGAGGCCTCCTCTGTTTCTTCTATAAAAGAATCCTTCTACATCGAAGCAAAAATGTAAACCTGTAAACCCAGACCCCAACATCTAGAACAGGAGCCTTTCTTATTGAGACAGGAAGAGAAAGCCCAGAGCTCAGCCTACCCCGCCTCCCTGCTGCTGGGGCACAAAGCCCACTACAGAGACCAGGCTGAAATACCCTGATGCTGAGTCCAGTGTCCTAACTGCCTGCTTCTTTGGTGGGCCTGGGAACAGTGGGTGGAAATGGAGGGAAGAAGCAGGGGCCAGCATGCCAGGACCCCAAGCTCCCTGGACCCACCCGGCCTCCTCCAGGCTGATGCTTGATGTTTTCCGTGGAGCCAACCTTGGAGCGGACATTCTTCAGATCAGGAGCAGAAGCATTGGTGGCTAGGCGGCTGAGCCTGGGGGTGGTGGAGCTGGGTTTGGCCGAGGTGGGCTTCTTGTCTATGGAAGGAGTTGTGGAGGGCCGGGAGGGCATGGGTGTGGCTTTGACTCGGGTGGGAGCCACCCCTGCAGCGGGGGCTGTCCCACTGAGAGTGGTGATTTTCTTCATGGAACTGGTGGAGGTGCTCTTTGGGCGACTCAAGTCAGCTGCAAAGAAGGGAGTGAGAGATAACACGGGTTCAGGCAGAGAGAGAAAAAGGGAGACTTAAGCCACAGAGGAGGTGGGGGTTCAAGTTAGGGGGCTCTACAAAATGGCAGATGGGCTATTACCTGGTACAGACTTTGCAGTCATCTTCTTGACTTCTGCAGGTTTTCCCTCAGTCTTAATGGCTGTACAAAATATACTTATTAATATAACATTTAACAAACTGACCTGTTGGATAGTTCATCCAATAGTGAGATTCCTCATTATTTAACAATTACTGAATATCTGCTTTGAGCTAGGGACTGTGTTAGTCCCTGGGAATGGAGTGGTAAATTAGATGGTCAGGCACTGCGTCTTATTCTTCTCTACTGCCCTGATAAGCCTTCTATGTGGCCTTAAAAGTAGGCTGTCAGCACATGCCTATGGACTTCTTATCATCATGTAAGCCCATGAGCACCATGTGCTAGGTGCTGTGGGTTACTAAGAAGGCAAGAGTAAATTCTACCTGGAAATTCATGAGCGGTACATTTTTCTGCCTTCACTCAAGATTTTTCTGAATACATACAACTGCTAAGCTCACACAGAGATCAAGGCTTGTTAAGTACCAGGCCCACAGGGCTACCACTGTTCCAGGTAGCCCACTAAGGACTGGTGTGTAAGCAGGCCTGCACGGCTGTTTGTGATACTAGCTAGAGCTATGGCTGGGACAAAGCCAAGATCCCATTTTCCCCTCTCTAGTTCCCATGGGAGAGAGAGACAGGCAATACTCACCAGTGGGCTTCTTGGGCAGGAGCGTGGAGGGGCTCCTACTGCTTGGGCCAATTGAGGCAACAGCGGTAGCTGTTGTGGTTTTTGCAACAGTCTGAGTGCTCTTGGATCCAGATCTGGAGGCCAGGGCAGAAGCTGGCTTGGATGGTGAGGCCCGCTTCTCAGGAGCCTTTGCATCTGCAATGGGCTGGAAATAGGAAAGTGGGAATGAGGCTTGCAGGTCAGCAATAGCCCCAAGGAGTCACACTACAAGATGCTTCCTTTTTTGTTTGTTTTGTTTTGTTTTTGGAGATGGAGTCTCGCTCTGTTGCCCAGGCTGGAGTGCAGTGGCATGATCTCGGCTCACTGTGGCCTCCACCTCCAAGGTTCAAGCAATTCTCCTGACTCAGCCTCCAGAGTAGCTGGGACTACAGGCACGTGCCACCACGCCCAGCTAATTTTTTGTATTTTTAGTAGAGACAGGGTTTCACCGTGTTAGCCAGGATGATCTCGATCTCCTGATCTCATGATCCGCCCGCCTCAGCCTCCCAAAGTGCTGGGATTACAGGCGTGAGCCACTGCACCTGGACACAAGATGCTTCTATACAACCATGTATTGGAGAACAGGAGGTACTGTGGGTTCAGCAGCTACTGACAGGAAAATATATATGGTTCTAAGAGCAAAGTCCTCCACATAAAGCAACAAACTGGTCCTCCACATAAAGCAACAAACTGGCCAATGCAGGGTGCTGTGTGATCTGAGGGCACGCAACAGAGAGTAAAACTACTTCAATCCAACCTGAGCCAATGAGAATGAACAGCCCTGATGGGTACATCACCACAACCTACGTTTGCCTCCAAATCTACTGCATTATATACCTATACACACACACACACACACACACACACACACGCATGCATATATTTTAATGTAACCTCTGTAGAAATGCCAAAAATACTAATGTATTTAATGTAATAAAATCTAATGTATTATACTTGACCAAAGATTAAACATACACAAACAAAAACTAAAAATTATGTTCAGTCAAATCGAGCCATTCTTTTGGCTAACACGCACCTAGAGAATGCTGAACAGGACTGAGCTGCAGATGGAGAGGCCACTGGCCAAATCTGGGCCAGAAGCGTGAGCTGCAGCCCTACTCCAGCAAATCACTGAGCCTCTGAGCTTTATTTCCTCATCGGGATAAGGAGATTAGAATGGAGGGTGATGAAGGACCAGGTTTGATAATATGTGATGTCAGGAAATAAAGGATGAAAGGTCTCAGCACAGAGATGATGAGAAGAGGCAGGCCTGACCAACAGAAGGGATAAAGAGCACTGATATCACAGCTACAGTCCGAGAGCAAAAGGGAAAAGGTCTCTCAAGTGTAGATGCTTGGCACTGGGTCACTCTAGTTCCTTTTACATGGAGGCTGGGAATGATGTCTCTAGTGAATAACGGAAAGAATCAATTTAGCCTGGTTTCTACGGGGACAGGGGATGAAGACACTATTTTGATAAACAAATTACCACATTACAAAAGAGAGTATGCCAAATCACAGACACAGTGGGCTCAGCTCTCTTCCTCCAAGAGAAGTGGCTATAAAGAGGGCAGTATGTAGGTAGCGACAAGCAGGATATCGTTAAATGGAAAAATCAGCTAAGGAGGTACTTAGAAATTAAGGGCTGGCATCCAATCAAATAAAGTCTAACTCTGCAAATGTAGGGTAATGACGATTTCCACAAATAAATGCCTTAAGTATGGTGTGAAGAACTCTAAGGCTGGAATCAGGGGAAGTGGTTCTGCTACTAGCTCTGCTGGAAACATGTAGGATTTTGGCCAGAGGGATTCCCTTTTCTATTGCTCTAAAATTTGAGGACTAAACCAGATGCTCTCTGGGATGTGCATCAAATTTTTAAGACTATGACTATTATTCACAGAATAATCTAGCATAGTCTTATTATTTTGCCATAAGGGTAATAATGATAAAATAAGTTAGAAAAAAGTTATGTGGGATAGAAATCTCAAAAGGATGTTGCATCTTTTAGATGTCAGGCTCTTGGCTTCAAAAACCTGCAGAAGTTAACTGGAGCTATTCTGCTGTTTCCCAATTTACATTTTCTTCTCTGCCAGAATCATAATCTACTTATTTTTTCTGAATAGGTTTTTCCCTCTCTGTCTCTACAAATCTTTCTACCAAAATAAGCTGCAGATGAAGAGGCCACTGGCCAAATCTGGGTCAGAAGCCTGAGCTGCAGTCCTGGTTTGGCCCCTTAATTCTAAGTGTGCTATTTGGCAAATCGCTGGGCCTCTCTGAGCTTTATTTCCTCATCTGGATAAAAGAGATTAGAACAGGACTGGTGCAGTGGCTCATGCCTGTAATCCCAGCACTTTGGGAGGCCGAGGCAGGCGGATCACCTGAGGTCAGGAGTTCGAGACCAGCCTGGCCAATGTGACGAATCCCCAGCTCTACTAAAAATACAAAAAATTAGCCAGGCGTGGTGGCGGGTGCCTGTAATCCCAGCTACTTGGGAGGCTGAGGCACAAGAGATGCTTGAACCTGGGAGGCGGAGGTTGCAGTGAGCCCAGACTGTGCCACTGTACTCCAGCCTGGGTGACAGAGTGAGGCTCCATCTCAAAAAAATATAAATTAAAAAAAAAGTTCATGTATATAAAGCAACTAGTACAGTACACTTCATTTATATGATTATTATAGAGTGAAATTTCACTAGACACCTCTCCTTCCTACACTCTCCTTTGTCACCCCCCAGGAGCTGCTGCTGAATAAGCAACAGTGAGGACCTGCTGCCAGGGCTCCAGGCACCTCCCCTCTGCCCTCTTATTCAAACCTATTGTTTTCTAAAGATCAAGAAAAGCAACCAACTGGATAAATGAGGATCAGAGAGAAAGCTTTACAAGATTTTATCATTACTAGTTTATGAGAGGATTTTTCAGTTTCTTGGCCAGGGTTTCAGCCTGGACTTCAACCCCTAGGTTCCACAGTTTTCTTCACCATATTAAATTAAAAACTGACATTTTAACATGGGAAACTATTTCGTACCATGAATTTAAAGAGTACTATCAGGCTGACCTAAAGGCCCTTCTCAAATAAGCCAAGACGTTAAGGAAGGCAGCCACAGCCTCCACTATCCTCTCCTCCTGGAGCAATTCTGTAACACTAATGCTGCTCCAAATGTGACCAGTTTCTGGGCAATACAGAAACCATGGGTGACCTGGAAAACTGGATGACTTCAGAAGTAGCTCAGTGAGAGGTGGCCTAATGCCCAAAGCAAAGTAAGTTATCACATCATGCTGGAACATGCTGAGATAAGCTGGAAGAGCTAGTTATATCACAATAGTAATGGATAAAACTTCTGCAGGATGATAACAGGGAAAGACAAAGAATTACATTTGATGTGGGAATTATACCAAAAAAGAATACCTAATTGGTATGTGGAGTAGAGGAAACTGGTTAATAAGTGCTTAAATAGGTAAAGAGTAGGTAGTTGAGAGAAAGGAGGAAGAACCTAAGTAGATGGAGTATTACCTCCAAACAGGGAAGGGAAAGGTAAGAGCATAAAAAGGCTTCAAAATGTTAATGGCTGCATCAATGGGCCCCAAATTGATTTCCTTTTCTTTTTTCTTTTTTTGGCTGTTCCTTGTGGAGCAGGGCTAACCCATAGGCAGTGCGCCCAGAGTAGCCATGCCAATTTTCGAATCACCCTCTCCCCCATTTCCCTTGTCTTTTCCAAATTCCACCAGCCTGATTCCGTTGTCTGTTAGCAACAAGGATCTGTCTATCTGACACTCAGAGGGGAACAATTTTCCTCGGCACAGTAGTTAAGTGACCACTTACCTTTGGCTTCACGTCTTTTGAAGGTAAGATGGAAGGCCTGGCAGAGGCGACGGCAGGGCGTTTGGGTGGGGCAGCTGGTACTAAGCCTGAAGCAAGGCTCATGGGTTTTTTATTCAACCCACCAATGGTGGTGGGAGCTGGCTGCTTAGGGAGAGAAGTGGGCTGTGTTTTGGCTTTCGATGTTGAAGTCTTTGCAGGTTGAGTGGTGGCCAAAGGCTTTAGGTTGATTGTTGTTTATTTTTTATTTTTATTTTTTAAAGGGCAACATCAAACACACAGACAAGAATAAAAACAAATTAAAAAAAGTATAAATTGCACAATTCAAAGTAAAATTATAAGCAATGAGGATAGATGCAACTTAAAATTAGCATTTCTTTCTTCTGAGCTCAATAAATAATGGAATGAGACCAGGATAGAGAAAGAAAATGGGCAATAGTTTCTTTTTCTTTTCTTTTTTTTTTTTTTTTTTGAGATGGAGTCTCTCTCTGTCGCCCAGGCTGGAGTGCACTGGCGATCTCGGCTCACTGTAAGCTCTGCCTCCCAGGTTCAAGCGATTCTCCTGCCTCAGCCTCCCAAGTAGCTGGGACTACCAGCGTGTGCCACCACGCCCAGCTAATTTTTTGTATTTTTAGTAAAGATGGGGTTTCACCGTTTTAGCCAGGATGGTCTCGATCTCCTGACCTTGTGATCTGCCCACCTTGGCCTCCCAAGGTGCTGGGATTACAGGCGTGAGCCACCGTGCCTGGCCTGGGAATAGTTTCTTAATGATAGTGGCACAAATTCTGGCAGTTTGGCACCTGAAGACTTAATTCAGTAAAACAATTAATTAACTCTTAATAATTAACTAACTTTTGATGCTATTCTAAAAGAAAAGCATCAGGAGGTGATTCAGCCATTATTACCTGTATTTTTTTTTAGTAACTTTTTAATTTTTTGAAGACTCTGGACAACATGCTGAAACTACCTGTATCTTGATGGGACAACAGCAGCCACAGCCTACAGTGTGGCTTTTGAACTTTGCAATAAGTACTAGTTATGCATCTGAAGCTATATGATCCACCTTCAAACTCTGCATTCTTTTTTCATGAATGGATATTTCAGAATCTTTTTTTTTCTTTCATCTAACACTGAGATAATAGCAAATAATTCGGAATTTATTTCAGAATATTTTTGCAACTGTCCTTTTTGTTGTTGTTAAGGGAAGCTGAAACAATCTCTATAGAACTTTTTTTTTTTTTTTTTTTTTTTTGAGATGGAGCGCAGTGCAATGGCATGATCTCAGCTCACCGCAACCTCCAACTCCTTGGTTCAAGCGATCCTCCTGCCTCAGCCTCTTGAGTAGCTGGGATTACAGGCATGCATCACCATGCCCAGCTAATTTTAGTATTTTTAGTAGAGATGGGATTTCACCATGTTGGTCAGGGTGGTCTCCATCTCCTGATGTGATCCGCCCGCCTCGGCCTCCCAAAGTGCTGGGATTACAGGCATGAGCCACCATGCCCGGCCTCTACAGAACATTTTTTACAGATACATAAGATAATAGGGTCAAAGGCTGAGATTTTAAAGTTGGTTTAGGCCACTGTGCTAAATGAGAATACAAGATATTTTCTAAGCATGTCCAAACATGAGGAAGGACAATAATAGCTCAGAAAAAAGAAATTTCATTCGTGATTCAAGCAATAACAGCAGAAGATACTCCGTTTAAAAATTATGGCACTAGAAGATAACCACCATTCTGGCACCTACCTTTGTTTTCTTCTCTGGGCTTGGTGGGAGCTCCTTGTTTGGTGGGGTGGTGATATCATTTCCGGTCCCACTCACAGCAGGCCTTCCTTCTTCTGGCCTGGCTATTCCTAAGGGGAGAGGATGGGTGGGAATTATACTAAGCAAACATTTTTCACACCCATTTTGAAAATACAAGGTTTAGCAAAGACAGACCACTAACTAGCACTTCATTCTGAAAAAAGTCCACAGGGCTGTGCTGCTGAAATGTGGACAAGCCTCCCAAGTTCTCATTGTGATGGAGGACAGTTTTAGATTCCTCAGATTCAGGGAGCCTGACCCTGTGGAGAAGCAGTCTAAGTGGCACATGCACAAATGATCAGTGGAAAGAAATGGTCCTTTAAGTTTGGTTTCCTTTCCCTAGAGACCAAAGGGACTCTGTCTTCCAACCACTAGCTCTCCAAGCAATAGGACAAAAACCTCTTCTACCAGTCTATCTTTGGAATAAAGGTTGCTGTGAGATGGGATAAGAGCCAGAAGATCATTCAATGACTCCCTTTCCTTCCTTTCCCTATAAAGAACCATTTTATGGAGGATGTGAGATTAACCTGATCTAGTTCTAACAGTGACCCAGATTTTCAACAAGGCCGAGGAGACCCATGGAACCAGACTCAGGGCCAGAAATAAAGTCTCCTGCCTAAGGCAACACAGCCTCCTCTCTGTGGAGAGGTTACTCCAGATTTCAGTAGGACTATACCTGAGAGCATTAAAATACCGTGAAATGTATAACCTTGCTGTGGGGAAGGCCTTTCTAACTGGCACAAAGTCAAGAGGCCACAAGAGATAAGTTTGACTAAAGAAAAATAAAAAACTTCAATGTGGCAAAAACCAAAATAAGACAAAACACTATAATAAAAGTCAAAAGGCAAATGACAAACAGAAAAAATACTTGACCCTCATACCAAAGACAAAGACCTTATTCTATAAATTACTCCCACAAATCAGTAACTACTACAAAAGCCAATAATCCACTGGGAAAATGCAAAACAATATGAACAGACTTTATAGAAAAGAGAAACAAAGTTTTTTGAAACTATGAAAAGATGTACAATGTTAAGTATAAGAAAAATAAAAATTTAAACCCCACTGAAATGCCATTTTATTTTTTGAGACAAAGTCTTGATCTGTCGCCCAGGCTGGAGTGCAATGGTGCGATCTCGGCTCACTGCAACCTGTCTCCCCTGTTCAAACAATTCTCCTGCCTCAGCCTCCCAAGTAGCTGGATTACAGGCATGCACCACCACACCCAGCTAATTTCTGTATTTTTAGTAGAGACAGGGTTTCACCATGTTGGCCAGGCTGGTCTCAAACTCCTGACTTCAAGTGATCCACCCACCTCAGCCTCCCAAAGTGCTGGGATTACAGGCGTGAAACACCATGCCTGGCCTGAAATGCCATTTTAATACTAACATATTGTCAAAAGTCCAAAAATTTTAAAATAACTATTGAGAATAATATGGGGAAATATACTTGGTAGGTACGTGAACTGCTATGACCCATAGGCAGGGCTGCCTGGCAGTGTCATTTTCTGAAAATTACAAGGACAGATAAATTCTAATCTAGAAAACCAATTTCTAGTAATTTATCCTAGAAGGGTATTTACACACCAGCCAAACAGTAAATGTGCAAGATTTCCACCAGATCATTGTTTCTAAAAGCAAAAGAACAACCCAGAAGTCCGTTAATAGAAAACTGGTTATTATGGTAGAAATATCAATGTAATCTCTGAATGTGAAAAAATAAAGCATGGAGAAATTCTTTTATGATTACTATGCAATGGTCTCTATTAAGTGAAAAAAAAAAAACCAACAAAGCATAAGTATAATGTGAAACTATTTGTCTTGAAAAGGGATGGGGGAAAATATATTGCAAATATACTTGTATATGCATTTTAAAAGAATCTTTGAAAGGATTGTAATTAAACAGAACAACGTTTTTGAGGGAAAGGATGGGACACAAAACTGGGGAGGTTAGGAGGCTTAAAACTTTGAGAAATAATTACAGATTCATACGAAGTTGCAAAGAAACACATAGGGAAGGTCCCTGTGTACCCTTTTACCCAATCTCCCCAAGTGCTGACATCCTATGTAAATATGGTATACTATCAAAACCAAGAAACGGAGACAACCCACAGAGCCTACTCAGATTTTTCGCTTTACATGCACTCATTTGTGTGCGTGTGTCTGCGTGTGTGTGTAGTGCTATGCAACTTTATCAAGTGTAGCTTTGTGTAACCACCACCACCTTAGCCTCCCAAAGTGCTGGGATTACAGATTCCCTGGCCTGGAGTGGCTGTAGCAATCAATAGGGCTCCTTCATGTTACCCCTCTATAGCCATATCTACTCCATCCCCTTTCCAATCCCTAAATATATGCAACTACTATGTTCTCCATCTCTATAATAACTTCCAGTACACTATATTTAAAAGAGTGGTGCAAGTAGATATCCTTGCCTTGTTCCCAATCTTAGATAGAAAGTATTCACTTATTCACCATTAAATGATGTTAGCTGTAGGCTTTCTGTAGATGCTCTTTGTCAAGTTAAATAAGTTCCTCTCTATTCCTACTTTGCTGAGAGTTTTAACACGAATAGCTATTTGATTCTGTTAAACGATTTTTCTGTGTTGACAATTTATTTTCTTTAGACTATAACAGATTACTTTTTTTTTTTTTTTTTGAGATGGAGTCTCACTTTGTCGCCCAGGCTGGAGTGCAGTGGTGTGATCTCAGCTCACTGGTGGGCAAGCTCCACCTCCTGCCATTCTCCTGCCTCAGCCTCCCGAGTAGCTGGGACTACAACAGGTACCCGCCATCACACCCGGCTAATTTTTTTTTTTTTTTGTATTTTTAGTAGAGATGGGGTTTCACCACGTTAGCCAGGATGGTCTCCATCTCCTGACCTCGTGATCTGCCTGCCTCGGCCTCCCAAAGTGTTGGGATTATAGGCATGCGCCACCATGCCCGGCCGACAGATTACTTTTGATTATTGCACTAACTTTGTATACCTGAAATAATTCCAATTTCAGTTTTTTTTTTTTTGTTTTTTTTTAAGAGATGAAGTCTGTTGCCTAGGCTGCAGTACAGTGGCGTGATCACAGCTCACTGCCACCTCGAACTCCTGGGGTCAAGAGACCCTAATGCCTCAGCCTTCCAAGTAGCTGAGACTACTGGTACGTGCCACCATACCTGAATAATTTCCAAAAAGCATTTTTTTTGAAGAGATGGAGGTCTTGCTATGTGGCCCAAACTGACTGGTCTCAAGCAGTCCTCCCACATCAGCTTCCCAAAGTGCCGGGATTATAGGCACAAACCACCATGCCCCATCATAATTTCAATCTTTTAAATTGATTCAAGTTGGTTTTATGACCCAAGATCCATCTTGGTGAGTGTTTAATGGACACCTGAGAAGAATGTATATTCTGTCACTGAGTGGAATTTCTATCAAGGTCTATGAGATTTTGTTGTTTGATGGCACTGTTACATCTTTACTAACATTCTGTCTAGTAGTTCTATCAACTGTTCATAGTGGGATATAGAAGTCCCCAACTGTAATTGTGACTTTGTGTACTTCTCCTTTTAGCTCTGTCAGTTTTTGTTTCATATTATCTTGATGCTCTGTTTTTTGGTGTGTATACATTTAGAATTGCTAAGTTTTCTTAGTGGGATTGATCCTTTATTCTCTTCTCTGACATCTACTTTTGTCTGATATTAGTATAGTCACTCCAGGCCAGGTAATCTTTAATCCCAGCACTTTGGGAGGCTGAGGCAGAGGATCACTTGAGGCCAGCAGTTTGGGACTAGCCTGGGCAACAAAGTGAGACTTCCTCTCTACAAAAATCGAAAGAAAATTAGCAGGGCATGGTGGTGCATGCCTATAAGACTCACATACTTGGGAGGCTGAGGTGGGAAGATTGCTTGAGCCCAGTGAGTCAAGGCTGCTGTTAGCTATGACCAGGCCACTGCACTCCAGCCTGGGCAACAAGAAAAAACAACTCTCTCTCTCTCTCTCTATATATATATATATGCATAAATAATCATTATATATAGCTACTGCTACTTAAAAAAATTGTTAACATGATATATTTCTTTCCATCTTTTAACTTTCAACCTACCTATGTCCTTATGTTTGTTATGCATTTCTTGTAGATGGCATATACTTGGACAATTTTTTTTCTTTTTAAGACAGGTGTGATCATGGCTGACTGTACTCACTGTAGCTTCTACCTCCTCAGCTCAAGCGATCCTCCTACCTCAGCTCCTGAATAGCTAGGACCACAGGCACGTGTCACCATGCCCGGCTAATTTTAAAATTATTTGTAGAGATGGGTTCTCCCTGTGTTGCTCAGGCTGGTCTCGAACTCCTAGGCTCAAGTGATCCTTCTGCCTCAGCCTCCCAAAGGGATTACAAGCAGGAGCCACTGTACCTGGCCTACCTGAGTCATTTTTTTAAAAAAATCTACTCTTCCAATCTTTGTCTTTTAATTGTAGTACTCAGACCATTTGCTTCTAAAATAATTCCTGATGGCCAGGTACAGTGGCTCACGCCTATAATCCATTCAGCACTTTGGGAAGCCGAGGTGGGCTTATCACCTGAAGTCAGGAGTTGCAGATCAGCCTGTCCAACAGGGTGAACCCCATCTCTACTAAAAATACAAAAATTAGCCAGGCGTTGTGGTGGGCGCCTGTAATCCCAGCTACTTGGGAAGCTGAGGCAGGAGAATCGCTTGAACCTGGGAAGTGAAAGTTGCAGTGAGCTGAGATTGTACCACTGCACTCCAGCCTGGGTGACAAGAGTGAAACTCCATCTCAATAAATAAAAAAATAAATGAAATAAAGTAAAATAATTACTGCTATGTTAGGGCTTAAGTCTGATATTTTTTATTTGTTCTCTCTTTTTCTCATTTCTGTTTCACTTTCCTGCCTTCCTGTTGGTTACTTGAACATTTTTAATCTTTTTAATTTCCTTTTTTCATTTTTTCAAATTACGTCTCACCCAAGGTTACCTGAACATTTTTTAGAATTCTATTTTTATTTAAAAAAAAAGTTTTTGAGTATATTGCTCTGTATAGTTTTCTTAGTGGTTGCTCTAGGTATTACAATATACATACAACAAACTGGTATCAATGTTCTACTACTGTTTTTTCCTCTAGAGATGGGGTCTCACTGTGTTGCTCAGGCTGGTCTCAAACTCTGAGCACAAGTTATCCTGCTGTCTTCAGCCTCCTGAGTAGCTGGGACTACAGATGCACACCACCACACCCAGCTATGTTTTACTACTTTGAGTGACCTACTGGAACCTTACTTCCATTTAGGATGCTTTATTTTCTCCCTACTTTAATTTTTTTTAAAAGACAGAGTCTCACTCTGTCATCCAGGTTGGAGGTAGTGCTGCAATCTCGGCTCACTGCAACCTCTGCCTCCCAGGTTCAAGTGATTCTCATGCCTCAGCCAACCAAGCAGCTGGGATTATAGGTGTGCGCTACCATGCCCAGCTAATTTTTCTTTTTATCTTTAGTAGAGATGGGATTTCGTCATGTTGCCCAGGCTGGTCTCAAACCCCTGGCCTCAAGTGATCCACCCACCTTGGTCTCCAAAAGTGGTGGGATTACAGGTGTGAGCCACTGCGCCCAGCCTTAAGATATGTCTTAAGTGTTTCCTCTTCATAGATTAAGCACTACATCAGATGGCATTACAATTTGTGCTTCAAATATGATTTATGACTTTAAAAAATTCATGAGGAGATAAGTCTATTTTTTTTTTTTTTTTTGGGAGACTGAGTTTCGCTCTTGTTGCCCAGGCTGGAGTGTGGTGGCATGGCTCACCACAACCTCCACCTCCCGAGTTCAAGCGATTCTCCTGCCTCAGCCATCCAGAGTAGCTGAGATTACAGGTATGCGGCCACTACGCCCGGCTAATTTTGTATTTTTAGTAGAGACAGGGTTTCTCCATGTTGGTCAGGCTGGTCTCGAACTCCTGACCTCCGATGATCCACCCGCCTCGGCCTCCCAAAGTGCTAGGATTACAGGCATGAGCCACCGTACCCAGCTATTTCCATATTTTTACCCATTCTATTGTTGTTCTTTTATTTCTGAAATTCCAAGCCTCCTTCTGTTACCATATCTTATCTTTTTGGAGAGCCTCCTTTAGCCATTCTCTAAGGGTATGTCTACTAGCAACAAATTCTTAGTTTTCCTTTATCTAAAAATGTCTTTTTTATTTATTTCCCCTTCATTCCTGATGGATTGTTTTACCAAATAATTTGCAGTTGACAGTTCTTTTCTTTTGGCACTTGAAAAATGTTGTGCCACTTCTTTTTGCATTCCCCAGTTTCTGATAAGAAACAGGCTGTCATTTAAATTGCTGTTTCCTCAGCACCATAAGGAAGGTTAAAAAAAAAAAACTGCTGTTTCCCTAGTGCATCATATCTCTTTGCTTGTTTTTACAGATTTTTGTCTTTAGTTTATAAAAGTTTAATTATGAAAAGTTGTGGCATGATTTCTTCGCATTATCCTATTTGGTATTTGTTCAGTTGCTTGACTCTATAAGTTTTGTCTTTTGTCAAATTTGGGAAGTTTGTAGTCATTATTTCTTTGAACAGCTGTTCAGCCTTGCTTCCTTGCTCCTCTCCTGCGATTCTGATGATACAAATGTTAGATCTTTTGTTATTGTCCCATGGGTCTGAAGATATGTTTATTCCTTGTAGACCATTTCTTCGTCTGTTGTTCAGATTGAATAAATCCTATTGATCTGTCCTCATCTTCACTGATTCTGTCCTCTGTTATCTGCAGTCTGCTGCTGAGCCCATCGAAGTTTTTAATTTTAATTATTATATTTTTCATATTGACAATTAACATTTGGTTCCTTTTATGTAACTTCTATTTCTTTACTGAGGTTTTTAGTTTTCATTTGTTTCAAGAGGATTCATAATTGCTTGTTAAAGCACTTCTATGATGGCTGCTTTAAAATTCTAATTTTGTACTTTAGCATGCAATCACCCTGTTTATATTTAGTCTACAGGTTATGACTAGTTCTGATGACAATTTGGTTTCTAGAGCCCTTGCAATGCATTTATGGCCTGTTGTGTTCTGGTTCTGCTAAGGTTCTAACTAATCCCTTTTGGTACTGCCTGAAAGGGCTGTAGGGACTTACCTGGGTCACCCAGTGTCAGCACATAGGGGCTGAGTGATGCTGGAACCACAGAATAGAGAGAGCTTCCTCTGGACTGCTCTCTGGCTGCCTGGGACCCAGGCAGACCTCCTGTTTGATCTCTGCTGGAGTTGCTGGGAGCAGGAAACACCTACCTTGGGAGCTTTCTCTTGCTAAGGGGAAGGAAGTAGAGGTTTTGAAACCTACGAAAGTCTCCTGCCCCTGGGTAGAGGATTACAAGACACCAGGGCTATAGAAGCCACTGGTGCTGTTACCTGGTAGGGGACAGGCCTCCCTGCAGTTGCTGGTGATGTGGGCGGATCGGGCCTATAGCTTCTGCTGAGTATGGAGAGGACAACAGGAAGGCCCTTATGGGCTGCATTGACACTGTACCTGCAGGCAGACTGAGCCCACTGCTGGGGATGGGTAGTGAAATAGGGCTCACCATTAGGTCTTTGCTGGGTTTTTTTCTTTCTTGTTTTTTTGGCAATAGAGAACAGATTTTTCTCTACTTGTTTTCTTTTTTCCTTTCCTTTTTTTTTTCAGTCTATGCCTGTTGGTAATTCCAGGTTACAGGCCTCTCCAGTGCCCAGCCAGGGATATGTAGGAGACAAAAAGAAAACCCAGGGGATGGGCGCAGTGGCTCATGCCTGTAATACCAGCACTTTGAGAGGTCAAGCAAGGAGGATCACTTGAGGTCAAGAGGTCAAGGCTAGCCTGGGCAACATAGCAAGACCCCATCTCTACCATCCATCCATCCATCCATCCATCAATCAATCAATCAATTCATCAGTCCCAGGGAATTCACTGTATTGCCATTCCTCAAGTCCTGAGATCCCTACCAGGTTTGCCTTCTTTCTACCTCATATTCTTTTATGGAATTATCTTCAATTATTTCCAGAGTATTTAGTTGTATTTACAGGGGAGGAGCAGAAAACAATGAGTTGATACCATCTTGTCTTGGTAGGAGGTTTTTGTAATGGAGAGCACTTTGTACTTTTTGATGTTTGAACCATATGTACTTTTAGTCAAAAACTGAGTATTTTTCTAGTTTTAAAATGTAATGGGGAAAAACCATAGCCAACAACTGTGCAAATTTGGTAACGCCTTTTTTTTTTTGTTTTCTCTTTTTTTTTGAGATGGAATCTCGCTCTGTCACCCAGGCTAGAGTGCAGTGGCACTATCTCGGCTCACTGCAAGCTCCGCCTCCTGGGTTCACGCCATTCTCCTGCCTCAGCCTCCTGAGTACCTGGGACTACAGGCGCCTGCCACCACGTCCGACTAATTCTTTGCATTTTTAGTAGAGTCGAGGTTTCACCGTGTTAGCCACGATGGTCTCGATCTCCTGACCTCGTGATCCGCCTGCCTCGGCCTCCCAAAGTGCTGGGATTACAGGCGTGAGCCACCGCGCCCGGCTAATGCCTTTGTTCTACAGCAAGCTCAAAGAAGATCTTACTTGTGTAACTAGCTGCCATTGGCCCCAGACCACTATAAATATTTTTCAATAAGCTCAGCATTTTTCAGTAAACAACATATTTCATAAAGTCGCATTGTCTATGATACAGGCATGCAGTAACTCAACCTATACAAATAAATGTAACTGTGCATAAGCAGAAATTGCTTTCTCTCTCCCAGATGGTAGCTCTCACCAAGCCCTCTTCCTTGTCTCATGGATACACAAGGCAACTTCTTTTTTGTTGTTTGTTTTGAGACCTGATCTTGGTCTCTCTCCCAGGCTGGAGCACAGTGGCATGATCTTGGCTCACTGTAGCCTCATCCTTTTGGGCTCGAGCAATCCTCCCACCTCAGCCTCCCAAGTAGTTGGGACTATAGGTACATGCCACTATGCCCACCTAATTTTTGTATTTTTTCATAGAGATGGGTTTTTTGCCATGTTGCTCAGGCTGGTCTCAAACTCCTGGCCTGCCAAGTAATCTGCCTGCCAAGGCCTCCCAAAGTGCTGAGATTACAGGCATGAGCCACCAAGCCCAGCTATCAGGTAATTTCTAGAGACCACCACCCACATGTCCCCAGAGTTTCACAAAAGCAATGTCTGAAGTGGAACTTATTAACTCCTTCACTGAACTGTGCTCTTCTGTTGGGTCTTTCCATTACCTATACTACCACTGGCTGGGAAAACCAGCCTCACATCACAGCATGACCTTCAATTCCTTTTTCTCACACATCTTCCACATTCCAGTTTCACTTTATCTTCACCTGTTATATTTCCCCTCTCATGTCCTCAGCGTTTCATCTGCCACTACCTGAATCAAATTTCTAACAGGATTGTTTGCCTTCAACTCTTTGTCTTCCAGTTCATCACACTTACTGAGAACAAGTAAATCTTCCTAAAGCTGACCTGGAGCTACTTTATCTGCTATCATAGGCAGTTACCACAGTTTCAGAACATGGTAGTAAGCTTTAAACTTTTCAGTGGGACATTTGAAGCTTAGCAAGATGGATTCCAAACAACTTTCTAGAATTTTCTCCCATTATTTCTTGCCACATATGTAAAGACGGCTTTGGAATATTTCCTTAACCTATACTCTCTCCTCCAGAGAAGCCTCAAGGTGAATGAAGCAGGTGGGTCTAAATGGCTCAGATTGGTTAAGAAGGCTATGGGACCTGGTATACAGCTGACTGGACCAAGCTGAGCCAATAAGATATAATTACTCACTCATTGTCAGTATAGACAAAGACATGGAAATAACAGTCACGCAACATTGGAACCCTGCCATATATGGTGGTAACAAAGCTGGCCACAGAGCTCAAACCATGGCAACTCAATGCTATTCTGTCCTGGGCAGAAAGAGTCACAAGGGAAGCAAAAAGAGATGACAGAGGAAATACAGATTTTTTAAAGGAAGAGAATGGAACACATGTGCAGGGAGAAGCAGAGGTCCCAAGAGAGATATACACAATGGCAGCAGCCTGGCCACATTTCCTGTGACTGGATGCCCTGAGATTCTTCCATTGTTCTTTTACCTAACATGAGCTGTCTAGGCTTCATACCTTTGTTTAATATGAGTTCCCTTGCCTGGAAGGCTTTCCCTCCGCATTATTTGGCATCCCAGGGTTCCAAGGCCCACCTCAAATGTGACTTCCTCCAAAATGTTTCCACGATTCACAACCCTCCCACTGCCTCCCAGTCCTCCAACTGGATTGAAAGTTGCTTGAGGATAAGGATAATTTCCAGTGCCTAGATAGTGAACGCAAATGGTAGGCATGTTAAATGAAACAATCTTCATATAAAAGTTTTATCTACAGAGTGGTTAGCAGAGACAGCATTTAAACATTTATCGGATGAATGGATCGGTGGATTTGTCAGTCATCTGAAATTTTTTTCTATTAGCACAAATTTCTGTTAGTGTGAATTAGAAAGAACTTGTTCTGAAACAAAGTCTTCACTCATGATCACCTAGAAGGTATGTGGTACTGAACAAAGCACCTGGGGATCAAGAAAAAGATGACAAAGTCCTGTCCAGGAGGAGCTTACAGTTCTGTCACAGCTAGAA
This sequence comes from Pongo pygmaeus, assembly GCF_028885625.2. Classification (NCBI taxonomy): domain Eukaryota; kingdom Metazoa; phylum Chordata; class Mammalia; order Primates; family Hominidae; genus Pongo; species Pongo pygmaeus. The sequence continues at coordinate 105,746,619 of NC_085930.1, read as the reverse complement.
GGAAGCAACAGCATGGGACACCTGAATGCTTGTAATTCTGGAGTCATAAGAAATCAAAGAGGAACTATTAAGCTTCTTTGCCTCCATAAAAAACAAAATGTTTTTTATCTCCATAAAAAAACAAAAACCCAAAACACCTGTATGTCTTCTACTTACCACTCCCCTAGAAAATACCATTTCTTACTTTCAAAGAAAAAAAGTAAAATTTCAAAAAAATGTACTGAGAGTAATAAATATTAGAGAAAACAGGTCCCAGGAAACAAGACTATTTTTTTTTTTAAACAAGCAAAACACATGTTTTAAATCCCCATTTACAAGTTTGTGAATTATGGCCCTTTGTGCTCAAACTGGACTCGGAGAAACACAAGCTTTTTTAGACCACCACAATAAGAGCTGTAGGGGGATGGGAGATGGGGAAGAAAAGAAAGGGCCAGGAAGAAAGACACAAAAGGCTGTCACAAAGACCGCAAAATTTAGCTGTTTATTAGGTTGCAAGTCTCTCCTTCTCTCCCTGCTTTCTCTTTCTTCTTTTTCTCCCCACAAATCCTCTCAAAACACATACAAAAAGAGAAAACTAGAAGCAAGATTGGGTCAAACATGAAGAACACAGAAAGAATATTAAATAGCTAGCTTTAAAGGGTTCTTTTTCAGTTTGAACAAAAGTAAAACGTTCTCAAAAGCAAAAAGAAAACAGAGCTTCCACCCAGATCGTGCAACTTAATAAGAGGTTAGTGCTGATAAACCCATTGTGAATCTATACAAAGTGACAGATTTTCAAGCAAGGAAATCAATCAGTTGGGATTGGAGGATTTAGAGCTCAGGAATCATCTGGTTCAAACCAACAGGGAGCTGAGGGCTGGGTGGATGGGGGATGGGTTGGACAGGGTGACATGAGGTCAAGAAAGGGGCTCTAGTTTTTATACCCACCATTCTCTGACCCCATTCCACCCCAAACCCGCATACTCAATTCACATTATCTGTCATGCTAGCAAGACATTCGGCTTGACCCTGCAAGATTCACTTTGTTCTCTTTCTTGCCTCACTCCCAGCAAGCTTCCAACACAAGGGAATTAAGCTTTCCCCAGGCAGTCACAGAACCCAGCTGTAAAAAGCTGCTTAGTGCTCTGCCGGTAATCTGTCACTTTGGTTCCTTCCTTGCTGTCTGCTTGTTCCCAACGGAGGCAAAATTTAGAAACATACCATCACGTGGGGGCTTTTCACACAGGAACGATGGAGTGCTCTGGGTTGCAGTGACCTCAATTTCTTTCTTCCCTGCCAGGGCCGTCTGTCCTGGCTGTTTCTCTCCTCGCTGGCAAACCTGCGAGCATGTATCAATTCTAGTTTCGCTAAAATCTTCCTGCCCTTTTCCCTTGCTGCTTCCTTCAGGAATCTGCTCCAGCTTACTATGGAGATATAATCCAGCAGTGCCGAGTTCCTTCTTCCCAGAGTTGCTGCTGCTGTTGCTGAAGTGAGCCAATTCTTCTCTCTTCTTGGCCACTGGTTCCTCACAGATGAAAGGAGGTATCTCTTTAGTAGACAAGATGGGCAGTTTCCCAGGGCTCAATTTGTAGCTAGCTGTCTGTTCCTCACCCACAGTCATGGAGCGCTTCATAGCAGGAGCTCCCAGTTTCCCAGGCGTAGGACTAGGCATTGGGCTACTAGGTGGAGGCAGCAGGCCAGAAGAAGGCTCTTCTCGGGCAGGGAGTTCAGGGTACTTATCTGCAAGGTTGACAGCTGGGGGAACTGAGAGGTGAGAACATTCAGACAGGGCCCTGCGCACTGCCTTTTTCTGCTGGGGGGCTTGGTTGAGCACATCCTCCTCCTCGGTAGAACTCAATTTCTCCAACTCCTTATCATGGTCTCTGATGTGACAGCTTGCATTCAAATGTTCCTGGGTGAACACCATAGTGACTGGCGGAATGGCGGTGGGTGAATGCTCAATAATGGGGGCTGGGTGGGCTAGAGACACCAGGAGTGGGGACTCACATTTCAGCTGCTCAGAGTTATCATTTACCACCCCAATCACTGGGCAGCCAGGGGTGATGCTATTCTCCATCTCTCCCGGAGTTGTGTCCCTTGAGCCCAGAGAGCCTTGAGCCACTGGATGAAAGTTGGGGTTCCAAACACTGGTTTCCTGCTCCTTAACATATGTGGTAGGGATGTCAGCAGCCCCAGGGAAATCCAGATCTGACTGGCTCTTGGTCTCTAGTCCATTCTTCCCTGCCACCTTCCCCTGAACTGGAACGGTTTTGTTTTTGTCTGGCCCCTCTATGAGTCCCAGATGGAACTCGGAGGTCTTCTGGTGTACCGAGTTCCCCTCCAAGGGATGGCAGGTCTCTGAAATCACATACCTGCTCTCAAGGTGACCTGAGGCTGCTTGACAGTCCTTGTCCTGCACTTCAGTGCTGAGCTCTTTGTCTAGCTTCCCCTCAAAAAAGCAGAGCTTGTTCTGCTCCAGGAAGCTGGCATTCTTCACAAGCCCATCTTTCGGTTGCCCGTCCATGCTGACATTCAGCCCAATTTCATTCAGTTTGCCCTCTGTCCTCTGCCACTCGAATCTGGCTTGACTGATTTCTTTTGGGGAGTCCATTCGGCACTCTGCAGGCTTGCCCTTACTGAGCTGACCGTACGCGGCAGTGAGAGAGGCTGGCTGCTTGTCTGAGAGCGACATCGTCTCTCTTCCACTGCTCTCCCTGCTTTCGCTCCTGGAGCTCTAATACCACCTACGATCACACAGAGCTTGCAGTGACATCACACCAATTCCCCAGTATTCATGACAAAATTCATCTCTCCCTCAATGCCCCTCTCTCCTCAAGCAGTTGGGTATTAAATGTACTTACAAATGTGAAAGAAAGAAAGAAAGGAAGGAAGAATGAATGAAAGAGAAAGGAAGGAACCTGCTGCTTTCTGCACAACGAAATGCTACTTTAATCTGAGAATGTAATTTCCTGTGAACTAGCACTCTGTTTAGATCTGCAATTTAAAACACAGTATGGTGCCAATCCAAGCACTAAGGATAGTAATTATTTTGGCTTTCACTGATATAGGTACGTGCATACCCACACACTCATTTATCTGATACCATGCCCACCCTTCCACATTCACCCACTCAGAAAACTGTTTTAAAAATAAGCGAGACTCATTTGCCAATCCCCAGCTATAACCCCGAAGAACAATGAATCCAGGAAATTGTTCAAAATTGGACTAAAAAAAAAAAACCCACACCTTAACGTAGTATTAAGATTGCAGGCATTCATTCTCAGAGGAAGAGTGGGTTTGCTGTCATAGCAACTTATCAAACTAACTTGAAAACTGACTTGAGTGGGGTCCCCAAAACCCGTAAGAGCTCCATCTGTAGCTCTGCATAATGGAAGAGTTTAATAAAGGGTTCATTTAAAGACTTCCATGATCAGGGCTTTGGGGATAGATATTCTAATTATAAGACATTTGTGTGACAACATACCCCTTATGCATTTACGCCTGTCCCTGCCCCCACTTGGTTCCTTGGATGAGCTGGGTTGCTCCCTCCACTACCAAGCCCTGCTCTTTACAGCCTAATAATCTGTTAGGTGTCACGTGAACACACTGGGGGCAGTGCATCTTTCTCTGACCTCCAGACTTAGGGACTCTAACAACTGTAGCTTGGAGTTTTCCTCACTCACCAGAGCTTACTGCTCCCATTTAACTCAGCATCGTCCTTTGCTGCCCTGGGCTTTGAGCTCACAAATTGTATATTCAAACTGAAGGAACCATAAAACAAAATTGTGGGAAAAAAATTACACTATAAGGACAGGCTATACTCTTACTTTGAACAAAGCTGATTTTTCTTGTCTAGCTGTAAGTTACTGTCTTGCACTAACATAGCACACTGGAAATATTCTATCAGAAATCCAAGAGAAGTCTTTTTCCAAGATGAAGAAAAGATTTAGAATTTTTTTTTTTAAAGGCCATTTGCCATAAACTGCAATGATTTGATTATAGTTTTTAAACAATGCCTTTAGAAAAAAGGGAAAGTTAAGATTGTTCTTTGGTCTATAAAATGTAAAGAAATTACCAAGGTCCGCATAGGAAAGCTTGCTAAACTGTAGCCTCTGTCCCCAAGAACTCACCTTCTCTATTCATACCACTCAAGTTCCCAACAAGAGTGCAGGGATCAACCTTATATACCTTTCGCATTACCTTCAGTACCTGACACAGGGCTACATTCATGATCATGAGTGGCAATGTTGCAATGCTGAAAAAAAAATAAATTTCCATTTACCTCTGTCCTGAACATGAACTGAGCCTCATATACATTTCTTCCCCTTGATCTTGAGCTGTTTAGTAACAATACATGACAAAGCACAATACAGATTAACTGGCAAGGAACCTGGTTTACATACTCTATGGCAAAGATCTTGCTAAGGAAAAGGAAGTGAGGTATAACAAAATGAAGAATGCCAGGAGAATCATGATTCTAATTAGTAACAAGAAAAAATATGATTGGCCGGGCATGGTGGCTCACACCTGTAATCCCAGCACCTTGGGAGGCTGAGGCAGGTGGATCACGAGGTCAGGAGATCGAGACCATCCTGGCCAACATGGTGAAACCCCATCTCTACTAAAAAATACAAAAAATTAGCCGGGCGTGGTGGTGGGCACCTGTAGTCCCAGCTACTCGGGAGGCTGAGGCAGGAGAATGGCGTGAACCTGCGAGGCGGAGCTTGCAGTGAGCTGAGATCGTGCCACTGCACTCCAGCCTGGGCGACAGAGCAAGACTCCATCTCAGAAAAAAAAAACAAAAAATATGAGGCGAGATTGGGTACAGAAAGGCCTTGGTAATACAACATAGTTGAATTCTAGCTTTCTTATCTTTTTTATACACATAATTAAATAATATAATTAAGTATGTACAATATGTGATGAAAATTATGAAAGTCTGGAGGTGGCTGGGTGCCATGGCTCACACCTGTAATCCCAGCACTTTGGGAGGCTGAGGTGGGCAGATTGCTTGAGCCCAGGAGTTTGAGACCAGCCTGGGCAACATGGCAAAACCCTGTCTCTACAAAAAGTACAAAAATTTAGGTGGGCATGGTGACACACAATTGTCCCAGCTACTCAGAAGGCTGAGGTGGGAGAATTGCCTGGGCCCAGTAAGTCAAGGCTGCAGTGGGCCATGATCACATCACTGCACTCCAGCCTGGGTGAGAGGAAACCCTGTCCAAAAAAAAAAAGGGGGATGGGGAAGATATTGTTGTAATACAGTCCGAATATACCAGAGGAAAACTCTGGAAAATACCTTAGAAATCAGGTAAGCCTCAACAACCCCATTCTCTCAAAACTAGTCGCCCCCCACAAACGACACACACATATACACCCTCAATTTACTGACATGGTGGGGAAAAAATTAATTTGGCTTTGAGTCAGAAGGCCAGATTTTAAAACCTGTGTCACTTAATAGTTAAGAGTCTTCGAAATTCATTTAACTGCTCTTAGCTTCAGTTTCTTCCTCTATAAAAGGAGGGGAATCTTTAAGGTGCTCTTGGATTCAGTTTTACCACTTTCACTTCTGAAGTTGAAACAGACATTCAAGTAATCACAGGCCCGCTGCTATGTCCAGTCACAGTGTGATTTCAACTTGGGGCTCCACTAGGCAGTACGTTCAGTAACCTTTCTGTCTCATGTGAGAGTGCTGCCTATTGGCAGAGGCATGACTGGGCGTGGCGGACGTTGCAGCATATCTGAAGAAAGTGGTAGTTGGCCCTTATATTCTGAAGAAGCGGAAAATACCAAGGCAAAGAAGAAGCATAGAAACTTGTTCCTTATAGCCAAATTATTTTGAGTTCTGGCCAGCCTACCCAGACTCACTTCACTAGTTCATCCCTACCCAACAGCTAAGGCAATAACCAAAATTAAAGGTCTCTGCTACCTTCAGATATCACATATTCTGCCTCAGTAATTCTATCCATAAACAGCAGACTGCAAAATGTGAACCAGCCAAAAGACCAAGAGCAGAAACCAGAAGAATGAAGCTAGCCAGGCACAAAGGAGTGCATATTCCAGACTACAGTTCATACTGTGTAGATCATAAATGTGGTCAAACTGAAAAAATATAATTATGAGGTCAACATCTAGCAACTGGGCCAAGCACTGGCTTCATAGTTACAAGGCTCAGGAGACAGAGAGTTGAAAGAGGCAATCTGGGGAGGGGGGCAGTCAGAACAAGAAGTTCAAGCCCATAGAAGGGGCGAGTACCCAAGACATCATGCCAGCCAGATGCTCAGGCATACAGATAAGCTTGGTGGTCACCCAGGGGTCTGAGTACAATAAAACACATAGCCGTGAGGATTGAGGGAATATATATAAAAAGCATTTGACAAAGTAGTTAAAACACAGAAATACATATTGTATCTACTGATGCTAGCTTTAAAAAAACAACCAAGAAGGCCGGGCGCAGTGGCTCATGCCTGTAATCCCAGCTCTTTGGGAGGCCGAGGCGGGAGGACTGCCTGAGGTTGGGAGTTCGAGACCAGCCTGAACAACATGGAGAAACCCTATGTCTACTAAAAATACAAAATTAGCCGGGCGTGGTGGTGCATGCCTGTAATCCCAGCTACTCAGGAGGCTGAGGCAGGAGAATTGCTTGAACCCGGGAGGCAGAGGTTGCAGTGAGTGGAGATCGTGCCATTGCACTCCAGCCTGGGCAACAAGAGCGAAACTCCATCTCCAAGCAAACAAACAAACAAAAAAACAACCAAGAAACTGTACATATATATATATGAAGTAGGTTTTCCTACTCCCTATAGGGAATCTGATGTGTAGTAATAATAACAACAACAAAAGTAAGAAAGCCTAAGTCCCTGGACTGGAGAACTGCTGCACTCTGGTAAAGATAGACAAAAACAAAACAAAACAACCACTACTACTCACAAGAAACAACATATGAATCGTAATTGCAATCACTAACAGATAAGAGAAAAAGAAAAGCTAAATTTCAAAATCTGGGGCACTGCCTAAGGAAAGTAAATAACCTATTCCCTGAATCCCTTTTAGGACAAGGGTCCATTATAACCATCGACAGTACTGCAAAGACACTAAAGTATGTGTGACAGTACAGAGTCAGAATGCTGGGGCTTCCCTAACAGACCCCTCATTTTACAGAGGAACAAAATGGTGTCCAGAGAAAAAAAGTGGTTTGCCCATAATCAAATGGTGAAAACTTAATGGAAAAGCCACAAAGAAGATGCTAGGTTTCTGACTGCCAGTCTTCCCAAACCGCTGAGCAAAAATTAATCTTAGTCACTAGATGACTCTCCTTTTCGATGTATCTTTTTTTTGTTTGTTTGTTTTTTTTTGAGAGGGGGTCTCACTTTGTTGCCCGGGCTGGAGTGCAGTGGTGTGATCTCGGCTAACTACAACCTCTGCCTCCCGGGCTCAAGCAATTCTCCTGCCTCAGCTTCTGGAGTAGCTGGGATTACAGGCCCACACCACCATACCTGACTAATTTTTGTATTTTTAGTAGAGACAGGGTTTCACGATGTTGGCCAGGCTGGTCTCGAACTTCTGACCTCAGGTGATCTGCCCAACTTGGCCTCTCAAAGTGCTGGGATTACAGCTGTGGGCACTGCGCTCAGCCCAATGTATCTTTTGTGATCATTGAAGTACTTCAAACTTTAATTTGGAATTATAATTTAGTTCTTTTGTGATCAATCCAAAACTCCCAAATTAATACACAGTATGCATACACATGTGTGTGTATGTGTGTGTGTTTAGAGGAGCAAACGCGTGTTTGAAATAAGGGAGAAAAAGAAGCAATGCACTTAGTTTCGGTGTTTACATCTTAAGAACGGTCTTGTTTTAGGCCGGGCGTAGTGGCTCATGCCTGTAATCCCAGTATTTTGGGAGGCCGAGGCCGGTGGATCACAAGGTCAGGAGTTCGAGACCAGCCTGGCCAACATGGTGAAACCCTGTTTCTACTAAAAAAAGATACAAAAAATTAGCCGGGTGTGGTGGCAGGCACCTGTAATCCCAGCTACTTGGGAGTCTGAGGCAGGAGAATCGCTTGAACCCGGGAGGTGGAGGTTGCAGTGCGCTGAGATCCCGCCACTACACTCCAGGCCAGGTGACAGAGTGAGACTCCATATCAAAAAAAAAAAAAAAAAAAAAAAAAGGAATGGTCCTGCTTTAATTATGCAAAGAGTGAGTAAGGTGTGGGTGACTTATTCCTTAGCAAACTTCTGTTTCTAATTTCCAGTCTTAAGAGAACTTAGATTTATGTTAATATCTTTCTATGGTGCCTTAGCACTGTAAGTTTCCTTTCATGTGGCTTCTGAGTAGGAAGACAGATTCAGCCTCACTAAGAAAAAGCAGAGAACCAGAGGCTTTTACAGAGGGGAAGGGACAGAGTAGCTTATAGTTTCATTACACTAGGCCGGGCATGGTGGCTCACCCCTGTAATCCCAGCACTTTGGGAGGCCGAGGCGGGTGGATCATGAGGTCAAGAGATTGAGACCATCCTGGCCAACGTGGTGAAACCCTGTCTCTACTGAAAATACAAAAATTAGCCGGGCGTGGTGGCATGCACCTGTAGTCCCAGCTACTCGGGAGGCTGAGGCAGGAGAATTGCTTGAATCCGGGAGGCGGAGGCTGCAGTGAGCCGAGATCGCGCCACTGCACTCCAGCCTGCCAAAAGGGCGAGACTCCGTCTCAAAAAAAAAAAAAAAAAAAAAGATTACACTATTGCTTTTGCAAGGCATACAAAGATATTAAATGGAAGAATAATTAATGGCTTTGTTGCATCCCAAATGAGGTGAATGCCACCTGGATGACAAATGATGGGGAAACCCTAGTATAGAATAATTAGTAAAACTCAAGAAAGGCTGGGCATCGTAGCCCATGCCTGTAACACCAGCACTTTAGAAAGGTTAGGTGGGAGGATCACTTGAGGCCAAGAGTTCAAGAGCCTGGGCAACATAGCAGGACCCACATCTATACAAAAAAATTAAAAAAAATTTTTTTTTTAGCCAGGTGTGGTGGTGCATGCCCATAGTACTAGCTACTTAGGAGGCTGAAGGAGGATCACTTAAACCCAAGAGTCTGAGGCTGCAATGAGTGAACTATGATTACGCCACTGCACTCCAGCCTGAGTGACAGAGACCTTGTTTAAAAACAAAACAAAACAACCCACAAAACACCCTGAGAATGGCCAGTTCAGTACTCCAGTCCAAATAAGAATTACAGACATAATCTCACTCAGGGATGCAGATTTATCCACAGGAAATAGCCACAGCAAGAAACTCCAATCTCCCAGCCACTGTAAAATTATATCAAGTTGGTGGATGAGGTAAATACATGAAGTTTGAAAAGGGTGAGCCTGCCTAGGTAAAAAGAAACACACTTAAGTACCAGAAAGACTAAGTCCTAGATTCAGCTGCCACTGGGATTCCTTGTCTCTAGGTTCTTCCTCCCCAGGAGCTGGGATTACAGGTGTCCCAGCTAATCACCACACCCAGCTAATTTTTGTATTTTTAGTATGCATAGGGTTTCACTATGTTGGCCAGGCTGATCTCGAACTCCTAACCTCAGGTGATCCTCCCACCTCAGCCTCCCAAAGTGCTGGGATTACAAGTGTGAACCACCGCACCCAGCCCCTTGCCTCTAGGTCCTATTCCTACTCACTCACCTCTGCAAAGTCTCTTTGAACCCCTCCTGAGTTCTTCATATTATCACAATACTCTATCTCGTTTTAGAATTTAGAAACCACACTGTAATCTTTTATTTATACGCCTTTCCCAGGAGCTTCTAGAAGGTAGGATGTGAACTGTGCATTTGTGCCATGTGGGTGCACTGCACAGTGCTTGACTCACAGTAAATAAGCTTTCAAAAAAGATCTGCTCAGTGAAAGGATGGGTAGATTCCTTTTATACTGCATCTGCATCATTTGACCTGATCCGTTCCATCGTTAAAGCTGTCTTCAACCCAACCCAAGAGGCGGTGATCTGGAATGTCCTTTGAGCTAAACATTGTGAAGTTCTATTCCATTCTGTCTGAGTTTGAAGAAAGTGCATGGATTCCTGTGTGTCTGGGCAGAAGGTGGTTTCTAGGACTCTTGGCAAAGCCTGCAGGTCTCTAATCCCAGTACATGTACTGGCAGATATTTCTGTTTTAGCTTTGTGCTTGGAGTTAGTATTTAACCTGTTCAGGGCCTTGGTTTTTATACACGACAGACAACTAGTTTCTCTGCATTCTTTCTTATCAGTTACCAAGGCAACACTACTTTCCAGATTGACCAATTGTTCCCAGTTATTGCCTCCAGGAAACAATTATCATTACAATGAAAGTCAATAATTCTACTATTAACAAGGATTGATGACACTCACTCCTTGTTAATAAAAGGTAAACTTGTCAAGTTATAATCTAGTTTCTTGCCTGGAAGTAAATGTTCCAAGTGTTCAGACATACATACATATAGGTAAAACTATTTCAGAAACCATATTCTACATTTTAGAAACATTTCTCACGTTTTAACTCAAGAAAATAAATCATGATTCTCCCTGATTAACTTTCAAAAGATGAGAAGCAAACAGACAGAATGAATAAGCTGAGGCGAATAATCTGATTTATGTGAACCAAAGACATGAAAATGCTTATGGATAAGAAATACGCTAAAGGCCGGGCATGGTAGCTAAGGACTGTTAATCCCAGCACTTTGGGAGGCCGAGGCAGGCACATCACCTGAGGTCTGGAGTTTGAGACTAGCCTGGCCAACATGGTGAAACCCCGTCTCTACTAAAAATACAAAAACTAGCTGGGTGCGGTGGTATGCACCTGTAGTCCCAGCTACTTGGGAGGCTGAGGCAGGAGAATCGCCTGAACCTGGGAGGTGGAGATTACAGTGAGCTGAGATGGCGCCACTGCACTCCAGCCTGGGCTACAGAGGGAGATTGTCTCAAAACAACAACAACAACTCTAAAAACTACAACTTGGAAATATTAAACCTTTGTTCTTTTAAGTCTAGTATGGACCCTCCCATAGCCCTCCCCAAAAGAAAAGAGAATCATCCAACTAAACTAGGTAGACAGATAACCCATTTCTTCAAGCAAAAATCTAAGATCTTCTGCTTTTAGAGGCACACAATACCCCTAAGATCCTTCAGGAGCTTACTTTCTTTTCCCCAGTTTCATCTCAAAATGTTTCACAGATGTCCCTGTTTCCCAAACTTGACTTTATTCCATGCACCTGCACTTCACTATGTATGCCTTTACACAGCTGTCCCTTAGAATTCTTTACCTTAATTTGCTCAGCAAACTCTTAGCCATACTTTCAGAGTCTCCTGTGTGAAGATTTCTCTAGGTCTTGTAGGAAAACTTAGTCCCTTTCTGCTCTGTATTTCCATAGGATCTAGCTCACACTTCTATCCTTTTTCAGAGGAGTAAACTTCTCTCACTGGAGGGAAATTGTCTGTTTTCCACCCTGGAATCTCTGAAGAGTAGAGAATGTGTTTTACTAGTCTATTTTTAGAGTAGGAGTAATGTCACTTGGTATCTACTGAATGAATGAATAAACTAAATACTAAAAAGTACAAATCATGCTGTGTGTCCGCTATTTGCAGAGCAATAGGCAATGTTTATACACTTTGGGAGGCCAAGGTGGACGGATCACTTGAGCTCAGGAGTTCAAGACTAGGTTGCGCAGCATGGCCAAACCCAGCCTCTACAAAAAATACAAAAATTAGCCGGGCACGGTGGCACACACCTGTAGTTCCAGCTACTTGAGACTGAGGTGGGAGTATCACCTGAGCCCAGGAAGTGGAGGCTGTAGTCAGCCGAGACTGTACCACTGCACCCCAGCCTGGGCGACTGAGCAAGACCCTATATTAAAAAAAAAAAAAAAAAAAAAAAAAAAAAAAGAATGGAAGCCCCCTTACTGTCACCTCCATATCTTAAAGAAATAACTGTATCTGCAATACTGTAAATCAAAACTAAGTTTTTATTTTAACAGTGTGTTCAGAATCCCCCAATGCTATTTGTCAACCAGAGGGTACAAGTAAAGGGTGAGGGAATATGAGGGGAAGAAGCTTCTTTTAAAGTAGGATATTCAAGCCAGGCATGGTGCCTCACACCTACAATCTCAGCACTTTGGGAGGCCAAGGAGGAAGGACTGCTTGAGGCCAGGAGTTTGAGACCAGCCTGGGCAACAGAGTGAGACCCCATCTCTACAAAAAATATTCACCAGGTATGGTGGTGTACACCTGTAGTCTCAACTACTTGGGAGGCTGAGGCAGGAGGATGACTTGAGCCTGGGAGGTCGAGGCTGTAGTAAGCCGTGATCATGCCACTGCACTTCAGCCTGGGTGACAGAGTGATACCTTGTCTCAAAAAAAAAAATACAAATTTAACAAAACAAAGTAGGATAATCAATTGTTGCTTGATTCATTTCAAAGAATATTTAAATGTTCTGGCTCAAACAAGGTAATGACCGCACAGTATTTTTTGGAGATTAAAAGAGTTTAGGATGGCAATGAGTATATAGTAAGGTTCAATAAATGGTAGCTATTTTTAGCCATGTGACTAGTCCCAATAGATTTCATCAGCACGGTAGTAAGAAAAAAAGCCAGTGGGGTCGGGCGCAGTGGCTCATGCCTGTAGTTCCAGCACTTTGGGAGGCCGAGGTGGGTGGATCACGAGGTCAGGAGTTCGAGACCAGCCTGGCTAACATGGTGAAACCCCATCTCTACTAAAAATACAAAAATTAGCCGGGCGTGGTGACACATGCCTATAATCCCAACTACTCAGGAGGCTGAGGCAGGAGAACTGCTAGAACCCAGGAGCCAGAGGTTGCAGTGAGCCGAGATTATGCCGATGCACTCCTGCCTGGGCGACAGAGGGAGACTCTGTCTCCAAAAAAAAAAAAGAAGCCAGTTGAATCACAGGGCAAGTGGGGTGAGAGTAATGAGGAAAGGAACTTCACAAATGGCACTACAGTTAAGAAAAGACATTACCAAATGGGTACTTCTCCAGTTGTAAAATAGTAGCAAGTTCTAAGATAACAAATGGTTTTTTCATCTGCTGAGCATATTTTATTTATGTACAAGGGCCTTGAAACTGTTAAGAATTCTGGGTTTATAAATTACTTCAAGTTTCACACCAAGAGAGTTTCTCACCATAAACTGACATTCCCAGCTGCTGGTAGACAGTTGATGAGCTCAAGCAAACTGAAGAAAGAAATGAAAACCAGATTATAAGAAGACCAGGCTTCATTATGACAAAGAGAGGGCCTATTTACAGGGATCCCAAACTGTCCCATTCACAGCAGCAGCATAGCAAGTACACTGTCACTCACAGTTCTACTTGGTTTCCAGGGGAACAACTAACATGGAGCGGGTACTGGAATCTAATATGGATCATCCTTTCAAGCTTGTGCTTCCCTTCACAAAAAACACAATCCCATAAGAAGTCCTTTTCTGGCCAGGTGCGGTGGCTCACCCCTGTAATCCCAGCACTTTGGGAGGCCAAGGTGGGCGGATCACGAGGTCAGGAGATCGAGACCATCCTGGCTAACACAGTGAAACCCCGTCTCTACTAAAAATACAAAAAATTAGCCAGGCATGGTGGTGGGCGCCTGTAGTCCCAGCTACTCGGGAGGCTGAGGCAGGAGAATGGCGTGAACCTGGGAGGCAGAGCTTGCAGTGAGCCAAGATCGCGCCACTGCACTCTCGCCTGGGCGAAAGAGCGAGACTCCGTCTCAAAAAAAAAAAAAGTCCTTTTCTGAAAAGTTGAGCTTAGACTTCCTGACGTATTGCATTAATCTTCCCTGCCTGGAAGAACATGCATAGTATGCAAAGAAACCTTCTGTTAAAGTTTCCCTAAATTTGAGAGCAGCATGAAAAAGTAACAGTAGAGCAAACAGTAAGCTGGAAGAGACTTTGGCAATATATTCACTTTCCCTACTTCCAAACAGGGTAAGATCAGCAAAAAGATAATTCACTTATAATTCAAAAAATGTCATTAGGCATCATGTATATATAAAGCTCTAGGCTGGGTGTTAAAAAGTACACGTAAATAAATCAAACACAGACTCTCTCTGGACAATAAAATGCTAGACAGAGTCAAGAGACCTAGATTCTAATCCTAAATTAACCTCTAATTCACAGTTTATGTTTTCATGATGTATCTTTATTTCTCCAAGTAGAAAAGTGTTTAATTAGTGCCTAGATACTAAAAAAAGTCTATTTTATATTTACTAATTGTCAACCTTCATCTTTTTCTTTTTAAGTACCTGAAACTACCGGAAGCTTCTGAAGCAAGTCTAAGAAAAGCATGGATCTTAGAAACATAAAGACTTGGATTCAAATTCTAACCCTGGCACTTCACCAGCTATGTGACTTTGACAGCCTCCATTTTCTCATCTGAAAAATGGAGATAATCTTTAATACTCTTATTTTATGTGTGTGTGTACAATCTATTTACCTATTTCTAGATAACCAGGCAAATAAAATCAACTCAATAGGTGGTAGGTGCTATTATTATTATTATTTTTTTTGAGATGGAGTCTCACTCTGTCTGGAGTGCTGTGGTGCGATCTTGGCTCACTGCAACCTCTGCTTCCTAGGTTCAAGCAATTCTCCTGAGCCTCCTGAGTAGCTGGGATTACAGGTGTGTGCCGCCATACCCAGCTAATTTTTGTATTTTTAGTAGAGATGGGGTTTCACCATGTTGGCCAGGCTGGTCTCGAACTCCTGACCTCAGGTGATCCGCCCACCTCTGCCTCCCAAAGTATTGGGATTACAGATGTGAGCCACTGCGTCTGGCCAGTGCTATTATTATTAACACCCAGATTAGTTAGAGGTACTATTATTTTTACTAACACCACTAATAATATTTTTTTTTTTGGGCGGGGCGCTGGGGGGGGGTGCGGGGCGGGGGATGGAGTCTCACTCACTCTTTCGCCCAGGCTGGAGGGGCAGTGTTGTGATCTTGGCTTACTGTAATCTCTGCCTCTTGGGTTCAAGAGAGCAATTCTCCTGCCTCAGTCTCCTGAGTAGCTGGAATTACAGGCATGCGCCACCGTGCGTGGCTACTTTTTGTATTTTTAGTAGAGACGGGGTTTCACCATGTTGGCCAGGCTGGTCTTGAACTCCTGGCCTCAAGTGACCTGCCTACCTCAGCCTCCCAAAGTGCTGGGACTACAGGTGTGAGCCACTGTGCCCGGCCAACACCACTTGTAATATCTTTACTGTCCAAACAATGGAAATCATGGGTGACACCATTTGACCACAAGACGAATGAGAACAAGGTATGTGAGAACTGGTAGCAATTTGGGGGCAGGGCAGTTAACATGAATGATTCAAAGCGAGGAACAAATATAAACACCAGTGATGGACTAACAAAACACGTGAACACATTATGCTGTTCGACAGAAAAACTCGATATGCAAGACATAAACTCTCCCTACGATAAGCTAGAAACAGTGACTTCAAGAAAAATATTGAGTGGATTAATTTTTCTTCTACAAAACTGAAAAATAAGAATAGGACAACTCTGAAAAAGAATAATAGGGCAAGGGGTTGGGCTAGCTCTATTAGATTTAAAATATATTAGGAAGCCTGGTGGAAAGATCAATGGATCAGGAAAGAAAGTCCAGAAATAGACCAAATACATGCAGAAATTTAGGGCATGACAAAGGTGGCAGTTCAGTGGGAGATCGATTATAAACACGATGGTGGGATGACCAAGTAACCCTGCCTCACAACCTTATGAACAAAACATACCAAAACAACAACAACAACAACAACAAAACCCACAAACAAGCGAATTCTAGATTAGCCAACAATTTAAAATGAAAAACATTAATAGAAGAGAAAATAAAATCTTTTCATAATTTCAGAGCAAGGATTGGCTTTTATAAACTTGATAATACATGAAGAAGTCATTAAAAAAAGTCAAAAAAAAAAAAAAAAAAAACACAGCTGGGCACGGTAGCTCATGCCTGTAATCCCAGCACTTTGGGAGGCTGAGGCAAGTGGATTGCCTAAGGTCAGGAGTTCAAGACCAGCTCTACTAAAAATACAAAAAATTAGCTGAGCGTGGTGGCAGGCACCTATAATCCTAGCTAGTAGGGAGGCTGAGGTAAGAGAATCGCTTGAACCTGGGAGGTGGAGGTTGCAGTGAGCCAAGATCGCGCCATTGCACTCCAGCCTGGGCAACAAGAGTGAAACTCCATCTCAAAAAACAAAAAAACAAACAAAAAACACCACACACACAAAATCTATGCCATGAAATAATTTTTCACCGATTAGATCAGTACACATAACCCAAAAAAAAAAAAATCACACTAGTAGAGAAAGGCAGGGAAACAGGTATTTGTCTATGTTGAGGGTGGGAGTAGAGATGTGCCTTTCTCTACAAGGGACATCTCTGTAGGCCTACAGAGAGCAATATGGAACACCCATCAAAATTATGAATACATATTCTTCAAACCAGAGATTCTTACTCTGGAGCCACTTTTTATTACACAGACGCACACGCATGAGGATGACATCCTATAAATACAAAGATAGTTTATGTACCATATTTCTAATGAAAAAAAGTTGGGAAACACCGAAATGTGCATCAGTAAAGAAGTACTGGCCAGGCGCGGTGGCTCAACACCTGTAATTCCAACGCTTTGGGGAGGCTGACGCAGACAGATCATCTGAGGTTGGGAGTTCGAGATCAGCCTGACCAACATGGAGAAACCCCGTCTCTATTAAAAATACAAAATTAGCTGGGCGTGGTGGTGCATGCCTGTAATCCCAGCTACTCAGGAGGCTGAGGCAGGAGAATCACTTGAACCCAGGAGGCGGAGGTTGCGATGAACCGAGATCATGCCATTGCACTCCTTCCTGTGCAATGAGAGCGAAACTCTGTCTCAAAAAAAGAAAAAAAAAGTACTATAATACATTAGTATATACCTATGTAATGAAATAGTATACAGCTATCAAAAAAGAATGAGTCCTATCTAGAGACATGTACCAGGAAAAAAGATTAAAAAAAAAAAAAAAAACGAGGCCTCTTTCTTTATACTGATTCTTTTTTTTTTTTTGAGATGGAGTTTCCCTCTTGTTGCCCAGACTGGGGTGCAGTGGCGTGATCTCGGCTCACTGCAACCTCTGCCTCCCAGATTCAAGTGATTCACCTGCCTCATCCTCCTGAGTAGCTGGGATTACAGGCATGCGCCACCACACCCAGCTAATTTTGTATTTTTAGTAGAGATGGGGTTTCTCCACGTTGGTCAGGCTGGTCTCGAACTCCTGACCTCAGGTGATCCACCTGCCTCAGCCTCCCAAAGTGCTGGGATTATAGGTGTGAGCCACTGCACCTGGCTTCTTTATGCTGAGTCTTAAAAGATCTCCTTAAAAATTAAGTTTAAAAAGAATAGCACACATCAGTATGTATGTATACGTCTCATTTATATGAAATCAGGAAATTTATATGTTATTGCTTATTATACATAAATTGTCTGGAAGGATATATAAGATATTGTGAACACTGGTTGCCTTTGGAGAGGGAAAGCTGGAAGGCAGTTAGTGGAGGGAGGCCAACTTACGTTTTACTGTATACTCCTTTGTACCATGTGAATGTATTAACTTATTCGACAATTAGTTTTAAAATTCTTTTTAACTATTAAAAAAGCATACATTGTCCTTAGGGAAAAGGTGTGGTAGAATTTATAGAAGAAACAATAAATTTTGTCCCAAACCCATTATCCTTCCCATACCCACTCTGTAAGGCCACTGCTAACACAGTCTCTGAGCCTGACCTGACCCACGCAGGGCCCCAAAAGTTCTGCAGTACTGGTCTTGCTTCCTCAAGAACAACAAATCCTCTTTCTGCATTTCTTTGGAAGTACTGAGCAAAAAGAGATGGCTGGGATTTCACAGAAATTACATGTTAACTTTTGGATCACTGCTGAAACTAAAGAATGGGTCTAGAAGCCAAAACGAAAGAACTGGATAGAACACTGGAAATCTCAATGAATGCTGGAAAGCCTTCTACATACTATTTCATTTTCTGCCTTGGTAATAGGGTAGCTAATAGAAGATAAAAACAGAGAAGATGAGAATGTCTTATGCAAATAACAACCTTTAGCATTCTTTACTCACACAGCAGTATTCTTTAGTGGGTACATACTCATGCATAGACAAGCTTTACCCAAAAGAACAAGTCCATACCATGCAGAACACAATCCCATGACGAAACCTCTCTAAAAGCCTGACTGGCTACTAAAACCAATTGGTGTTTTTTTTTAAATTCTGGAGTTAGTAGCTACATCATGCAAGCTGGGAAACAGTGATTAAGAAATAGTGTCACTTGTAGGCTGTGAAAAATCTCAAAGACAAGGGAACATTTTTTGAAAGCTAGATTCAGGGAAGCCACGATTAAATGTATACTTTTTTGGGGAACTGGGGGTGGGGGGAAACGGGGCTACCATTTCTAAATCTTAAAGGAATCATCTTCTTAATCTCATTCCAATTACTTGACTGAGTAGAGCCAAAAAAGAGTAAAATTATGAGGAACACAACATGGGCAAGTTTTATGGACTATGTTTGATGGACACAGACCATGCCCAAAACTCAAACCCACATGCAACTGTGGGGAAATGGATATAAGCAACAAACTGGTCAAAAAATGTATCTGTATCATTGAGAGATCATTTCCCATTACTAGAAACACAAATAAATCGGTGCCTACCAATGCTGATTTGAGGCCACCATTTCCTCATAAGGAGGTGGACTGATTTCATTTAACCTAAAAGCAGTTTGGATATTTAGTCCCACCAGCACAAGCTACATATAAATTGAAAAAAATCTCATGCACATAGCTAGACATGAAATATTTTCTTTCCTCCTGTGAATCCTTATACCAAGTAATGATTAAAACTTAGCTGTAAACTTGATACATAGGAGGCACAATTTAAAAAAAATTAAGAAATGGATGATGATAGGTCTTTTGTTAGACGATTCATTGAAAATTCAACTTCCCCTAAAATTCAACGTTCAGTGCTGGGTAAAAAAGGCATGCAACCAAGTTACCAGCCTCCTCAAGCAGGACACAAGGAACACATTGGCTGCAGAAAACACACAGTAGCAGTTACAGGTTTCATGCCAACAAACCAATGATAACAAGGATGATTAGAGTCTGGATGGAGCCAAGGCACAAGCTCTTTGCCTTTCTGATGCTGACTCAAAAGCCACAAGCACACACATTTCCCCATGGCAGGTTCATACCAGCAGACTTCAGTTGCTTATATCTCTCTTGTTCCTGGATTGTAGACTTTGGCAAAAGTGGAGTAAGTCCTCGGGACTTGGTAGGTCTCATGTAGCCTTTCATTGGTTCTGCCATTCTGCTTCTATCTTCCTTTTTCCCTTCTCCTTGTGTCTTTGATTCAGATTTTTCTGTCATTTTCTGAGGTGACTCCAAAATCTTATCTTTGGGTTCTGGGAGTCGAATACCCTTGGAAGCAGTCATTATTACTAACTTATCCACCACCTCTGAAGGAGGAGCTTTGACTTTGCTATGTAAGAAATCTGACTGGATTTCTGGTGTTGGCAAGGAAACACTTTCCAATTCCGTGATTTTACAAGCCAGACTAATTTCTTTCAATTTATCATTTTCACTTTTTGGAGACAAAAGAGTCAGATCTACCTTCTTATTCAAACTATCTGAACCTTTGGAATTTCTATCTTGAGCATTTTGGTCCTCACAAAAACTGAGCTTTTGTGCTTTGTCTCCCAGTAAGTCAGGAATCTGAACTGGAACAGACCCTTCTTTAGTGTCTTTCTCTTCGTTCACTGGATGTGCTGGGAAATTACCTCTATCTGCATATCCTTCTAGGGCTCTGGCCTCTCCTGGTAGGCTCTGGTCTTCTACTGGCACTCCAGGAAGGAGGTGACCTTTTGCTAGCTCTGTGACTTTCTCTACTGAATGCTTAGACGCACCATTGTGCACTGACTCAGATTCTCCTATCACATGCCCTTCATCGATCCCTGCTTCATTTTTCACGGAATCAACAAGCTCAGCTTTATTCTTAAGAGAGTGATCTCCATGACTGTTAACTGTTTCTATGGCTGCTGTAATAGGTAGAGCAACTCCTCCTGTGCTTGTAGAGGGCACAACAGCAGAGGGAGCCTTGGGTCTTTCTTGACCTGGGACTCCATCTTTGGTGCAGTTATCTACCATTAATGATTTGGAAATCTGGGCTGGCGCTATCTCTTGCCCATTTTTTGCCAAAGTATCTGGAAAGGAATCACCTTCCTTTACTACTTGAGGAGTAGGAGTGGGCAGTTTTTCACAGGCTGCTGATTCCAGAACCTCTAGAGGAGATGATTTATTTATCAGCTCTGATGGTGTTCTGGGACAGGTAAATGTAATATTTCTATTTTCGTCCATATAGGCCATTCCTTCAATTCCCTGGTCCCCTGTGGTTTCCATGGGAATATGTATTTTTGTTGCATCTATCTTATTCTCCAGAATGTGCTTCTCAGGAGAACTATTTTTAACCTTTTTACTTTTTCCATCATTACTCCTTTTACTTGGTTTGTCAGCCACTGCAGTGTATCTGTTGGCTGCATCTGTCTTATTCTCCTCAGATACTACTGAAGGAACAAATCCTGCCCCCTGGATTTGCTCTTGGCAGCTCACATCTGTCACCTTGGCAGGTAGTTCAGTAACAGTAGAAGCCTTGACTGTGCTTATTTTGTTTTCCCCAAGAGTCCCAAGCTCAACAAAATTAACCTGAAAATTTCCACCCTTCCTGTCAACTACTTCCACTGTGGGTGTATCTGGTGTATGTGAGAACGAAGAATCATGCATTTTGGGGAAAGTAAATCCTATTTCCTTGCTTTTATGGGGAATACTACCAGCATCTCCATCCTTCCCTTCAAAAGGTGGGCTGAGGATTTCTTCCTTCCTCTCCATTCTAGCAGGCTGTGTGGAATAATTATTTTTAAACTTTTTGCTTTTGCCTTCATTGCCTCTCTTTTTAGGCTTTTCAGAAATCCAGGGAGCTGCCTCATGATCCTTCCATGGACACCTTCCTTCCTTGCTCTGGTTACTGACACCCATATCTTTGACTACATCTCCTGTTTCTGCACTAACACCAGAAGTCTGAGTCATGCCTGATCCACTTTGTAAAGGAATCAATGCCTGCATGGTGCCTGCCACCTTAGGCTGAGTCATCTCTTTAGGCTCCCCCATCACCACTGCCTCCATGAGATCAACCTTAGTGCCTGGTTGCTTTGAAGAATTCAGCCCCAGCTCCTCACTCTTATCCTGAGTAGTTATTCCTTCAGTTTTAGAGACTGGCTCACTCGGTATGAGAACAACTCTTCCGTCCTTCTGGCTGTCCAGAAGAAATGGCAGCTCAGATTTTGCTTTTACTTTCCCAGAATCTGTTCTCATTTTCCCAGAACTTCCCCTTCCCTTCCTGCTTTTGCCATCACCTGCCATTCTCTTAAATGGTTCATTCTCTACCCCAGGGACCTGTACCAGCACTTGGCCCTGCAGCTGCTCAGAAGTAAAGATGCTGATCTCTTGTCTTTGGTTGGGAAAAGCTTCCTTTTTTAGTTCTTTATCCTCTTCAGTTCCTTCAGGAAACTCCTTCAGTTTGACATTCTGCAGTTTAGTCATTTTACTTTCATTATTCCCTTCTTTTAGATTACATTCTAATGGATTAGTTGCTATCAAAGTGGGTATCAAATTTGGTATTTCTTTTGCTGCTGTGGGTTTTGAAACTACACCCATAACCTCTTGGTCCAAGAAAGGAGAGCAACCCTCTTTGAGTCTGATATCCAAAGGAGTTTCTACAGTGTATGCAGAAACTTCTGCTAGGGGTCCTTTCAGATTGAGAGGGCCTACTGACTGGCTTTTATCTACAGGAGTCTTCAGGTGGGGTGCAGGCTGTGGTTTGTATTCATGTTGCTTCAGCAATTTCTTGTCTTGGCTTTGTGGTACTGACTTGTTACCTTTGCTCTCTTCCTCTACTCTCAGCTTAGACTGAGAACTTATTGCAGTTTTGGGGGTTTCTTCGGAAGGATATAAAGGAATTCTGAGACTCTCTGAGACAAAGTTCTCAGCTACCAGTCTGGCTGCACTGGAGTTAACTACACATTCCCTTTTCAAGTTTTCTCCAGATACAAGTCCATATTCTGTACCCACAGTGGTAGGCTGGCTGGGGAGAACACCTGATTTTTGTGTGTCAGCTGCAAAGGGATGACCTTTAGGCTTATCTGCATTGTCATCATCCCAAGGTCCTCCAGCCCGGGGTTGGGAATATCTCTTTTGCTTTGGTTTCTTCTTCTTTTTCTTCATCATTATTGGTGTGCTTTCTATATCCCAGGCCTCCCTGCCAAGATCCCTCTGGGGTTCAAGTGAGTCAACATGAATACTTTTTCTTTGGTTCCCAGGCCCACCACAGGAGGATGAACCAGAGACCCAACCTGACTCAGACAAAGAGCAGTGGCCCAGCCTGTGATCAAGAGTCTTCCATGGAGGAGAGCCTCCCAGCAGCTCAGGAGGGACCCTGGCAGGCTTGGGCCGGGGTGACCTGCGGTCACTGGGTCTGCAAACTTGTTTGGCTTGTGTGGGAGGGGTACCGCAATACATGAAGTTGGCTAAAATTCCAAACAAAAAACTCCTTGTTATTGTTTCTTAAAAAAAAAAAAAAAAAAAAAAAACAACAACAAACAAACAAAAAACCCAGACCATATAATGACTAATTTAAGGAGACTATTTTCACTAATACATATACTACTTACTGTAATTTGCTCAGGAAAACAGTTTTTTCTAAAACATTTCTCACTTTGAACTGGCGCTAGCAAAAATATTTAACAGATCATCATCTCAGGTAAAGATTGTTTTCAAACATTTATAAAATATTTGAAATTTCAGAAGTAGCAGGATTGAACTTTTAAAAATGAAACATTTCACATCTTTTAACCTCTAAAAATAAGCACTTACTGCCTGTAAATCTCATCTGATTTATATTGGTCATTATTAGTGCTTGCCTCTTTTTGGTGAAATTTATTAATTGCTTCAGTTAAATATACATGATTTTGGACAAAATTTATAATTCTAAGACTTGGTTACCAATATTAAACTAATACTTGTCAAACAAATCAGATAGATTCTGGGAGCTAGATCAGAAGGCCAGACTTAAGTCACTTCACGCACACACACAAAATATACTGAATCCACATTTCGGTCAGAGAAAAATTCTCATAATTCCAGAACCAGAGTATCCTACTTTGAAAGACAAATATGTTAAATTTCAACATTCTGCTCCTAAACGTACTTCCCAAAAGACAGAGAAATATATACGTTAAGTAGGATAATTAATTTTAACAATTAAGATGAATACCTTTGGAAGAGTTTCAGCAGGTGATCTGGTCTAACCTTCCTCCAAGTTAATATAATATGGATCCAAGATCCTGGCAAGAGTCTCATTAAGAGCAGGTATATGCCAGCTCCTGTCAAGTCTGACCCAATAAATTGATTTCCAAGAATATTATAATATGTAAATAGTGCATTTCATTCTTGTCCTTACCCCTCCAATATCCTCTAAATCCTAGCCTTTATTTAATATCTCAGGTTAATTACTGCATCGCTCAAAAAATTGCTAGGCTATAGTAACCCTCAGTATTTATAACACTTAATTCAGCAATTAATCGGCAGCTATTCAGTGCCATCTTTTATACTATTTTATTCAATTATTATGTAAATCTTGGGTTTCAGAGTTCATGCCTGAGAACTTATCTCTTCATTCTGGTTATAATATAATAATTCAGGGGCAAGGACTGGGACTTAAATATCTGTGTGCCTTAACATGGTGTATTTTGTATACCATAAGCACTTGATAAATCTTTACTGATTTGTTGAGTCAGTAAAACAACATTTAAAAAAAAAAAAAATCACACATTTATTTAAGCTCTAGTCTTGTGCTAGGTAGTGTGCAAACATTAGAGATTCTAAGTGAAATAAGTCATGGCCCCTTATGTCCCATATGTCAGGATGTCCACATTCCAATCATAGTCACAGAAAAGTAAACAGAAAATCAAGTTGATAATCATATACATATGCTTCTGAGTTATTAAAAACAGGTAATCTTAAAATTCACTGAATAATCAAACTTTAAATTGGAAAGTATCTTACAGAAGTACCTCTCAAAGTTTAATGAAAATTAGAATTATCTGGGGATCTAATTAAAATGCAGATGATAATTACAAAGGCCTAAGGTACAGCCCAAGATTCTGCATTTCTACCAGCCTCTCAGGCAATGTAGATGCTGTTGGGCCATGGAACACTGTAACTAGTAAGGCTTTAGAGAACATTTGACCAATTAATTTATATTATAGCTGAGTAAACTGAGATATAGGCAAGTTATGTAACTTGCCTAAGACCACACAGGATAGAATAGTGAATAGCTGAACCAGATCAAAATTTGGGTGTCCTTTCTTCACTATGAAAACAGTGGAGAAGGTCAGGCGCGGTCACTCACGCCTGTAATCCCAACACTTTGGGAGGCTGAGATGGGCAGATCACCAGAGGTCAGGAGTTCGAGACCAGCCTGGCCAACATGGTGAAATCCCATCTCTACTAAAAATTAGCTGGGTGTGGTGGCAGGCGCCTGTAATCCCAGCTACTCACAGGAGGCTGAGGCAGGAGAATTGCTTGAACCCAGTAGGTGGAGGATGCAGTGAGCCAAGATCAAGCCATTGCACACCAGCCTGGGTGACATAGTGAGACTCTGTCTCAGAAAACAACAACAACAACAACAACAACAAAAAAAAAAACAGTGGAGAAAAAAAATTTAGGTATCCTGATTTGCTGTAGTAGTAATTTTTAAAGATATAACAAGCTGACATTCTGTCTAAACCAGATAAAATCTGTCTAAGAGAATTGACTTCATAAACTATACTGCTGATTACCACCATACAACAGGGAACTAGAGACAATGTCTACCATCACTACTCTATCGCCCCTAATTTGTTTCAAAGAGTTCATTTTGTTTTCCTAATTTACCTGAGGTCTCTGAAGAAAGCTCAGAAGGTTGACTGTTGCATGGTTTCTTTTCCTCTAGTTTTTCTAACACAGAATCCTCACCGGCCAGCAAGCTGCACTTCTTCCCCGTTCCTGTGACGGTTTCTAAAGGTAATAACAAAAGCCACACACGTTTCAGAGAAGCATGATTTCAGCCATTTTCCACCTGCCAGAAATTGGATATGGGATTAGTTTCTGAGGAGTTCTCCTACAAGGGGCAGCAAAGGAGTGAAGTGATAGTTGGAAGCTGAAGTTGGGAAGGTATGTCTAGTTATGTTACATTTTTTTTTTTTTTTTTTTTTTTGAGATGGAGTTTTTCACTCTTTGTTGCTCAGGCTGGAGTGCAATGGTGCGATCTCGGCTCACCACAACCTCCGCCTCCCATGTTCAAGTGATTCTCCTGCCTCAGCCTCCCGAGGAGCTGGGATTACAGGCATGCGCCACCATGCCCGGCTAATTTTGTATTTTTAGTGGAGACGGGGTTTCTCCATGTTGGTCAGGCTGGTCTTGAACTCCTGATCTCAGGTGATCCGCCCACCTCGGCCGCCCAAAGGGCTGGGATTACAGGTGTGAGCCACCATGCCTGGCCGATGTTTCGTTTTTTAAGATGGGAAAAATAACAAACGTTTGTTAAATGGGTGGGAATGATCCAATGGAAAAGGATTTAAATTGGTGTGGGGGCAAAAAAGGGAAGAATACGTGGGGCAATATATCGAGTAGGAAAGAGGAGATGGAATCTAGGGCAAAATGAGGAGAGGTTGGTCTTAATTAGGAGCAGGAACAGTTTACTTATAAAAACAGGGGAGTTTTCATAAGCAGAGTCCATGGATACAGACACAAGTAGTTGGGTAGATAATGGAGTAGAAGTTTGTGGATGTTCTATTTTATTGCTTGACTTATCTGGAAGAAAAACAAGACAATCAGCAGAGAATGAACACAGAAAAGGTGTTGGAGGTGGGAGGAGGGTAAAGGTGGGAAAGAGTTGTCTAGGAGAGCAGGAGTATGAATAAACTTGCAAAGTACAGTGTGACTGTCTGTACTTTACCTGGCATGATGTTTGTCCTTAGTCTTCTTGAGACTACCCTGATAGAGAGAAATACTGAGAATAAGCACAAGCACGTACCTGGTGAAATCATGAAAGTAGGTGCAGCTGACTGCCCCACATCCTGCAGAGATTCTAAATGGGAATCCTCACTTATTCCTTTTTGTGTTTGTGCAATTTCCATGTCTTTAATTGGAACTGGTGTTGCCTCTGTTTCTGAGAGTGGTGGAACATCTTTGGCTGGAGTCACATTGTTGGCCGGGGTCAGAACCCCATCCTTAGCCAGGGGTGCTTCTGTTTTGAGGGCTGGGACCTGATCCTCAGTCAGGGCCACCTCCATTTCTGGAGGCAGACATACGTTCTTGATAAGAACTACTTCTGTTTCTGTAGGTGGAGCCACATCCTTGCCCAGAGCCATTTCTGTTTCTGACAGTGGAGACATGTCCTTCAATGAGCCCACTTCTCTTACTGTGGACAGAGCCACATCCTTGCCCAGGGCCATTTCTGTTTCTGGGAGTTGAGCCATGTCTTTGAATGGGGCCACCTCTGCTTCTAAAGGCAGTGCTTTATCCTTGGTCGAGATCACATTGGTTTCTGGGGGCAGTGTCATATCCCTGGTCAGGGCTACCTCTGTTTCTGAGGACAAAGCCACCTTCTCAGCAGAGGATATTTCTGTGGATGATATAATGTCGTTAGCCTGTGCCACCTCTATTTCCGAGAGTAATATCAAATCCTTGGCTGGGTCTATCTCGTTTTCTTTGGGTGGTCCCATGTCCTTGAAAGGGGCCAAGTCCATTTTTATAGGAGATGCCCTCTCTGTTTCTTTGAACAGTGTCACATCCTTGGCTGGGGCTACCTCTGTTTCTGTGGGCAGTACCACATTCTTGGCTGAGGACACATCTGTTTCTGTGGGCCATCTGACATCCTTAACCAGGGCCACTTCTTTTTCTATGGGTAGTTCCATGTCCTTGACTAGGGCCATATCTGATTCCATGGATGGCTGCATGTCCTTGGCCAGTGTCACATCTAATTTGGTGGGTGATTCCATATCTTTAGCCAATGCCACCTCGGTTTTTGTAGCTAGTGCCATGTCCTTGGCGAGGGCCATCTCTGTTTCTTTAGATGGTGCCATGTCAGTAGTCTTCAGTCCCATCATTATTTCCAATGCTTGTGCTGGTGGCCTCTCTTCTGATGCCATTTCTATCTCCTTGGCTAGCTCTAAGGGAACTAAATTGGAAATTTAGTCCACATCATTGTCTACTCATACCTTTGCATTAAAAATGCTTACTTTCTTCAGGCATAAGATTATTTGGCTTTTGTGACCATAAGACTGTACACATAACTAAGAATTAATGTTAGACCGGGCACAGTGGCTCACGCCTGTAATCCCAGAACTTTGGGAGGCCGAGGCAGATGGAACATCTGAGGTCAGGAGTTCGAGACCAGCCTGACAAACATGGTGAAACCCTGTCTCTACTAAAAATACAGAAATTAGCCACGTGGTGGCAGGCGCCTGTAATCCCAGCTACTTGGGAGGCTGAGGCAGGAGAATTGCTAGAACCCAGGAGGCGGAGTTTGCAATGAGCCGAGATCGCGGCATTGCACTCCAGCCTGGGGGACAGGGCAAGAGTCCGTCTCAAAAAAAAAAAAGAAGAAGCTAACGTCAAGTAACATACTAACATATTCTGCCTACTCTTTGACAGTCTCAACACTTGGAAGAATAAGATGTAAAATACTGGGAGGACAAGTAGTGGAGGAGAAATGGCAAAGCAGAGAGAAAACATAGGCTTCAAAAAATAACATGGGCACAGAGTTAGTATTAGAAAGATAATCTGTGGGACAGCAGGTCAGTCATGCTTCCTATCAAGAAAAACCCCAGAGTTCTAAATCTGTACTGAATTTTTGTTTTTGTTTTTTGAGACAGGGTCTCACGCTGTTGCCCAAGCTGGAGTGCAGTAGCATGATCTCGGCTCCCGGGTTCAAGCGATTCTCCTGTCTCAGCCTCCCTAGTAGCTGAGATTATAGGTACACACCACCACGCTGAGCTTATTTATTTATTTATTTAGCTCTTTCACCCAGGCTGAAGTGCAGTGGTGCAATCTTGGCTGACAGCAACCTCTGCCTTCCGGTTTCAAGTGATTCTCCTGCCTCAGCCTCCCTAGTAGCTGGGATTACAGGCACCTGCCACCACGCCCGTAGAGATGGGGTTTCACCATGTTGGCCAGGCTGGTCTCGAACTCCTGACCTCAGGTGATCTGCCCGCCTTGGCCTCCCAAAGTGTTGGGATTACAGGCGTGAGCCACCGTGCCCGGACCAATTTTTGTATTTTTTGTAGAAATGGGGTTTCACCATGTTTGCCGGGCTGGTCTGGAACTCCTGACCTCAAGTGATCTGCCTGCCTCAGCTTCCCAAAGCGCTGGTATTATAAGTGTGAGCCACCACACCAGGCCGTAAATCTGTACTGAATTAAAAAAAAATTCTGATACCTAATACAATGAAAATGTGATGAAAAAATATATATATACATTAAAAAATACAAAAAGTATTTATTTGCCCGTTAACCCTAAGTGTTATAGTTCAACAATTTAATTCCTCCAGTGGTGATATCACTAATATAAGCAAAACATTTGTGATAGTTCTGAAATTTTTATACCTGCTGTAAGCTGCTAAAAAATACACCTGATGATTTATATTGATTACCAATACTGCAACCATTAACTGATAAAGGGAGTCTCTAATAGTTTACCTGCCGTTGGCTGAGGAGGTTCTGCAACAGCCTCTGGGGAAACAAAGGACTCCGAGTGTGGAGAGTTTAAGGCTTCCACAGACCACCCCTGAGGTACAACAGCTGTGTTGCAGGGAGACATACCTAATATTGAAATACAAATACATTTTGAAACTTAGTAAACATTGGAAACAAAAGGTATTTGATATTTAAAATCAGCTGCATATATTGCCAGGAAGACACAGACTAATAAAAACAATGCAAAAAAAGTTTTTTTTTCCTTTTTTTGAGACGGAGTCTCGCACTGTCACCCGGGCTGGAGTGCAATGGCACGATTTTGGCTCGCTGCAACCTCCGCCTCCTGGGTTCACGCCATTCTCCTGCCTCAGCCTCTCAAGTAGCTGGGACTACAAGCACACACCACCACACCTGGCTAATTTTTTTGTATTTTTAATAGAGATGGGGTGTCACTATGTTGGCCAGATTGGTCTCGAAATCCTGACCTCGTGATCCACCCGCCTTGGCCTCCCATAGTGCTGGGATTACAGGTGTGAGCCACCGCACCCGGCCGACAACGCAAACAAGTTTTAAGAGAAACACTGCTGACATTCTTCAGGTTTTAGCTAGTTGTTAGTAGGTGGTATAGTATATCCCAGTAGTGCCATTAATCAACATTCATTGGCTACCTTCTACAGGGTAATATAAAGATTCAAAATATTAATGATTGAACTCTAGTTCCAACACCACAACCAACATAATATACTATAGTAAAAAACTGCGAGTCTTAATTTCTTCATCTGCAAAATGAGATTAACACCTCCCTTTCCAACATTAGAAGACAATTTTATTAAAATACTTTGTAGCAGTTTGTTGTTGTTGTTGTTGTTTTTGAGATGGAGTCTCACTCTGTTGCCCACGCTGGAGTGCAGTGGCGTGATCTCAGCTCACTACAACCTCCACCTCCCAGGTTCAAGTGATTCTCCTGCCTCAGCCTCCCGAGTAGCTGGGAGTACAGGCATGCGCCACCATGCCCAGCTAATTTTCTTATTTTTATTATATTTATTTATTAATTTTTGAGATGGAGTCTTGCTCGTTGCCCAGGCTGGAGTGCAATGGCACGATCTCAGCTCACTGCAACCTCCACCTTCTGGGTTCAAGTGATTCTTCTGACTCAGCCTCCTGAGTAGCTGGGATTATAGGTGTCTGCTACCACGCCCAGCTAATTTTTGTATTTTTAGTAGAGACAGTGTTTCACCATGTTGGCCAGGCTGGTCTCGAACTCCTGACCTCAGGATATCTGCCCACCTCCGTCTCCCAAAGTGCTGGGATTACAGCCATGAGCCACCACACCCGGCCTAATTTTTCTATTTTTAGTAGAGATGGGGTTTCACCATGTTGGCCAGGCTGGTCTCAAACTCCTGACCTCAGGTGATCTGCCCGCCACTGCCTCCCAAAGTGCTGGGATTACAGGCATGAGCCATTAGGCCCAGCCTAATTTTTGTATTTTTAGTAGAGACAGGATTTCACCATTTTGGCCAGGCTGGTCTCAAACTCCTTGCCTCAAATGATCCATCTGCCTTGGCCTCCCAAAGTGCTCGGATTACAGGCGTGTGCCACTGCACCCAGATGTTTTTTTGTTTTGTTTTGTTTTTGTTTTTGTTTTTTTAAGACAGGGTTGTCCAGGCTGGAGTACAGTGGCATGATCATGGCTCAATGCAGCCTCGACCTTCTGGGCTCAAGCGATCCTTCCACCTCAACCTCCTGAGTAGCTGAGACTACAGGTATGTGCCACCACGCCTGGCTGAATTTTAAAATTTTTTGTAGGACAGGATCTCCCTATGTTGCCCAGATTGGTTTCAAATTGCTGGGCTCAAGCAATCCTGTCGCCTCAGCTTCCCAAAGTGCTAGGGTTACAAGCATGAGCCACTGTGCCCAGCTGTAAATGAAGAAGTAGACAAATGTGGCTGGGTGCAAAGGCTCACGCCTGTAATCCCAGCACTTTGGGAGGCTGAAGCGGGTGGATCACTTGAGCCCAGGAGTTCAAGACCAGCCTGGGCAACGTGGCAAAACCCCATCTCTACAAAAAATTAGCCAGGCATAGTGGTACACACCTGTAATCCCAGCTGCTCAGGAGATTGAGGTGGGAGGATCACCTGACCAGGAGGCCAAGGCTGCAGTGGGCCGTGATCGCATCACTACACTCCAACCTGGGTGACAGAGTGAGACCCTGTCTCAAAAAAAAGGGGAGATTACAGCCCAACTGTGAATCTGTGAATTGTCTCCTTTGATTAATCCAAAGAGAGCCTTGTCACACCCACAGCCCCTAAATCTGACTTTTCTTAGTGGTTAACTTCAAAGGTGATGTGTGAAAGGCCATGTTGATTGTTTGGCATTAAACAACTAAAGGACACCAGAATATGCCACCCCAAAATATGTTACTTTGGCATAAGGACTTTTTTAAGCTGAAGGCTATTATTAGCCTGGAGATGGCACCATAGGAATCTACATAGCAACCTTTACTAACTAGCTTTTACCTACCATTTACCTGTCTCCCACAATTTACGGCCCCTAGAGACTCAAAAGTCTTTTCCTTCATCTTCTCACTTCTCAAAAAAAAAATTTTAACATTCTTTATTGAAGAAGCTATATAAGGTGGAATTCTAAAGCCACCTCTTGTGGAGTTACTCATTCTCTAGGTACCTCTCATGTACATATTAAATTCACATTTTAAACTTTGGTCTCTTTTTTCTTGTTAATCAATCTTTTGTCACAGAGCCCTAGTCAGTGAACCAAAGATGAGTAAAGAAAAAAATTTTTCTCCTTCCCTACAGAATAAATCCATTTGGAGAAGCCATACCGTAACTGTCTTTCAAGGGATCATTTTGTCCTGCAAATATTGAAGTATCAGCTGTTGCACTGGAAGGAAAGACCAAATCTGCCAGGTCATCATCATGGTACATCTTAAAGGGATCTGGAATATAGAAGAAATCCAAAACTCATTCCTGGTGAATGCAACTAGGAAGATTAATATTTCTTTTTTTTTTTTCTGAGGCGGAGTCTTGCTAAGGCTGGAGTGCAGTGGTGCCATCTTGGTTCACTGTAACCTCCACCTCCCAGGTTCAAGCAATTCTCCTGCCTCAGCCTCTTAAGTAGCTGGGATTACAGGTGCTCGCCACCATGCCTGGCTAATTTTTGTATTTTTTTGTAGAGACAGGGTTTCTCCATGTTGGCCAGGCTGGTCTCAAACTCCTGATCTCAAGTGATTTGCCCACCTCGGCCTCCCAAAGTGTTAGGATTACAGGCGTGAGCCACCGTGCCCGGCCAATATTTCTTATTATCCTATGATGAATATAGATGAGTTGTCAATAGTAAGTAAACTGAAATCATATGTGACTGCACATGGTAGAGAATCAATATTCACTAATTCATTTGTTATGAGTTAATAATAAATAATCCCTCCTCTAAGATTTGGTTATGTACATCAGATAGCCAACAAATGTATAAAACAAAAAGGGCAACTAATGCTCAACTGTATAACGAACACTCTAAGAGGTTAAAGTATAGAGAAAACTAAATTTTCAATATATATTTATATAACATTCATTTTAAGTTACTTTTTAAAAAGACAGAGCCATTAAGAAGCTTAAAAAAAAACCAACAAGTAATTTTTCACCTCATGTGGACATGATGAAGAAAACTGCATTTCAAAACTGTCTGAATGGGACAAGATAAACAATTGTTATCCTAACAGAAGAAATAAACTCTTGACTCAGGAGCTGGCATGAATAAAAGCACTCAAAACATGAGGTAAACTCTTTGTGATTTTGTACATGAAAAAAAAGCAGGGCCGGGCATGGTGGTTCATGCCTGTAATCCCAGCACTTTGGGAGGCCGAGGCAGGCGGATCACAAGGTCAGGAGATTGAGACCATCCTAGCTAATAGAGTGAAACCCCATCTCTACTAAAAATATAAAAAAAATTAGTCAGGCTTGGTGGCACGTGCCGGTAGTCCCAGCTACCCGGGAGGCTGAGGCAGGAAAATCGCTTGAACCCGGGAGGCGGAGGTTGCAGTGAGCCGAGATGGCGCCACTGCACTCCAGCCTGGGCGATAGAGTGAGACTGTCTCAAAAAAAAAAAAAAAAAAAAAAAAAAGATAAAAGAAAAAAAAGCAAAGCTGTTCAGGCTAAACAAGGGTTCCACTTTCTGAAGAGGCCTTCTTGGAATTTATCTTATTATCTTAATCATCCTGAAGGCTTGTTAAAATAAAGATTGCTGGTTCCTGAGAATCTGCATTTCCAACTAGTTCCTGAGGGACACTAACACATCCCTCCCTTAAGACACTTCAATTGTCAGAGACAGCTGCATAAAAGCCCAGGCCTTGAGAGAATGTTCATTTTCTTGGCTCTGAGGCAGCTATACCACCCTCTTTTTGTAAGAAATTTCAGGATTAGGGGAGACCACTGCATCGGGAAGTGTGAACAAGCAGAAGGCAATATTGGGAAACTTGTTGAGGCTTCTTCTTCAGAAAACCATGGGAGCCTGGAAAAGTGGCACACACTCCAGCTACTTGAGAGGCTGAGGTGGGAGGATCTTCTTGAGCCCAGGGGTTCAAGGCTGCAGTGCACTATGATATGGCGACTGAATAGTCACTGCACTCCTGTCTGGGCAACACAGCGAGACCTCCCATCTTTAAAAACAAAAAACACAGCCTGTTTTTTGTTTTTTTTTTTTAAAAAAAAAACACCGTTATTTTCAAAAAACGGAAAAATTAGCCAGGCATGGTGGCGCATGCCTGCAGTCCCAGCTACTCAGAAGGCTGAGGTGGGAGGATCACTTGAGCCTGGGGAGGTTGAGTCTGTGGTGAGCTGTGGTTATACCACTGAGCTACAGCCTGAGTGACAGAGTGAAACTCCATCTCAAAATAAATAATAAAAACAGAACAAAATTAAAAAAAAGAAAAGTAGGGGAGATAGAATATGAGAGAGATGATAAACATTGCTTCTTCCCAGTTCTATATGGTTTGGGGTAGCTTGCTGCTTGCTCTGCCTTTCACACTTCCCTTGAGGGAAAAAAAGATTCTTAAAGCATCAAACAGAGTAAATTCTGGATGGTTTGCACCTTAAGATGGGAGCTTGCTAAATTACATGTAAAAATAGATGATTCTTACAGAGTTCTGTCATTTAGTCATTAATTTTTTACTGGGTGCCTACCACATGGCAGACCCAGTATGCTCTAAAAAACCCAAAGATGTACAAGGTCAGGGATGGGAACATTTAGCCACAGGATATATTTTGGTTCAAGTCAAGGGAGATCTTTGCTTGATAAGTATTTAAGCTGAGAACTAAAGAACTGAGTGGTTATGAGGAGGAGGACAAACCTTTTCTCTCTCTACATTCCCTCTCCTCTAATCCCACAATTTAAAATTCCATCTATAGGTTGATGACACCTGAATTTATATCTCAAGACCTCTAGACCTCTCCCCTTATTTTCAGACTTTATGTAGCATGTTTCCAAATCTACTCATTATATAGTCTTTCCATCTCTAATGGCATTCTATCCTTCTATGTTTTTTGCAAAACACCTTGGAGTCATCCTGGACCTCCTCTTTTTCACACACCACAGCCAACCCATCAGAAAATCCATTGCCCTTGACCTTCAAAATGTGCCCCAGAACCTATTTCTCCCCCAGCTCCATGACTAGGGTTTCTCACAAGGTTGCAGTCCAGCGGTTGGCCAGGGGCTGTGGTGATCTGAAGACTTGACTGGGGCTGCAGAACCTGCCTGTTAAGATGGCTTACATGGCCGTTGAATGGAGGCCTCTGCTCCTCTCCAATGTGTGCCTCTCTATATCAGCTGGCTTTCCTCATGATGAGTAAACCCAGAGTGATCAAGATGGAAGCTACGATATTTTTTTTTTGAGATGGAGTCTCGCTCTGTCGCCCAGGCTGGAGTGCAGTGGCGTGATCTCAGCTTACTGCAACCTCTGCCTCCCGGGTTCAAGCAATTCTCCTGCCTCAGCCTCCCAAGTAGCTGGGACTACAGGCACCCGCCACCACACCTGGCTAATTTTTTGTATTTTTAGGAGAGACAGGGTTTCACCATGTTGGCCAGGATGGTCTCCATCTCTTGACCTCGTGATCCACCTGCCTCAGCCTCCCAAAGTGCTGGGATTACAGGCGTTGAGCCACAGCGCCCGGCTGAAGCTATGATATTTTCTGTAATTTAATCTTAGAAATGACACACTATTATTTCTGCCATCTATTCTACGATCACACAGACCAAACCTAGTACCACATGGGAGGTGACTACACAAGGGTATCAATACCAGGAGGCAGGGATCATTGGGAGCCATCTTGGCAGCTGACTACCACACTCAACTTTCAGGAAATTAAACTCCGCTGAATTTTTTTTCCTACTCAAAATTGGTCATTCCTTTGTTACCCTTGCTGGCTCCTCTTCTTCCTGATTTAAATTATTTATTTATTTATCATTTGAGCTTGGGCGGTCAAGGCTGCAATGAGCCCAGATTGTGCCACTACACTCCAGCCTGGGCGACGGAGGGAGATTCTGTCTCAAAAAAATAAAATAATGAACAAAATATGGTACAGCCATACAATGGAATATTACGTGTCCATAACGAAAGTACTGATACATGCCACAAAATGCAGGACTCCTCAAAACATTATGCTAAGTGAAAAAAAGCAGTCACAAAGAAACCACTTTATATGATTCCCTTTATATAAAATGTCCAATCTAAGCAAATTTATAGAGACAAAAAGCAAATTGGTAGTTGCTTAGGGTTGCAGTGGATAGGGAGATGGGGGTGATATTTAAAAGGTACAGAGTTTATTTTTGTGGTAATAAAAGTGTTCTAAAATTGAATCTGGTTATGGTTATAACCATAAATAGACAAATAGATAGATAAGTAGATAGAGTACAATTCAGCGGAATTTTTTTGGAGACAGAGTTTCGCTCGTTGCCCAAGCTGGAGTACAATGGCACGATCTTGGCTCACTGCAACCTCCACCTCCCGGGCTCAAGTGATTCTCCTGCCTTAGCCTCCCGAGTAGCTGGGATTACAGGTGCGCACCACCATGCCTGGCTATTTTTTTGTATTTTTAGTAGAGATGGGGTTTCACCATGTTGGCCAGGCTGGTCTCGAACTCCTGACCTCAGGTGATCTGCCCGCCTCAGCCTCCCAAAGTGCTGGGATTACAGGTGTGAGCCACCACGCCCGGCCAATTCAGTGGAATTCAGTTACTCTATTTTATTTATTTTATTTTATTAAGACAGGGTCTGGCTCTGTCACCCAAGCTGGAGTTCAGTGGGACAGTCTCGGCTCACTGCAACCTCTGCCTCCCGGGCTCAAACGATCCTCCAAACTCAGCCTCCCAAGTAGCTGGGATTACAGGCGCCCGCCACCATGCCCGGCTGATTTTTTTATTTTTAGTAGAGACGAGGTTTCACCACGTTGGCCGGGCTGGCCTCGAACTCCTGACCTCAGGTGATCCACCCGCCTCGGCCTCCCAAAGTGCTGGGATTACAGGTGTGAGCCACCACGCCTGGCCTAAGTTACTCTATTTATCTACTCTATCTACTCTACCTATCTGTCTGTCTGTCTACACATCTATCAGGGACAGGGTCTTGCTGTGTTGCCCACGCTAGAGTACAGCAGCACGATCCTAGGTAACTGCAGCTTTGAAGTGGCAGACTCAAGTGATTCCCCCACCCCAGCCTCCCGAGTAGCTAGGACTACAGGCATGTGCTGCCACAACCAGCTAACTTTTAAAATTTTTTGTAGAGACAGAATCTCATTGTGTTTTTCAGGCTGGTCTCAAACTCTTGGCCTCAAGTGATCATCCCACCTATGCCTCACAAAGTGCTGGGATTACAGGCACAAGTCACTGAATCTGGCCAAATTATATACTTTAAATGGGTAAACTGTATGGTATCATGAATTATTGGCCAGGCGCAGTGGCTCACACCTGTAATCCCAGCACTTTGGGAGGCTGAGGTGGACAGATCATCTGAGGTCAGGAGTTTGAGATCAGCCTGGTCAACATGGTGAAATCTTGTCTCTACTAAAAATATAAACAATTAGTTGGGTGTGGTGGGCACCTGTAATTCCAGCTATACGGGAGGCTGAGGCAGGAGAATCGCCTGAACTCAGGAGGCAGAGGTTGCAGTAAGCTGAGATTGCGCCACTGCACTCCAGCCTGGGTGACAGAGCGAAACTCTGTCTCAAAAAAAGAAAAAAGAATTATATCTCAATATAGCTTTTTCTTCCCCCCCCCACCAAATTACTTTGTATCTAGGAAAGCCAATAACTGACAAATGGTACAGAACATCACATACTAGGTTATTTGAAACAAACGATGAGCATCTTATATGTTAGATGTCAAAAAAAGAAGCCTTATTTAAGTGGAAACATAACTTGAGCTCTCAACCTGGCTAACAGGGAAGTACCAAAGCTATTCCTTTGAGGCTCTTTTGGAACTCATTCTTCCTACCAACTCTAGCTCTGGGCTACTACAGATAGGCTTTTTTTTTTTTTTTTTTTTTTTTTTGAGATGGAGTTTCGCTCTTGTTGCCCAGGCCGGGATGCAGTGGCGCGATCTCGGCTCACTGCAACCTCCGTCTCCCAGGTTCAAGCAATTCTCTCTCCTGCCTCAGCCTCCTGAGTAGCTGGGATTACAGACATATGCCACCACACCTGCCTAATTTTGTATTTTTAGTAGAGACAGGGTTTATCCATGTTGGTCAGGCTCGTCTCGAACTCTCGAACTCAGGTGATCCGCCCACTTTGGCCTCCCAAAGTGTTGGGATTACAGGCGTAAGCCACCACACCCGGCCTGTTTTTAATTTTATAGAAAGTGGGTATGAATCAGCTTTCTCTTCTGTCAAAAAAGGATACATATATTTGGCAGAGTTAGGTAAGAAATACCGATAATGTGTATATAAAGGCTCTAGCACTGTGCCTGGCACAAAACAGCACTGGTTTAACATTACCATAATAATTCCTTCTGGAAGAATTAAGGTTCTAAGGTACTATGGATCCTCTAATCTTCAGTGTATATGAATTTCAGATAATGTATTTAAAATAGGTTTTGAAGAACAGGGAACTAGAGGGCATTAACTGTCTCAAAGGAAAGGATAAATGAAGAAGAGAAAGGGACAAACCAATGCTAAGGTTGTACTTTGTGATCTATACTTAAGCTAAAATATTTTCATCTGAATGGTGGTTGTAGCTTTTTCACATTTATGTCATAGCACACATTTAGTAGTCACGAGCAAGCCAGCACTTACCAGTCTGGATAGGATTGACCACTTGCTCAGGTTGGAAACAAAAGTTGGTATCTTCTGGCCAGTTCTGGCTATTTGGGTATTCCTGGTAGGCCATTTTCTCTTCAAGGAATTCAGTTGGAGACCCTTAAAATAGAGACACAAAACAAAAGTTACAAGATATTACAGTTTTCTCCTCCACTACAGTGGAATTTCTACAAAGTATTACAGCTAGTACAATATAAAAAATCCTATCTAGCTAGTGTCTTACAAGAAAACTTTTTTCTTTTAATTGAAAGATAAAAGGAGCTGGGTGCAATGGTGCATCGGTAGCCCCATTTACTTGGGAGACTGAGACAGGATTACCTGAACCCAGGAGTTTGAGGCTGTAGTGCACTATGATCGCACCTGTGAATAGCTACTGCACTCCAACCTGGGCAACATAGCAAGACTCCGTCACTAAAAAAAATTTTAAGATAGAAGGAAATAAAGTAGGTCATTAAGGTTAAAAAAACACTACAGAGTGACTTCTAGGTTATGCAGGCACGAAGAGGGTAGTGATTTCTCCACATGAAAGAACAAAGATAAAACTGTCAAAAGCAACAATTTCAGGGAGGTGGAATTAAAAAAAAAAAAAAAGCCAGCCTAAATAAGTGGAAAGGTATAACATGTTCAGGAATGACAGATTCAATACTGTTAAGATGGCAATCCTGAAAATGACGAATATATTGAGGAAATTACAAAATAAGCTCATTCCATAATTTATATAAAAATGCAAAAAACCTAGAAAAGCCAAAACAATTTTGAAGAAAAACAGTTGAAGGGCTTACACAACCTGATTTCAAAAGTTATTATAAACGTACCAACTCAGGCCAGGAGAAGTGGCTCACCACCTGTAATCCCAACACTTTGGGAGGCTGAGGCAGGAGGATCACTTTGAGGTCAGGAGTTCGAGACCAGCCTGACCAACATGGTGAAACCCTGTCTCTAGCAAAAATACAAAAATTAGCTGGGCATGGTGGTGCATGCCTGTAATTCTGGCTACTCAGGAGGCTGAGGCACGAGAATCACTTGAACCTGGGAGTCGGAAGGTTGCAGTGAGCCAAGATTGTGCCACTGCACTGCAGCCTGGGTGACAGAGCAAGACTGTACCAACTCAGTGTGGTATTGACAACACACTTAGATAAATGGAACAGAACAGGTTCAGAAAGAAACATACAAAGTTAGGGTCAACTGGCTATCTACAAACATAATATAATTCAACATAATTATATTCAACCCAGAAAAAAATTTTTTTTTTCAACAAATGATACAGAAACAACTGGACACTTACCACATACCATACGTAAAAGTTAACTCGAAACAGATCAAAGACCTAACGTAGCTCACTTGCTAACTTATTATGCAAAAAAAAAAAAAAAAAAAAAAAGATAAAGACCTAATGTAAGAGTTAAAACTAAAAAAACTTATAAACAGGAGAAAATCTTTGTGACTGGATTAGGCAAAGATTTCTTAGACATGTCACCAAAAGCACTATCTGTAAGAGACAAAATATATAAATGGGACATCATGAAAATTTAAAACTTTTGCTTTTCAAAGATACTATTAAATGGCCAGGCACGGTGGCTCACGCCTGTAATCCCAGCACTTTGGGAGGCCGAGGTGGGTGGATCACCTGAAGTCAGGAATTCAAGACCAGCCTGGCCAACAGGGCGACACCCCGTCTCTACTAAAAAATACAAAAATTAGCTGGGCCTGGTGGCGTGCGCCTGCAGTCCCAGCTACTCGGGAGGCTGAGGCAGGAGAATCGCCTGAGCCTGGGAGGCAAAGGTTGCAGTGAGCTGACATTGCCTCACTGTACTGCAGCCTGGGGCAACAGAGTGAGACTGCGTCTCAAAAAACAAAACCAAGCAAAAAAACAAAAGACAACAACAAAGGTACTATTAAAGAAAATGAAAAGAGAAGTCATAGACTTCGAGAAATATCTGCAAATCATAAATCTGATAAAAGATTTGTATGTAGAAGAGATTATAATCTCTCACAATACAATTATAAGATAAACAACTCAATTTAAAACTTGATGGCCAGGCGCAGTGGCTCACGCCTATAACCCCAGCACTTTGGGAGGCCAAGGTGGGCAGATCACGAGGTCAGGAAATCGAGACCATCCTGGGTAACACAGTGAAACCCTGTCTACTAAAAATACAAAAAAAAATTTAGCCAGGCATGGTGGAGGATGCCTGTAGTCCCAGCTACTCAGGAGGCTGAGGCAGGAGAATGGCGTGAACCTGGTAGGCAGAGCTTGCAGTGAGCGGAGATCACACCACTGCACTCCGGCCTGGGTGACAGAGCGAGATCCTGTCTCAAAAAAAAAAAAAAAATTGGCTAAATTTTCAATAGACATTTTACCAAAGAAAATATATAATGCGTAATATGCACATGAATGAAGCTCATCAGTCCCTAGGTAAATGCAAATTAAAACTACAATGAGATCCTACTACAAAACCACTGAAATGGCTGTTATCAGGCCAGGCACAATGGTTCATGCCTGTAATCCCAGTACTTCGGGAGGCTGAGGCAAGAAGATCACCTGAGCCCAGGAGTTTGAGACCAGCCTGGGCAACACAGTGAGACCCTGTCTCTACAAAAACATACAAAAAAAAATTAGCCAAGCATGGTGACGAGTGCCTGTAGTTTCAGCTACTCAGGATGCTAAAGCAGGAAGATTGCTTGAGCCTGGGAAGTCGAGGCTGCAGTCACCTGTGATCACACTACTACTGCCTTGGTGACAGAAAAAGGCCCTATTTTAAAAAAAAGGCTGTACAAAAAGACTGACAGGAGCAATTTTGAGAATGTGTAAAATGGTAGTTTGGTGGTTTCCTTTTATTTATTTATTTTTGTTTTTCTCAAAGGTGCTCTTTTTTTGTTGTTGAGACAGGGTCTTGCTCTGTCATCCAGGCTGGAATGCAGCAGTGTGGATCATGGCTGACTGCAGCCTCAACTTCCCAAGCTCATGCAATCCTTTCACCTCAGCCTCCCAAGTAGCTACAAATATAGGTGCTTGCCACCACACCTGCCTAATTTAAACAATTTTTTTTTTTTTTTTTTTTTTTTTTTAAGAGACAGGGTCTCATTATGTTGCCCAGGCTGGTCTCCAACTTCTGGGCTCAAGCAGTTCTCTGATCTCAACCTTCTCAAGTCCTAGGATTACAGGCTTGAGCCACTGTGCCTGGCTCTATCTATATTTTTAAAGACTAGTCAAGTACAACAGTGAGAAGCAGGGAAAGAGTGGAACATGGAGTTCAATCTGTAACTGACTGTGAACAATTGAGATAACTCACTACCTTTGGACCAGCCTCTTTTTATTTTTTAAATAACAGCTTTATTGAGTATAATTCACAAAATTCACCCTTTTAAAGTAGAGTTCAAAGGTTTTTTAGCATATACACAGTTATACAACCATCACCACTATCTAACTTCAGAACATTTTCTTCACTCCAAAAAAGAAATCCCATATCTTTTCTCCTTTCCCACTTTTCCCTACCCCTTGGTAACCACTCGTCTACTTTTTGTTCCCAAGGATTTGCCTAATCTAGATATTTCATATAAATGAAGCTACACAATATGTCATCTTTTGTGACTGACCTCTTTCATTTGGCACAATGTTTTCAAGGTTCATCCATGCTGTAGTATGGTAACTGAACTTTATTCCTTTTTATAGCCAAATAACATTCCACTGTGTAGATCCACCACACTTTGTTTATCCATTCATCAGTTGACATTTGGTTGTTTCTACTTTTTGGATATTGTGAATAATGCTGCTATGAACATTCATGTACAGGTTTTTGTGGGAACATGTTTCAATTATCTTGGATATATCCCTAGGAGTAGAACTGCTGGGTCATAAAGCAACTTTATGTTTAATATTTTGAGACACTGCTGTTTTCCAAAATGGCTGCATCATTTTACAATCCCAACAACAATACATGAGGACTCCAATTTCTTCACATCTTCACCAACATGTTGTTATCTTTTTTTATCGTAGTCACCCTAGATGTGGTAAGAAGTGGCATCTTATTGTGGTTTTGATTTGGACTACTCTAATGACTAATGATGTTGAGCATTTTTTCATGTGTTCATCTGGCATTTGTATGTTTTCTTTGGAGACGTGTCTGCCTAAGTCCTGTATCCATTTTTAATTTCTACTTTACTTTTAGAGGTGGGGTCTCATTATGTTGCCCAGACTATTAGAGTGCAGCGGCTATTCACAGGTGCAATCATACTGCCTTGCAGCCTCAAACTCCTGGGCTCAAGTAATCCTCTTGCCTCTGCAAGAGACACCTATAGCTGAGACCACAGGTGTACACCACCGTGCTTGGCTATCTTTTTTTGTTTTTATTTTTGAGACAGTCCTGCTTTGTTGCTCAGGCTGGAGTGCAGTGGCATGATCACAGCTCACTGCAACCTTAAACTCCTGGGCTCAAGAGATCTTCCTGCCTCAGCCTCAAGAGTAGCTGGGACTACAGGTGCACGCCACCACGCCTGGCTAATTTTTTTTAATTTTTGTAGAGAAGAATCTCAAAAGCATTATGCTAAGTGAGGAAAGCAAGACACCAAAGAATATATACTGTATGATTCCATTTATATGAAATTTCTAGAACATACAGAACTATAACAGGAAGCAGATCAATGGTCACCTGAAACTGTAGGTCAGAATAGGGACTGGCTTTGTAAATGGGCTCAAGGAAACTTTTAGGGTAATAAAAAAATGTTCTAATGATGGATTACAGTGATGGTTGCACAACTCCATAACATTACTAAGAATCATTTCTACTCCGTAATTTTAATAAGAATCATTTACTTCCACACTTACAACAGGTAAATTTTTGGGTATGTAAATTACACCTCAATAAAGTTTTTTTCTTTCTTTTTTTTGAGACAGGGTCTCACTCTGTCACCCAAGCTGGAGTGCGGTAGTGCGATCATAGCTCACTGCAGCCTCGACCTCCCTGGCTCAAGCGATCCTCTCACCTCAGCCTGCCAAGTAGCTGGGACTACTGGCATATGCCACCCTGCCCGGCTTTTTTTTTTTTTTTTTTTTTTTTTTTTTTTTTAGAGACAGAGTCTCGCTCTGTCACCCAGGCTGGAGTGCAGTGGTGCGATCTGGGCTCACTGCAAGATCTGCCTCCCGGGTTCACACCATTCTCCTGCCTCAGCCTCCCAAGTAGCTGGGACTACAGGCGCCTGCCACCACGCCCGGCTAATTTTTTGTATTTTTAGTAAAGACAGGGTTTTATCATGTTGGCCAGGCTGGTCTCAAACTCCTGAACCCAAGTGATCTGCCTGCCTCAGCCTCCCAAAGTGCTGGGATTACAGGCATGTGTCACTGCATCTGGCCCCAAAAGCCAACTTTAAATGGGATGTCAACACAAATAGGTTACCCAGGGCTGAATGTGGTGAAATTGGGTTAATTATGTAGTTTAATTTTCTGTACTCTATGTATGTATTCATCACCATTTCAGCAGATATGTAAGGCCAATTTTACATAGGTCACACATACTTGTTTTTAAACACTGCTGGAGAAGAAATCTCAAGGCTGACTAAAGCAACAGACTCAGGCACTGGGTAAAGAGAGGGACAGGACAGCAAGAGCTAATCTACTGGTGGTGACCAGGCAGCACTGAATCAACAGCACCACAACATATTAAATAATTTTTTTAAAAAAGCGATTAGGGTTTTGAACCCTACTTTTCCCCGGTCAAATTTCTACCCTTTCAATACCTTCTAGTATTTGCTGTATACTGATGGCATACAGTTTTGAGACAGCGTCTCCCTTTGTCTCCCAGGCTGGAATCCAGTGACTTGATCTCAGCTCACCCTAAACTCCGTCTCCCAGGCTCAAATGATCCTCCCACCTCAGCTTCTTGAGTACTGGGACTACAAGCATGTGCCACCACACTCGGCTAATTTTTGTATTTTTGGTAGAGACAGGATTTCACCATGTTACCCAGGCTGGTCTTGAACTTCTGGGCTCAAGGAGTACACCCATCTTGGCCTCTCAAAGTGCTGGGATTACAGGCCACCGTGCCTGGCCCAGTCTGCTTTCTTATAAACAATATTAGTGCGGCTCATAATTTACATATTACTAACAAATGAATCAGTGACTCCTTCTATTTCACACACTCAGCTCTTTCCTTGTCTTTTTTTCCCCCCAGTGGTAACCTCAGAACTTTAAAGTGAAAGGAACCTAGAGGATCACCTAATCCAAACCTCTAAAGTTTAAACCATGCCACATTTGTCCAGATAATTCATTTACCAATTTAAGCACCTACTGTCAATTGCTACTCCAGGCATTAATGATTCAGCAGTAAACCAAATGGTGAAATGTCCTGCTCACCACCATTACCCTATGCTTAGGCACTATGAAAACACAGAAGCAAGAATTAGTCCAGTTGAGAGTTTAAGACATGCCCAATGATGCAAACTTCTGCAAGCTTTAATTTTCATAACTAATACCTACTTCATAAGGCTAAGGTATGTGAAAGTGCTTAGAAAATTATGAGAAACATGCTAAATTATTGCTAATCCTACAATAACCATTATGGTTTATGTAGGATAAGTGTCTACAATGCAGTAAGTGCTACTTATAGGAGTTTAAAGAACAGTCACACAACACAGTCGTGGGATGATCTAGGATCTTCCTGTAGGAGACTAGAACTTAATTGAATCTAGGAAGATAGAAGGATGTAACTAAATGAAGCT
Source organism: Pongo pygmaeus (assembly GCF_028885625.2). Taxonomy (NCBI): domain Eukaryota; kingdom Metazoa; phylum Chordata; class Mammalia; order Primates; family Hominidae; genus Pongo; species Pongo pygmaeus. The sequence goes on along the minus strand of NC_085930.1, from coordinate 105,701,753 downwards.
GGGAAACAGAGAAAGAGACAAAGTGGGGAAGACACACAGCAAGCAAAATAGAAGTTAGGGCCATGGGCAAGAATGGGAAAACCAAGAGCATATCACTTTGGATGAAACACATTTATGAAGGACAGCAGTTCTTCATAAAGGGCAGAGAGAGCAGCTGGGCACCAGAAGACCTTAAGACTTCTAAAGGGAAACCCACCCCTAGGAACCATCCCATTCCTCTATTTGGTCCTGGTGTTTTGCTTTCCCCACCGAAGAAGTAGACTTGTGATTCAAGCAGGCCCAAAGCCCTTTTGGAGAAACCTGATATACAGACATTTTAGATATTGAACCATAAGAATATACCTGAGCTGGCCGGGCGTGGTGGCTCACACCTGTAATCCCAGCACTTTGGGAGGCTGAGACGGGTGGATTACCTAAGGTCACGAGTTCGAGACCAGCCTGACCAATATGGTGAAACCCTGTCTCTACTAAAAATACAAAAATTAGCCGGGGGTGCGGTGGCGTATGTCTATAGTCCCAGCTACTCAGGAGGCTGAGACAGGAGAATTGCTTGAACCCGGGAGGCAGAGGCTGCAGTGAGCCGAGATCACACAACTGCACTCCAGCTGCAGTGACATAGCGAGACTTAGTCTCAAAAAAAAAAAAAAAAAAAAAAAAGTTAGGAATATACCTCAAAAAAATTAAGAATTTTATATAAGAATATAAAATTAAGAATATAGCTGCCAGTGGCCATCTTTCTCAACCCTGAAAGACATTGCCTAAGAATGAAGCCAAAGAAGGTGTAGGGAGGAAATAAGGGGAGAAAGAGGAGGGTGGGAGAGAGACAAAGAAGGAGAAAAGGAGAGAAAGAGTCCAGGCACGGTGGCTCACACCTGTAATCCTAGTACTTTGAGAGGCCGAGGTGGGGATCACTTGAGGCCAGAAGTTTGGCACCAGCCTGACCAACGTGGTGAAAACCCGTCTCTACTAAGAAAACAAAAAATTAGCCGGGTGTGGTGGTAGGCATCTGTAATCCCAGCTACTCGGGAGGCTGAGGCAGAATTGCTTGAACCTGGGAGGCAGAGGTTGCAGTGACTTGAGGTCACGTCACTGTACTCCAGCCTGGAAAACAGAGCAAAACTCTGTCTCAAAAAAAAAGAAAACAAAAAAGGGGGAGGAGAAAAGAGAGACTTATGGATCAGGTATTATCCTAAAACCCTTATATGTTAAAAAAAAAAAAAATCTAGCTACAGGCAGGCAACAAAATATACAAATATACAATGCCTAGTTCTTATAATGGCACGCGTAACATTGAGGAAATCTCTAAAAACAAAGTTTCTTCACAGGACAGAAAAGCAATCTAAACCAAAAAGAAATATGCTAAAGAAGGAAAACAGAACTAGAAAACAGAATCGGGAGCCCAGGCACGGTGGCTGGCGCCTGTAATCCCAACACTTTGGGAGGCCAAGGTAGGCAGATCACCTGAGGTCAAGAGTTCAAGACCAGCCTGGCCAACATGGAGAAACCCCATCTCTACTAAAAATATAAAATTAGCCAGGCATGGTGGCGGGCTCCTGTAATCCCAGCTACTCAGGAGGCTGAGGCAAGAGAACTGCTTGAACCCGGGAGGTGGAGGTTGCAGTTAGCCAAGATCGCGCCATTGCACTCCAGCTTGGGTGACAAGAGTGAAACTCCGTCTCAAAAAAAAAAAAAAAAAAAAAAGAAAAGAAAAGAAAGAAAACAGAATCAGGAGATCCAGGTTCTAATCTTGACTCTGCCACTTAACTTTAGGTGTGACCTTAAGACTGTTAGAGCTACACTACTCACCCAGAATTAAAAAAAAAAAAATTGTGCTACATAATTTCTGAAGCCCATTTTAATTTTAAAATTAATTCTGAGACTTTTGACTTATCCATTCATCTTTATAATTCTCAAAAATCTGGTAAAACATAACTTACAAATAAGACTCAGCAGTTATTAGACAGATGAAATACTTGGTCATTTAATTAGATGAAAGTACCTGTTACTTGTCTAAGCCAGAAAAATGACAATGAATCAAAGAACAAACCACAGCATCCTCGGGAAGGTTCACAAGTGGCATATACACTGAGCAGAGGGGAAGAAAAGGTGATGAAACTTGGATAAACGCCTTTTTAAATTAGTAAAAATATTAAAAGCAATGTTTTTTCATAGGATTAATATATTTGTCTTAGTTCTTGAATCACAAAACACAAATGTAATAAAACAACCCCATTCTGGATTACTGCAGTGAAATTAATCAGAAAATTATAGGAGAAAGATGTCTCTGATGTTCTCCGGTTGAAGCTAGGAATCAATCTCAGAACCTTTGGCTACCTTCAAGAACAGCTTTTCCTTTTTCTTCTTTTTTTTTTTTTTTTTTTTTTGAGACGAAGTCTCACTCTTGTCCCCCAGGCTGGAGTGCGATGGCACAATCTCAGCTCACTGCAACCTCTGCCTCCCGGGTTCAAGCGATTCTCCTGCCTCAGCCTCCTGAGTAGCTGGGATTACAGGCGCCTGCCACCACGCCCGGCTAATTTTTGTATTTTTAGTAGAGATGAGGTTTCACCACGTTGGCCAGGATGGTCTCGAACTCCTGACCTCAGGTGATCCGCCCACCTCAGTCTCCCAAAGTGCTGGGATTACAGGCATGAACCACTGCACCTGACCATTTTTCTTCTTTTATTATTATTATTATTAAATATTCTAAAAAATCTATAGAGGGAAAGGAGGGAGAGAGCAGCTGGGCACCAGCAGACATATTTGAGTTCTTACTTTTATTTTATTGAGACAAGATCTCTGCTGCGTGTGGTGGCTCATGCCTGTAATCCCAGCACTTTGGGAAGACAGAGGCAGGCAGATCACTTGAGGTCAGGAGTTAGAGACCAGCCTGGCCAACATGATGAAACGCTGTCTCTACTAAAAATACAAAAATTAGCCAAGGATGGTGGCGCACACCTGTAATCCTAGATACTCAGGAGGCTGAGACAGGAGAATTGCTTGAACCTGGGAGGTGGAGGTTGCAGTGAGCCGAGACTGTGCTACTGCACTCCGCCTGGGCGACAGAGCGAGATTCTGTCTCAAAGGCGGAAAAAAAAGGGAACTGTTAATTGAGACAAGGTCTGTCTCCCAGGTGTAGTGGCGCAATCACAGCTCACTGCGGCCTCAACTTCCTGGGCTCAAGCAATCCTCCCCTCTCAGCTTCCCCAGTAGCTAAGGACACATATGTGTGCCACTACGCCCTTCTAATTTATTATTATTATTATTTTGGGGGTAGAGACGGGGTCTCCATCATTGCCCAGGCTGGCGTTGAACACCTGGGCTCAAGCAGTCCTCCTGATTTGACCTCCCAAAGTGCTAGGATTACATGCATGAGCCACCACACCAGGCCCATATTTGAGTTCTTAACCCTGGCTTTGCCACAGGCTAACCATGTAAATTTGGGACAGCCCTTTCATCTCTCTTAGTCACAGTAATGACCTCTAAGGATACTTGTTCAGTTCTAAAATTATGGTTAAGTAAAGAACATTCTACCAATCTTCAAGTCACATCCTATTTAGAGAAGGTGCACCTACCCATCTATTTCAAAGCTTATAAAGACAATGTGTTTAGGGCTTCAACAACACAAAACATTATTACGGCAAACGTTAGATGCTAATCTAATAGCCTTCCTCACCCATCAAATGAACCCATCCCAGGCTTGTTCCCTACTACTCCAACAGGAAAGTTATGCAGTAAGTAGGCTGTCCCCTCATGGCTCCTGCTAGAGCCTGTGCTCCACTCTGCCCCTGTGCCTTTGCTCCTGAGATCACTGATCCCCTGCTTGAAATGTCTCCTCCCTGATCCAATTCCAAAGCCACCACTTGGGCCTCATAGCTTCCACAGAACCTCTCTGATGACTTTAATGCTCACTTTCCACTACTTAGCTCTTTCACCATTTACTGTTACTAGGAAAGAATTTAGTCCTTAAGCACATGTTTTCCTGTTAGTCTTTTTAAAAAAAATTTAAAAGTCTTTAAGTATTCTATTTATCATTAAAATTTTCATTATTTCACATGTTAGTAAAGTGAATTCATTAATGTTTAAAAAGAAAATACTGTGCTTTTACTACTTTTATTTCCTCACAATGCCTAGCTCACTGCATGAGACAGAATAGTATTCAATAAATAAGTTGCTATCAAATTATCACGAGATCATTATTTGGGCTGAATGATGTAAGTTAAATTCACACTATACACCAAACTTCTTGGAAAGTGATTTGCATTTATTATAAAGAGCATAAGGTTGGTGACATAAGTTTTTTTTAAAAAAAGCACAAGGAATTCCAAAATAATTTAAACAACAGCCTATCATTTCTAAAATAAACATTTAAAACTGTGATTCTGCTTATATTTCTTACTCATGGTAAGCAACTGTAAAGAAATACAGTTTTTGTTTTTTTTCTTAAACAACCACCTCTTGATCAAAAAATAGTTTTTAACCAGAGAAATGGGTACATTTTCCTCACCCCTCCTGGAGAAAGAGAATGAAAGTCTGTTTTTTTTTGTTTTGTTTTCTTTTTTCTCCTTTTTTTTTTTAAATTTTTTGAGGCGGAGTCTCACTCTGTTGCCTAGGCTGGAGTGCAGTGGCACGATCTCCACTCACTGCAACCTCCCAGGTTCAAGCAATTCTCCTGCCTCAGCCTCTCAAGTAGCTGGGATTACAGGTGTGCACCACTGTGCCTGGCTAATTTTTGTATTTTTAGTAGAGACGAGGTTTCACCATGTTGGTCAGGCTGGTCTCAAACTCCTGACCTCAGGTGAGCCACCCGCCTTGGCCTCCCAAAATGCTGCGATTATAGGTGTGAGCCACCACACCTGGCCCAAATCTGGTTTTAAGATGCAGAATTTTGCTGGTTATTCCCTTCCACAGGGTGCAGCACAGCCTGGAGCAGCTATCTCAACAGGAAAGTTCAGAATCACCAGTCCCCTGCCATCAGTATTATTAAGGAGCATGTTTGACCAGAGGCTCACTCCCACATCTTTATTCAATACTGCTGACCTAGATTTTGTTCTTAAAACTACACAGCAGAAGCAGGCAAACTCCCCTATAGAAACAACAGCCTTCAGAATAAATTTTTTTAGCATAACTGCAATCTATCCAGAGAGTCTATTTCAGTAAAACTATGGAAAATGAAATTCGAAACAAGAAGCAATTTACATAATGCAGCAGAAACAATCCTTACCCCTACCACTGGCCATCCCTAGAGACTTTGATTCTCCTATAAAAGTAGAATGGGGAAGGACAGGGGCCAGTTTTCTATCTCTGTGAAATTGAAGGCATTTAACAGAAAAGTCATATGGATAAACATTTAAAGTACTAATTAAACAACTAGCATATCTACACCTCAAAACTAGACTAATTCTGTCACATATGATCCATTCCAAGTGCAAGATAGACTGATGGATTTTAAATAACAATACAAAAAGTTCATTGACATGGTTTCAGATTCCCCATGGTAGTTCAAGAAACTACCACTTGGCTGGGTGCAGTAGTTCACCCCTGTAAACCACAGCACTTTGGGAGGCTGAGGTGGGAGAACTGCTTGAGCCCAGGAATTTTTTTTTCATTTTTGGAGACAGAGTTTTGCTCTTGTTGCCCAGGCTGGAGTGCAATGGTGCAATCTCGGCTCACTGTAACCTCTACCTCCTGGGTTCAAGCAACTCTCCTGCCTCAGCCTCCCAGGTAGCTGGGATTACAGGCAGCCACCACCACACCTGGCTAATTTTTTGTATTTTTAGTAGAGACGGGGTTTTACCATGCTGGCCAAGCTGGTCTCAAACTTCTGACCTCAGGTGATCCACCCGCCTCGGCCTCCCAAAGTCCTGGGATTACAGCGCCTGGCCAGAGCCCAGGAATTTGAGATCAGCCTGGGCAACATAATGAGACCCTATGACCCTATCCCTACAAAAAAAAAAAAAAAGAAGAAGAAGAAGAAAAGAAACTACCATTTGTGAAGTTTTGATGTCAGATCAAATAAGAATATCCATAGTTACCTGGAAAAAAATCTGTCAAAATATTCCTCCTCCTAACTACATATTTGTGTGAAATGGATTTTCTTCATATACTGCAACCCAAACAACATATTGTGACAGACTGAATGCAGAGGCAGATATAAAAATACAGCTGTGTTCTATTAAGACAGACATTAAAAAGATTTTTAAAAGCAAAACCACGGCTGGGCTCGGTGGCTCACGCCTGTAATCCCAGCACTTTGGGAGGCCGAGGCGGGCGGATCAAGAGGTCAGGAGTTCGAGACCAGCCTGGCTAACATGGTAAAACACTGTCTCTACTAAAAATTAAAAAAAAAAAACCTGGGCATGGTGGCGTGTGCCTGTAATCCCAGCTACTCAGGAGGTTGAGGCAGGAGAACTGTTTGAACCCAGGAGGCAGAGGCTGCAATGAGCCGAGATCGTGCCATTGCACTCCAGCCTGGGCAACAGGGCAAGACTCCATCTCAAAAAAAAAAAAAAAAAAAAAAAAGGCAAAAATGCTACCACTGTCCTTACTAATCTCCTTCATTGTTGAAACTATACTTCTCAATAAAAATATTGTTTATTATTACTTTTTTAAATGAGATAAGTATTTTTCAGGTTTCTCCAGTTTTAGTTTGATAAATAGATATAACCCTCATAAACACAAGCTCTTTGGGGGTCTTTACTAAGGGCTGTGCTAGAATTTGGTCTCTAAACTCCTTTGCAGTTTTAGAAGTCTGTTAGTCCAAATCCCTATATACTCCAGTGCAGGCTCACTCTTCTAGCCTCCTCCAGCCCCGTTCTTCCCTCTCCCCACTCCCTGCAGAAAGTCAAGAAATCCAAGACAAAGTTTAGGCTTCATTATGCTTTTGGGATAGAAGCTTAGCCATGTGAGAAATGAAAAAATACACAACATAGTATCTCATTAAGAGCTAAACTTAATCATAAAGACGTTAAAATGGCATAACAATAAAAATTAAGAAAAATTAATGCTGGCAAAGGTGCTTCACAGAAAAGAAAGGGAAAAATGTCTGAATGTGGTATTTTCATTTACTATTGACAGTTTTTTTTAAATTAAAAACTTTTTTTTCTATTTATTTTTAGAGATGGGGTCTCACTTTGTTGCCTAGGCTGGAGTGCAGTAGCTATTCACAGGCATAATTATAGCTCACTGCAGCCTTGACTGAGCTCCTGGCCTCAAGTGATCCTCCCACATCAGCCTCCCATGTAGCAGGGACTACAGGTACATGCCACTGTGCCCTGACAATCACCACTGTTTTTGTTATTTTTTTTTTTTTTTCACGCACACAGGGATACCAATTACTGTTGACATTGTAAGTAACGCATGTGAGAACATCTTAGATTATTAGATAAAACAAAGGTGACAAGGAAAATATATTCATATACATACATATCTTACAGAAAGCTAAAATAGTTGTGGTAAAATTGTATTGATTGTTGAATCTGGAAAAATGTATAAAGTTCTTTCAACTTTTCTATAAATTTGAAATTATTTCAAAATAAGCTGGGCATGGCGGTTCACACCTGTAATCATCGTACTTTGGGAGGTGGAGGCAGGAGGATCGCCTGAGCCCAGGCATTGGAGACCAGCTTGGGCAACGTAGCAAGACCCCAACCTCTACAAAAAAATTTAAAAAATTAGCCAGGCATGGTAGTGCACACCTGTCGTCCCAGTTACTTTGGAGGCTGAGGTGGGAGGATTGCTTGAGCCAGGATTTCAAGATTGCAGTGAGCTATGACAGAACCACTGCACTCCTGGGCAACAGACCAAGACCCTGTCTCCAAAAACACAAAAGAAAAAAAACTTTCAAAATAAAAATATTTCAATAAAAAAAGTGACAGGAGAAAGCCTACTCCTTTCTCAGATTTTCAGCCGACTCCATTTTTTATAATTAAATAGATCCAAATGTTCATATCCAACTATATTAGCGTCTTTCTCCACTGTATTAAATTAGCAAAAAGCCCACTAACCCTTCTTGATTTAAAATAATATTTTAGGCCGGGTGCAGTGGCTCATGCCTGTAATCCCAGCACTTTGGGAGGCTGAGGCCCACAGATGACATGAGGCCAAGAGTTCAAGACCAGTCTGACCAACGTGGTGAAACCCCATCTCTACTAAAAATACAAAAATTAGCCAGGCGTGATGGTGCATGTCTGTAATCACAGCCATTGAGGAGACTGAGGCAGGAAAATTGCTTGAACTCGGGAGGCAGAGGGTGCAGTGAGCCCAGATCGCGCACTGCATTGCAGCCTAGGCAACAAAACAGGACTCTGTCCCCCCTCCCCCCAAAAAAAGGCTTCAAACCCATCTCAATTAAAAAAACAAAAATAAATTAATGATATTTGACATCCCTACAATGTTGGGAAGACTCTGAGTTTAGCCCTCTAACAATATTTGAAAACACCAAGGCATTTGAAGGAAATCTCCAGCAGGAAGGAGATAACTTTAAGATCACATGGCACACTTGTTTTGCTTCAACCAGAAATTCTGCTGGATGTGTCTCAGAGTGGCCACAGGTGAAGGATGCTACCCTGAGACCATAACACAGGCTAAACTGGCAGTAGCTGAGCTGTAAACTCAAAATACTGTAAATTCAGAATACTGAATATTTTCAGTATTCTACCTCCTACAACACTTGATTTATTATCATACTGAATGTACTTGTTCCTATAAACACATCTCTCTACACAACTTCCTATAAAAACATGTGTCCCTGGCAAGGCGTGGTGGCTCACACCTGTAATCTCAGCACTTTGGGAGGCTGAGGCAGGAGGATCACAAGGTCAGGAGATCAAGAACAGCCTGACCAACATGGTGAAACCCCGTCTCTACTAAAAATACAAAAATTAGCTGGGCGTGGTGGCACACGCCTGTAATTCCAGCTAATCAGGAGGCTGAGGCAGAAGAATGGCTTGAATCCGGGAGGCGGAGGTTGCAGTGAGCCGAGATCACGTCACTGCACTCCAGCCTGGGCGAGAGAGCAAAACTCTTTCTCAAAAACAAAAACAAACAAACAAAAAAAATGTGTCCCCATGCAACTTCCTTTCTCATTCTCCACAGTCTGTTATACATACTTTCTTTTCCAGCTCACTCCATCCAAAATATAGTATTTTACTTTATAATGATATTATATGACTGCTGTTTCCTCTACCATAAATTTATCTACATCAGAGCCCATCATTACTTCTTTCCTTCCTATTTATGAGAAAAATATAATCCCCCATTTTTATTTCTTTTTAATTTGGGGAAAATGCTAAACCAGAGAATATGCAAAATACACGTGATTCTCCTTTCCAAGGACAGCACTTATGCAAACATGCCCTTTATCACCTTCTTGCCACCCAGTCCTCCAACCTCCTAGACTTAATTTTTCATTCCTTCTTTCCTCATTTCTCCCCCTCTGGCTATGAGCACAGTTAAATCTCTGGCATCTTTAAAACACAAGTAAAATCCAAACTGTATTATATATATATCCCCTATAGAAGAATCTATGGATTAAAATAAATTTAGATTCTAATTCTAACAAGCTAGTTTTTGTTTTTTTTTTTAATTATGAGATAACTGGTGAATTGAATACTGACTGGATATTTGGTACTAGGGAATCGGTGTGTGTTTGTTAATGGTATTGCAATTATGCTCTAAAAAGGAACCTTTTTTTTTTTTTTTTTTTTGAGATACATGCTAATATAAAGATCAAATGATCTGGGGCTTGCTTCCAAAAAACACCTAGGGTTAAATGGAGGGAGTGATTGAGAACAGATGAAATCAGATTGCTGGCCGGGCACGGTGGCTCACACCTGTAGTCAGGAGTTCGAGACCAGCCTGACCCACAGGGTAAAACCCCGTCTCTACTAAAAATACAAAAATTAGCCAGGCATGGTGGCATGCGACTGTAGTCCCAGCTACTCGGGAGGCTGAGACAGGAGAATTGCTTGAACCCAGGAAGCAGAGGTTGCAGTGAGCCGAGATCTCATAAATGTACGCCATGAGAATCTATGCATACATTTAAAACATGTATGCATAGGTTCTCATAATGTATGCATAAACAACCTATGCATACATTTAAACATCTGAATACAAGATACAGTTCCTCCATTCTCTGTTTAGTCCTTTGAGAACAAGGACTGTGTCTTTCTCTTCACTATTCCCAGCACCATGTATCTGGCCTGATACCTAGGTGGTGCCTAATAAAGGATGTTGAATGGAGAAATGATTGTAATTTGGAGGGAAAAAAATTCATCTGGAGATAAAAATACTGGCTGGTATTCTTATGAGTTTTTCTTAAAAGATGCAATCTACAAATTAAGATTCTTCTTTTTGCAACACCTTTGTTCTACTGAATTTTATTTACTTTTTTTTTGCTGAATATTAAAATATGATAATTTTATCTTTTTTATTTTTTTGGAGGCAGGGTCTCACTCTGTCACCCAGGCTGGAGTGCAGTGGAGCAATCTTGGCTCACTGCAGCCTCAACCTCCTGGGCTCAAGTGACCTCAGTCTCCCAAGTATCTGGGACTACAGGCACACGTCACCACACCCAGCTAATTTTTTGTATTTTTCTGTAGAGACAGGGCTTCGTCGTGTTGCCGAGACTGGTTTTATTTTATTTTATTTTTTTTGAGATGGAGTCTCGCTCTGTCACCCAGGCTGGAGTGCAGTGGCGTGATTTCGGCTCACTGCAAGCTCCGCCTCCCAGGTTCACGCCATTCTCCTGCCTCAGCCTCCCAAGGAGCTGGGACTACAGGCGCCCACCACCACACCTGGCTAATTTTTTTTTTTTGTAGTTTTAGTAGAGATGGGGTTTCACCATGTTAGCCAGGATGGTCTCGATCTCCTGACCTTGTGATCTGCCCACCTCTGCCTCCCAAAGTGCTGGGATTACAGGTGTGAGCCACCACACCCGGCCCCATAACTTAAATGCTCAGGACTATTACACTATAGAAATTTACATTAAACTAAATCAACACATTCTAAGAAATAAATTTGCCTGGTCAGAGTAGGCCAAAATGAGAGTAAAAGAAACAACTATTGGCTGGGCATGATGGCTCACGCCTGTAATCCCGCACTTTGGGAGGCCAAGGTGGGCAGATCACCTGAGGTCATAAGTTCAAGACCAGCCTGACCAACATGGTGAAACCCCATCTCTACTAAAAATACAAAAATTAGCCAGGCATGGTGGCACAAACCTATAATCCCAGCTACTCATGAGGCTGAGACAGGAGAACCGCTTGAATCCAGGAGGCGGAGGTTGCAGTGAGCCAAGATTGTGCCATTGCACTCCTGTCTGGGTGACAAGGGTGAAACTCCGTCTCAAAAAAAAAAAAAAGCAACTATTAACAATTATGTCAGGATAACAGACATAATAAACCAGGGCTATCATATATCTATGACATGATATACAAAACAGGAATTCCCTTTAAATGTCAATAACTTATAATGAACCTTATCTCTATTTTCACATTCTGTTAAACAGGTTAAGCAGGTTATATTTATGAAAGTATTTAAATTATGCTAGAAATTTAAAAGTTTTTGGTTTAAAGCCAGAAAAATGATTTACAAGTAGCCATAATCAAAATCAACTGTGGCAGAAATCACATGTAAACATTAAACTGTATTCATACCCACACTCAATTTTCAATGGCTTCAAACCCATTCTACCAATTGACTCCAGGCAACTATAGGTAACTGAGATTCTAGCTCTAAACTGAAGAAGAAAAACCACTTTCCAAAGTACAGCAAATTATTTAAGGATATTTAATATCTTCATTATAGAAGATGATTAGAATCCTAAAACATCACAAGAATTAAGGAAATTTATGTCCAAACGTTGTACTTTTTTCTTGTCTTTGGTTCCCTCAGATTCTGACAGATTTCTTTACACTTGAATAAGAAGTCTGCCAGCAGGGTGAGTGGGTCCTTGGAGGGGTTTTCCACTCCCTTTTTACCCCTTCCTCCTCCTGGCACCCAGCTGGACTTGTGGCCCAATCTCCTACCCCAAGCCACATTCAGCCAGGTAGGGATTTCGGTTTTAATCCCTGGTCCTCTCATTCAACACTCAACCTTGGGTACCTTTCTTTCCTACTCTGCCTCATTTCCTCTTAGTGTACAACAAGGGAGGAAAGGCCAAATCATCTGCCAGAACCCTCCTAGAAAAGAGAAATCTCAAGCTGGGCCTGGTGGCTCATGCCTGTAATCCCACCACTTTGGGAGGCCGAGGAGGGCAAATTGCCTGAGCTCACGAGTTCAAGACCAGCCCGGGCACAGTGAAACCGCATTTCTACTAAAATACAAAAAAGTTAGCGGGGGCGTGGTGGTGGGCGCCTGTAGTCCCAGTTACTCAGGAGGCTGAGGCAAGAGAATTGCTTGAACTCGGGAGGCAGAGGTTGCAGTGAGCCAAGATCGCACCACTGCATTCCAGCCTGGGTGACAGAGAGAGTCTCAAAAAAAAAAAAAAAAAGAAAAAAAAAAAAAGAAAAGAAAAATCTCTGCTTCTTTGCATTACTCATAGGTAATTAAAGGCTATGACAACAATACTTGATGCAGCAATTTGCTTTCTACTCTGAAAACATGCAATAAATATACAAGTCTATGTCTTTTGTACCCACTGGTCATAACCATGACCTACTCTTTTTTTTTTTTTTTTTTTTTTGTCATGGAGTTTCACTCTTGTCGCCCAGGCTGGAGTGTGTACAAACACATACCAAGTCATCAGAAGAGGGGTCAATCCATGCTCTGGCAGGTGATCAATTTTCTTTTTTTTTGAGACAGAGTCTCGCTCTGTCGCCCAGGCTGGAGTGCAGTGGCACAATCTTGGCTCACTGCAACCTCCGCCTCCCAGGTTCAATCAGTTCTCTGCCTCCGCCTCCCAAGTACCTGGGATTACAGGTGCCCGCTACCATGCCCAACTAATTTTTTTGTATTTTTAGTAGAGATGGGGTTTCACCATGTTGGCCAGGCTGGTCCTGAACTCCTGACCTCATGATCCACCTGCCTCGGCCTCCCAAAGTGCTGAGATTATAGGTGTGAGCCACTGCACCCGGCCGATCAATTTTCTTAAACCAAATCAAATAAGGTGTCCTTTAACTCAGCTACTCAGTATTCTACATTAATCCATTTCAGTTGGTTGACTAGGTCAAACTGCAGTTTTTCTTTCACTAATTTGGATGAATCAAACATAAAAAAGACAACAACAATTTAATGCTATCTTGAGCTGTAATCACTACTTCATTCAACTATCCCTTAAGTACATATACTATGTGCCAGGTTCCATTTAGGTTCTAGGGATAAAGCAATAAAAAATCACCACCCAGCTGGGCATGGTGGCTCATGCCTGTAATCCCAGCACTTTGGAAGGCTGAGGCGGGCAGATCACCTGAGGTCAGGAGTTCAACACCAGCCTGGCCAACATGGTGAAAACCCGTCTCTACTAAAAATACAAAAACTAGCCCGGTGTGGTGGTGTGCATCTGTAGTCCCAGCTACTCAGAAGGCTGAGACGGGAGAATTGCTTGAACCCAGGAGGCGGGGGTTGCAGTGAGCCGAGATTATCCCACTGCACTCCAACCTGGGCAACAGAGCAAGACTGAGTCCCCCCCCAACAAAAAGAATCACCACCCACAGAGAGCTTACATTCTTGGCAAGCAACATCAACAACATAGTACCAGGAATGATGCGGGGTGGGGTAGGTATCCTGCTGTACTTAGGCTGGCTAAACTACATCTGGAAATTGTATTCCATTCTAGGCATAGGTTAAGAGGGACGCTATATTAGTTATCAATTTATTGCCTTTCAGTTCCAAATCTACACTTTACTGCTCTGCTTTGCAATAATGAAGCTAGATTCTTCAAATGTTTTTCTTATGCCAATAGCAAGCACTGGAGGAATACTACAGGAGGAAGAGGATTTCCTCCTGGTTCCACTGTGTTTTCTTCTCTTCTTTCTCCCGTGGCCTCTTGTGATGCGTGGGACACCCAGCGGTGCTCACCCACCAGTTTAGTGATACCACCTGAAGTGGCTTCAGGTGAGTTCCAGTCACCCCAGCTAACTTCCCAGTGATTTTCGACAGCACCCCCCACAGCAGCTTCCTAGACAGTTTTGTTGGCACTCCAGCAAACAATACTCTTGCTTTTAACCCTTGGCTGGTGCCATCCTCAGGAACTTCAAACTGCAACAGACTACAGCTTTACCTTCTTCAAAAGGTCTGAATCTCAGCCTTGGGTAGGCTCTCTCTCCAATCTGTCTCTTTCTTTCATACTCTGCCTCAGGCACAGAGGGAGTAGCTGCTCCTACAGCTGATACACCTACATCTTTCAGAGTTCTCTTTACCCTTTAATGGTTAATCTAGTACTAGTTAATAATTCTTTATGTTAACTTTCCCTTGTTCAAATTGCAATATTTCTGTTTCCAGACTGAACCCTGACCCAGAACTGGTACAAAAAGTAGGGTGATCTCCAGTTAGAATGGCAATCATTAAAAAGTCAGGAAACAACAGGTGCTGGAGAGGATGTGGAGAAATAGGAACACTTTTACACTGTTGGTGGGATTGTAAACTAGTTCAACCCTTGTGGAAGTCAGTGTGGCGATTCCTCAGGGATCTAGAACTAGAAATTCCATTCGACCCAGCCATCCCATTACTGGGTATATACCCAAAGGACTATAAATTATGCTGCTATAAAGACACATGCACACGTATGTTTATTGCGGCATTATTCACAATAGCAAAGACTTGGAACCAACCCAAATGTCCAACAACGATAGACTGGATTAAGAAAATGTGGCACATATACACCATGGAATACTATGCAGCCATAAAAAATGATGAGTTCATGTCCTTTGTAGGGACATGGATGAAATTGGAAATCATCATTCTCAGTAAACTATCGCAAGAACAAAAAACCAAACACCACATATTCTCACTCATAGGTGGGAATTGAACAATGAGAACACATGGACACAGGAAGGGGAACATCACACTTTGGGGACTGTTGTGGGGTGGGGGGAGGGGGGAGGGATAGCATTGAGAGATATACCTAATGCTAGATGACGAGTTGGTGGGTGCAGCGCACCAGCATGGCACATGTATACATATGTAACTTACCTGCACATTGCACACATGTACCATAAAACCTAAAGTATAATAATAATAATAATAAAAGAAGAAAAAAAAAAAGTAGGGTGATCTCAGAGGACAGACTTAAAAACATGGGATTTAGAAATTGGTTTGGTGGCACTCTTGGGTTTAAGTGCAATGCTAAGCACCTTGCCAGTGGGAAAGGGGATGCTAGTAATCCAGGACATGCAAGATCGAGGCAATAATATACTGGCAAAAACCTTCAGAACATGTGTGGGAGTAGATCATATAGCTGGAGGTGGCTCTAACAGTTCACTTCATTGGTTGACTGAAATTTTAGACTCGAGTAAATTATGTTTAAAAAAAAACAAAAACAAATTTCAGCTGTGGCACATGACTGGGCTTGGTGGAGTTTCAAGATGCTGATGAATTTAAGGTCTGGCGCTTGAAAGAATCAGTGAAGCTTTTCAAGTAGATGAGATATATTTGAATATGTAACCTTTAGTATCTACAGAATAGAGGTTGCTTTTTTTGTTTTTTTGGTCCCTTTCATAGTGGTAGCAGGGGTGAATTCTGAGGTGGCCCCAATCATCTGTAGGAATACTCACCTGACAGTTTCGTGTTTCTCCCCATAGCTGAGTTGGTCTTGTAGAAAATTTCTATAGAATTCAATTCCATTATTTAAAGTAGCTTTTCTATGAACCAGCTGTGGTCTGTAACTTGACAGTGTTAATACAAAATAGCAAGACCTAATCATGGTTCACATACTCAACAAATATATAAGACTAGTTTTTCAAGTAGGTCAGTTTTGGAACACATTAATTGTAACTAGATTAGCTATTTTACAATTAAGACAACTTTATAAGCTGCTTTAATTTATAAAGGTTTTAAAATTACATTCTTTTGACTCTAAAGATTATTATTTTACAGCATATTCTTAAATATTACTGTTGAGCCATATATATGACAATGGTGAACTTTAATGAATATCTGCACATCTGTAGTAAAATGCAATGCTACCTTCATTTTTTTGTTGGTATGCTAAAGAAACTTTTTAAAGTATCTCACTTTTTAAAAAGTTGGTCAGATCGCGAGATCAGGAGTTCGAGACTAGCCTGGACAATATAGTGAAACTCTGTCTCTAATAAAAAATACAAAAATTGGTCGGGTGTGGTGGCACATGCCTGTAGTCCCAACTACTCGGGAGGCTGAGGCAGAAAAACCGCTTGAACTTTGGAGGCGTAGGTTGTAGTGAGCCGAGATCGCACCACTACACTCTAGCCTGAGTGACAGAGCAAGACTCCATCTCAAAAACTAAATAAATAAAATACAAAAAAAATTGGTTTGTGTATTTTATATGCTCACATATTTTTCCATGGTACTGTAGGTCATTTTAGTGATTAAATTTGACACTTTTGACAGAAAAACAGGTCAATTAGTTCCTTGGGATCAAAAAGGGGTTGATTGCAAAGGGGCAGGAGGGAATTGTTAGAGTGATTTTACAATGGTTCTGCATCTTGAGTATGGTATGACTATGCATTTGTCAAATCTTAGGGTGAATTTTACTGAATGTAAATTCATGCTTCAATAAACAGGACTTTTAAAACTTACAAAAAAAAAAAAAAAACACGAAACAACAACAAAAGGACTGGGTGCAGTTCACACCTGTAATCTCAGCAGGGGGGCCAAGGTAGGAGGCTTGAGCCCAGGAGTTCAAGACTAGAATGAGCAACATACAGAGACATGAAAAATGGATTTTTCATGTGTAACCTATGTTGCACAAAAAAGCTCGAAAGATAATCCTTTCACTCAGGCATTGAGAAATCCATTAGTGAGGCTGGGCATAGTGGCTCACACCTGTAATCCCAGCACTTTGGGAGGCCGAGCCAGGTGGATCACTTGAGGCCAGGAGTTCAAGACCAGCCTGGCCAACATGGTGAAACCCCGACTGTACTAAAAATACAAAAATTAGCCAGGTGTGGTGGTGCACAAGTGTAATCCCAGCTACTTGGAAGGCTGAGGCATGAGAATTGCTTGAACCCAGGAGGCAGAGGTTGCAGTTAGCCAAGATCGTGCCACTGTACTCCAGCCTGGCTGACAGAGTGAGACCCTATCTCAAAAAAAAAAAAAAACAACAACAACAAAAAAAGAAATGCATTAGTGAGGGGATCACCTTCATCCTTGAAAAGCTCTGTGGTTGCTCCCCTTTGCAGTGTGTCCCTGTTCCCCTAGACATGGGTTGGCAAACTTTATTTATAAAGGGCCACAGATAAACATTTTAGGTTTTACAGTCCCTAAGGTCTCTGTCACAACCCCCAGGTATGGCCATGGGAAATGCCAGCACTAAGTGGGTTCCCTGATTTAAAGGGGTAACGGGATTCTAAAATAACAGAGGCCAAGTAGCAGCATGTAATCACCAAAGACAAGGTGGGAACATCTACTATAAAGACAGTAGAGTTGTACTGGTAATCAGAACACCTTGGCCCACCAGGATCTTTGGCAATAATTGATCACACAGTATTCCACAAGCAGCCTACCAAAACAGATTCATCTGTACAACTGAAAAAAACTCCAGCTCTGGTAGTAAAAACCTGACTAGAAAAGTTTTGACCTCTCATCTAATTTCTAGACCCAAGTCAATTAACAAGCCCAGGTCCCCTGAGGAATAACCTGTAGTGTTCCCACAAGTACAAGTACATACTGTAAATCCTCATCCAAGCTTCCCCAAAGGCCATTTACTAAAGTGACTATGGATTAGAGAAAAGGAAATACCCAGACCTTTCGGGGATTACTAATTCCCGGGGACTCAAAATGCTACTGTGGCCTATCAGTCAAAGTGAGTGCTGACAGTGGTCAGGTAATAGATGAAATGCTTAGCTCAAGTCTACCTCACAGTGGACCCCATAGTACAATGGACCTACTTTATTGTTATCTCCTCAGTTCCTGAATAAATACTTGGAACAGACATACTTGGCTATTGGCAGAACTTCCATATTGGCTTTCTGACCCAACTGATAAGAGTCATTTTAATAGTAAGGGCTAAATGGAAGCCCCTAGAACTTCCCCTCCCTACTAAGATATTAAGCCAGAAGCAATACCACCTCTCAAGAATTAAAGAGCTTAATGCCACCATCAAAAGACTTGAAACAAACAGGGTAGTGATACCTATTATAACTTGATTTAACTCGCCAGTTTGTCCTGTGCAGAAGTCAGATGGATCTTAGTGACTATCATAAACTCGTGGACTATCATAAACTTACTCTGGTGATGATTCCAACTGCAGCTGATGCCCCAGATATAGCATCTTTACTGGAGCAAATCAACATGGGTCACGGCACTTGGTATACTGCTATTAACCTGAATAATGCCTTTTTCTTCATACAAATCTGCAAGAACCACCAGAAGCACATTGCTTTTACCTGCCTTTTATGTGCCTATGAGTCTAGCCTCAGGGCTACGCCATTCTCCTACCATAATGTAGCCCACAGAGATCTTGATCGTGTGACATTCCAAAAAAATAAATAAATAAGCACGTACACACACACACACACACACACATTGGTCAACTATACTGACATTATGCTAATTGGGTCTGATAAACAGCAAGTAGCAAATACGTTAGATGCTTTAGTAAGACATATACAAAGTAGTTGATGCGAGATAAACCCTACAAAAATTCAGAGACCCACTGCAGCAATGAAATGTCAGGATTCAATTGCTCAAAACATGTCAAAATTTCCCTTCCAAGGTGATTAAGTTGCTCTAATTAACATCACCAACAATGAAAAAGAGGGTACAATGTTTGGTAGGCTTCAACCCAGCTACAAAGTTACCTACAAGGCTGACAGTTTAGAGTGGGTTTCAGAGCAAGAGAAGATTCTATAGCAAGTTCAAGCTGTGGTTCAAGCTGCTCTGCCATTTGGGCCTTATGATCTGGCAGATCCAATGATACTTGAAGTGTCCATGGCAAATAGGGATGCTGAATGGAGCCTTTAGCAAGCAAGAATAAGAGAATCACTGTCCAGACTTCTAGAATTTTGAGAAAATCTATGCCCTCTTTTGCAAAAAAATTATTCACCTTTCAAAAAATAGTTTCAGACTTGCTGTTGGGTCTTGGCAGAGACCAAATGCCTAACCATGGGACATAATGCAACCACGTGTCCTGAGCTTCTCATCAGGAACTAGATGTTATCCAACCTATGTAGTCTAGCTTGGCATGTGCAGTACGATCTATCATCAAGTGAAAAACACGTAAAAAAAAAAAAATTCAAGCAGGTCCAGAAATATGAGTAAGTTACACAGCAGGTAGCTCAGACTTCAGCATTGAGTCCTGTTGCATTGCTTCCTCTCCCTCAATCCAAGTCAATGGCCTCCTGAAAGCTCCATATGACCAGCTGACTGGGGAAAGAAAAAACTCAAGTCTGGTTTACACATAGCTCTGCATAACATGCCAGTATCACCCAAAAGTGGACAGCTGCAGCACTACAGCCCCATTTAAAGAGGTAGGACTGAAAGGCAGTGATGAAGAAAAATCTTCCCTTCAGAGGGCAGAACTTTGAAGGGTACATTTGGTTTTCCCTTTTGCCTGAGGTAAGACATGGCCAGAAGCAGAGATTTATACTCATTTATGAACAATTATTAAGGATTGTGTTGGCTAGTTAGGAACTTGGAAGGAAATGGTGACAAGGAAATCTGGGGGAAAGATATGCAGATGAAACTCTCAGAACAGGCACAGACTGTGAAGATATTTGTGTCCCATGTGAATAATCATTTGTATTCACTGTAGAGGAGGCTCTTAATAAGCAAGTTGACAAAATGACGTACTTCATGAATATCAATGTTAGACACTTTCCATAGCTACCAGAGTGCTTACTCAATAAAACCCATGGAAAAAATGATCATGAAGGCTGTGCATGGGCTCAACAACATGATCTTCCCCTAAACAGGGTTGACCTGACTAAAGCTACTGCTAAATGTCTAATCTGTTAATGGCACAGACTAGCTCTGAGCCCTGAATATGCACCATTTCCCAAAAACTAGCTAACCACCTGGTGGCAAGCTGATTATGCTGGACTTCTATTATGGGGAATAAGGGCAGGGGTGAGGGAAGAGATTTGTCCTCACTAGAACAGACATGTATTCTGGATACAGATTTGCCTTCTCTGCCTATAATGTTTTTGGCAGTTCCACCACCCATGAACTTATATGTAAGTGCCCAATCTACCACCATGACATTCCACACAGTGTTGCAGCTGCTTCTTTTTTTGAGATGAGGTCTCCCTCTGTCACCCAGTCTGGAGTGCAGTGGCACGATCTTGGGTTACTGCAACCTCTGCCTCCTGGGTTCAAGTGATTCTCCTGCCTCAGCCTCCCAAGTAGGTGGGACTACATGCATGTGCCACCATGCCCGGCTAATTTTTTAAAAATTTTTAGTAGAGATGGGGTTTCACCATGTTAGCCAGGCTGGTCTCGAACTCCTAACCTCAGGCAATCTGCCTGCCTCGGCCTCCCAAAGTGCTGGGATTACAGGTGTGAGCCACTACACCTGGCCAAAAAAAAGATGTATTTTTTAAATAGAGACAAGGTATGTTACCCGGGCTGGTCTCAAACCCCTTGGCTCAAGTGATCCTCCTGCCTTGGCCTCCCAAAGTGCTGGGGTTACAGGCATATGTCACCGTGCCAAGCCCACACAGCATTGCTCCTGACCAAGAAAGTCATTTCATAGCAAAGAAATGCAGAAATGGGCTCATGTCCATGGACTTAACTGGTGTTGTCACACCCTATCACACAGAATGGTTGGCCTAATTAAAATAGGGAATTGATTACTGAAGACTAAGTTACAGTTTCAGGGAGACAACACCCTGAAAGGATGGGGTAATGATTTCAATCAGAGACCCCTTACATGGTGCTGTCTCCTCCCACAATCAGAATATACAGGTCTGGGAATCAAAGGGTAGAAGTATGTGCGGCTCCACTCACTATTATATCTAGCAATCACTGAATTTTTGCTTTCACTCCTAACAACTGAGTTCTGCTGGCTTGGAAGTGTTAGTCCCTAAGCAGGAAATATATCTACTAGCATACACAACAACGGTTCAATTGCATTAGAAGATGAGACTGCCACTTGGCTACTTGCGACTCCTTACACCACTGAACCAACAGGCTGAACCTACTGGTTGGGAAAGATTGAGCCCAACTGTCAAGGGGAAACGGTTGCTGCTACATAGTGAAAGCAAGGAGGACTATGTCTGAAACCCAAGGGATTATCTAAGGCACCTCTTAATACTTCCATGCCAAAAATAAAGATTAATGGAAAACTACAGCAACCAAAAAAGGACTGGACTAATGAGGGAATAAAAGTTTGAGTCATTTCACCAGGTAAAGAACCTCAACTAGCTGAGGTTCGTGCTGAAGGCAAGGGAAACATGAAATAGGTAACTGAAGAAAGAAGCCTAGATATCAACTATGGCCTCATTACTAATCACAGAAATGAGGATGAACTTTCTCTTTGTTATATTTGGCATTTATTTGTATATTCTAACCATTTTCTTCTTTCCTTCTTCCCACTATTGTAAGTTGGAATTAGTTTAGTTTAGTTTTGTTTTTTTGAGACTGAGTCTCACTCTACTGTCCAGGCTGGAGTGCAGTGGTGCGATCTTGACTCACTGCAACCTCTGCCTCCCAGGTTCAAGTGATTCTCTTGCCTCAGCCTCCTGAGTAGCTGGGATTACAGGGGTGTGCACCACACCCGGCTAATTTTTTTTTTTTTTTTGAGATCAAGTCTCACTCTGTGATCAGGCTGGAGTGCAGTGGCAAGATCTCGGCTCACTGCAACCTCTGCCTCCCGGGTTCAAGCAATTCTCCCGCCTCAGCCTCCCAAGTAGCTGGGTCTATAGGTGTGCGCCACCACACCTGGCTAATTTTTGTATTTTTAGTAGAGATGGGGTTTCACCATGTTGGCCAGGATGGTGTTGATCTCTTGACCTCGTGATCCACCCAACTCAGCCTCCCAAAGTGCTGAAATTACAGGCATGAGCCACCGCACCCGGCTTGAAATTAGATTTATAATACAACTTTTGGTAACAAACTAGTCAGTGGAACTTTGTTTACTTCCACATGAAAATCTTTAAAGCTTATGCTGACGCATATCTGAATGCTTATCATCAAAGTGTGCAGTAAAAGAAAAAAAAAAAAAAGGCAGTTTAAGAAAATTTGAGCATTTCAAAGAAAGCACTTTTAAAAATGTATATACATGAAGGTGGCCGGGCGTGGTGACTCACACACCTGTAATCCCAGCACTTCTGGAGGCCAAGCGGCTGGATCACCTGAGGTCAGGAGTTCGAGACCAGCCTGGAGAACCCCCGTCTCTACTAAAAATATAAAAATCAGCTGAGCGTGGTGGCACACACCTGTGGTCCCAGCTACTTGGGAGGCTGAGAGGCAGGAGAATCACTTGAATCTGGGAGGCGGCGGTTGCAGTGAGCCAAGATCGTGCCATTGTACTCCAACCTGGGCAAAAGAGTGATTTTCAAGGGAAAAAAAAAAAATGTGGCTGGGAGCGGTGGCTCACATCTGTAATCCCAGCACTTTGGGAGGCCAAGGTGGGCAGATCACGAGGTCAGGAGATCGAGACCATCCTGGCCAACAAGGTGAAAACCCCGTCTCTACTAAAAATACAAAAAGAAATTAACCGGGCGTGGTGGCGGGAGCCTGTAGTCCCAGTTACTCGGGAGGCCGAAGCAGGAGAACTGCGTGAACCCAGGAGGTGGAGCTTGCAGTGAGCCAAGATCGTGCCGCTGCATTCCAGCCTGGGCGACAGAGCGAGACTCCATCTCAAAAAAAAAAAAAATGTACATACATGAACAACATTTTGCTGTATCATGAAATAAATGTAGTGCTGTAAGATAAAGGAAGATGAATATAAATGGAGTTTTGGCCATTTTTATTTTTATTTTTTTGAGATGGAGTCTTGCTCTGTTGCCTAGGCTGGAGTGCAGTGGTGCGATCTTGGTTCAATGAAACCTCTGCCTCCTGGGTTCAAGCAATTCTCCTGCCTCAGCCTCCCAAGTAACTGGGATTACAGGCACTCACCACCATGCCCAGCTAACTTTTTGTATTTTTAGTAGAGACAGGGTTTCATCATGTTGGCCAGGCTGGTCTTGAACTTGGGATCTCAACTGATCCGCCTGCCTCGCCTCCCAAAGTGCTGGGATTACAGGCATGAGCCACCATGCCCGGGCAGAGTTATGGCCATTTTGCCCCTCCACATGCTGCAGCCATCTTTAACCTGTTTAACTTAATGATTATAGTTTTGTTTTTCTTTTTTCATCTTATTCAGTATATTTCAGGCTATTCAGCAGATGCTTGTAATTCTGGAGTTTCAAATCACTGGTGAAAGTTTATTCTGTTTCCTCAGTTTTTCAGGAGCTTTTCTCCATAAAATGATCTGCTGCCTAAAGTACCCTCTGTCTTCCTCATCAACAGGAGCTAAATTCAAAAAGTACCTTACTGAAATTTTTTTGTTCTTAACTTTCATCATTGGAGTTAGGTCATATCCTGCTAACAATAGTCTTATTGATCAGTTGTAACCCCATATGTTGTATTTTTATTCTTACTTATAAGAGGTAAATTTTTGTAACAGTCACATCCTTTAAATGATACTTCATTATCATTATTCAAATTCTATATGTAGACAATCTTCAATGCCCACTTCCATCAGGATAGCTGGCAAGTTGGTGAACAGTAAGATCACATTCTTTTTACCAAGTCTGTCAGTCTTCTTACTACTAACACTTCAATACATCAAGAGGACATTAGCACCAATGTAAGATTCTCATGACTTTTCAACATGTATAAATTCAAAATCACAACTTCTGAGTCAGTTCTCCAGGTAAGGCTAGTTCTTTCACTAGGTTTACAAACTCTTGAATATTACTCCTATCATAGAAAAGTTCAATTTGACGTACAAATTCAATTCTAATGTTGTGGTGCTCTAGCCTCTTTCTAGACTCTTTCACCTTTCCTGAAACAGATTCTCCATCATAGAGGAGATAGTGTTTTTCTACTTCGCCATTTTCAGTTTTCACTTCTGCCATTTTCTTTGTTTCCTTATCATTAAGGACAGTATCAATCTCACACATCAGACCAAAAAAGCCTCCAAAAAACCTCACTGTCAGTGATACTGCCACATCCCCCAATACTTCACTCCTCTTCCCTCAGAACTCCAAGCCCCCAGCTCCCATCACATGACCTTGGCCCTCTGCTGCTGGAACTTCTATTTGAGGACTGACAAACAGCCAGCAGGCCAGGCACAGTGGCTCACACCTATAATCCCAGGACATTGGGAGGCTGAGGCCGGAGGACTGCTTGAGCTCAGGAGTTTGAGACTAGCCTGGGCAACACAGCAAAACCCTGACTCTATTAAAACAAACAAACAAACAAAAATATAGCCAGCAATGGATACAATGACTATGGGGCTGAGCATGTCCTCATTCCTCATTTTAGAACAAGGGTGAGAGTTTCACCCTCTGACATAGCTGTATCTTGTTAGGTAGAAACATAAGAGTTTCATTGTTATATGGGAGCTCAAATGTGTGTAAAGTGCATATGGAAGCTAAGTAGCCAAAATAGTAGGCTATGCAAGTAATCAATATATTGCCTCTCAATTCCAAATCTACCTTTCATTGCCCTGCTTGTAATAATGTAAACATTTCTTCCTAGACGGCTGGCATGATGACACTAAGCAGAGAGCATGGAAGGAAAGGGGTTCTCTTCCTGGTTCTAGGGTGCTTTTGCATCTTCTTAATTCCATGGTGTTCTGCTGGTGTGCAGAACACCCCATGGTGCTCATCCCAACAAGCTTTAGTGGGTACTCTCATGGACATCTTCCCAGGCAAGTTCCACCAGTGCCTCAAACAGGCTTGCTGGTGATGCCGTAGCACCCCCAAGTACAGCTTCCTGCTTAACTACCTTTGAGGCAGGAGACCAGCAGGACTTAATTTCCTGTCGCACCCTGCTGATTGGAACAAGATCTGGCTGAAACCAGCAGATGCTGACAAAAGTAACCTCTAGTTGCCCTCATGGTTTATTAGCATAAAGACACTCCTACCAGTGCCATGGCAGTTTACAAATGCCATGGCAACAGCCTAGAAGTTACCTTATCTGATTCCAGAAACTTCCAGTACCTTTTCCAGAAAGTTCTAAATAACCTGCCTCTTAATTAGCATATAATTAATAACAGATATGAACAGCTAGCTAGCAGCCCACAGACACTGATTCTGGGCACACTGCCTATGGGTTAGCCCTGCTCAGCAAGAAGCAGCACCGGTTCAATAAAAGTTTCTTTCTCTCACTACTGGCTCACCCTTAAATTCTTTCCTGGTAAAGCCAAGAACCCTCCCTGGGTTAAGCCCCAATCTGGGGGCTTGTTTGCCCCACATCACCCTGACCTGCAGCAACTCAGCAAACATCTTTACTACCAAATGGAGACTTCCTCCAAGATATGCAATCAGCTTTGGAGGTGAGGGAGGGGGGCATACTTTTCCAAATTTGTTATTTCTTTGTGTACTCTGCCCCACCCCTAAGGGTAGTGACTATTCCCTATATCTGTCATTCCTGTATTCTTTAGAGTTCTCTTTACCCCTGTAGTAAATTCTCTGTTCAATTTATGGTATAGCTTCTGTCTCCTGAATAGACTCTGATCCAAATATTGGCCATTAAAAACAGCATAAATCTACATAATAGGAAAGAGTGAAAGAAAAAATGAAAGATGTTTAACCCAAAGAAAATAAATCAGAAGGCACATGTCAATCTCTAAATGTCTAAAAAGCTATCACCTACTGCAGAACATACTGTATCTGTGTTGCTCAGCACTAATAGCAGCAGCAGAAACAGCAGAATGCCTGTTCGTTTTACACATAAAAACTGAAGACCAGAAATATTAATTTGTTAAATAGAAAGCAAAATCCTTCAATGAAGACCTCTAAGGAGTCTAATGTTAATACTTAAGTTTACAATTGACATAGTTTTGCATCTTCTCATTTCATTTTAAATTGCTGAAAATCCACTGGAGGGCCAGGCTTGCCAGTTTTTTGCAGTGAGAGTCCTAAGTTAATTTTTTCACAAGAAACAAAACAAAAAAACTCTTCTTTCAGTCTGCCTGGAGCTCACTTTTGAAGTTTCACCTCCAGTTTTGTCCTCTAGAAACAGAGCATTTCTGCTTCACAAAGGATCGATATGCTCCAGTTACATCCGATTAAAATACTGTTACACAACCAATTAAGTAGGAAAAGGGGCTGATGGTCAAACAGAATGATTTATTAACAAAAGTATATAATGGGTTGAACTGTAAAGACTTTCTATGTGGACATTAATCATCATTCTAATATCATCTTACATTTAAATATTAACCCCTTCAACGAGGTTTCAAAGCACTGAAAATAATTTCTGTCACTTCAGGCAAACAACTATTTTTATAGAGCTCTCCTTTTACACAGCAGGAATCTTAGCCTCAAAGAGGGCAAACAACTTGCCTAAGAAATCAAAGCTAGTAGGTACTCTATCCACAGCTTCCTCAAAATTTAAACAAATTCATGACAGATAACATATTTCCAGAAAGATGTGTACCAATAACCTGGCAAGAATTATTGCAATTGTATCTGGTCTTGTTTTTAAGTTTCTTTTCCCATGTGAGACCGGAAGCCTATAGATATTAAAAATTATTCATTCAATAGCTACAGAGGATCTACTATCCACCAGACAGTGTTCTAGGTGCTGGGCCACAGCAGTGACCAAAACAAAAGCCCTGTCCCTCTCATAAAATTTGTTTCTATAATATCTTCTTCTGGTGGGGAAAGGCAGATAAGTAAACTATACAAATTATTAGAAAGTGACATGACAAATGCCACGAAGAAAATTCAAGTAGAACAGTGGCATGAAAAAATAGAAGAGGTGCAATTTTTAAAAAGATAGTCGAGAAGTACTCATTGAGAAAGTGAAGAGTCAATCATGAATATATCAGAGGGAAGAACATTCCAGGCAGAGAAAACTGCTAGTGCTCAGAGCTCAAGGCAGATACCCACCTGGCTTGTTCAAGGAACAGTAGCAAGAACACCATGAAGCAAAGTAAGTAAAAGGGTAACTAAGAAAACATCTGGTCAGAAAGATGACAACGACATCAGAGGGCCTTGTGGTATTTCACAAGGACTTTGGCTTTTACTTTGAGACGAGAAACCACTGGAGGGTTCTGTGCAAAAGAACAGCATGATCAATGTACACATTGTAGACGTTTTTAAGAATATGCTGCAGGGAGCAAGCAAATGGAAGCAGAGAGACTAATTTGGGAAATTATTACAGTAGTCAAGGTTAATGATGGTGGTCCAATCAGGGAGAGAGCAGTGGAGGTGGCGAGATGTGGTCAGGTTCCAAATATCTTTTTCTGACAAACTAGGTGTGTGTGGGGTGTGAGAGGAGCAGAAGAGGACAGGGAAACCAAATGTTTAGCCTGAACAACTAGGACAGAATTTCCATTTAAGGAGATGGGGAGGCAGGTGGTTTTTTTCTTCTTTTTCTTCTTTGTTTTGATTTTGGGGTGGGGCAATCATGAATTCAGTTTAGAACATTTCAAATTTGAGATGTCAATTCTACATCCAAATGGAGATTTCAAGCTCGAATTTCAAATGTCCTTAGTTCTCACTCAACCCCCTCATGGAATTTAACCAATATTGTATCTGTTCTTACAAAATGTTCCCCATAACTGCTTAGCATTTAAGCAATGTTTACATATTTGTGTATTTCTCTCTGCAACTGGACAAACCAGAACAAACTCAGAAGATACCTAACATATAAAGCATCCCTTTAATTCTGAAGAGATCTGTGACATAAATGATGGTTAATTTAAAATTTTTTCCCTTTAAATATGAGCTGCATTTGTTTATTTCTACCATTTTAACGATTTTTAAGTGTACAGTTCAGTGGTATTAAGTACATTCACATTGTTGTGCAATCATCACCACCATCCATCTCCAGAACTTTTTCATCTTGCAAATCAGCAACTTTGTACCCATTAAGCAACAACACATCCATTCCCCACCTCTCCCAGCCCCTGGGAACCACCATTCTACTTTGTTTCTGTAAATTTGACTACTTAAGGTAATTCATATAAATGGAGTATATTTATATTTGTTTCTGTAAATTTAACTACTTTAGGTACCGCATATAAATTTGTATTTTTGTGACTGGCTTTTTTCACTTAGCACAGTGTCTTCAAGGTTTATTCATGTTGTACCATATCAGAATTTCCTTCCTTTTTAAGGCTAAATAACGTTCCATTATATGAATGTACCACATTTTTGTTTATTCATTCCATATGTTGATGGGACATTTGGGTTGCTTCCATCTTTTGGCCACTGTGAGTAATGCTGCTACAAACATGAGTGTACAAATATCTGTTCAAGTCCCTGATTTCAATTCCTTTGGGCATATATCCAGAAGTTGGGTTGCTGGATCTTACAATAATTCTGTTTTTAATTTTTTAAGGAGCCACCATACTATTTTCCATAGCACTTTCATTTTACATTCCTACCAGCAGTACATAAGGGTTCTAATTTTTCCACATCCTCATAAACACTTGTTAATTTCTGTTCTTGTTTTCATCCTAGCCATCCTAATGCGTATGAAGTGATATTTCATTGTGGTTTTGATTTGCATTTCTCTAATGATTAATGATGCTGAGCATCTTTTCATGTATTTCTTGGCAATTTTTGTATCTTTTATGAAGAAATGTTTCTTCAAGTCCTTTGCCCATATTTTTAATTTTTTTGTTGTTGAGCTCTAGGAGTTATTTACATATTCTGGATATTAACTCCTGAGAAGATATAAGATTTGCAAATATTTTGCCTCCATGGGTTGCCTTTTCACTCTACAGAGATAGACAAAAATTTTCAATTTTCATATAGCCTAATTTATCTGTTTTTTCTTTTGTTGTCTGTGTTTTTGGTGTATATCCAAGAAAACACTGCCAAATCCAATGTCATGAAGATTTCCCCCTATGTTTTCTTCTAAGAAATGTATAGCCTTGGTGCTTTATTTAGGTCTTTGATCCATTTTAAGTTAATTTTTGAATATGATATAAGATAATGGTCCAACTTAAAAAAAAAAGAGAGAGGGAGAGACAGGATTTCTCTCTGTCTCCCAGGGTGAAGTGCAGTGGTGTACTTTACCATAGCTCACTGCAGCCTTGAACTCCTCAGCTCAAAAGATCTTCCTGCCTCAGTTTCCTGAGTAGCTGGGACTACAGGCCCACACTACTTTTTTTTTTTTTTTTTGAGACGGAGTCTTGCTCTGTTGCCCAGGCTGAAGTGCAGCGGCGCAATCTCGGCTCATGTAAGCTCCGCCTCCGAGGTTCACGTCATTCTCCTGCCTCAGCCTCCTGAGTAGCTGGGACTACAGGCGCCCGCCACCATGCCTGGCTAATTTTTTGTATTTTTTAGTAGAGACAGGGTTTCACCATGTTAGCCAGGATGGTCTCGATCTCCTGACCTCGTGATCTGCCCTCCTGGGACTCCCAAAGTGTTGGGATTACAGGTGTGAGCTACCGCACCTGGCCAGTTTTTTTTTCTTTTAAGAGATGAGGTCTTCCTACAGTGCCTAGGCTGGTCTTGAACTCCTTGCCTCAAGCAATCCTCTCACTTGGCCTCCCAAAGCGCTGGGATTATTGGCATAAACCACTGTTCCCAGCAGGATCCAACTTTTTTATGTGGATATCCAGTCTTCCCCACATCATTTATTGAAAACACTATCCTTTCTCATTGAATGGTCCTGGTACCGTTGTCTAAAATCATCTTACAATGTATAAAAGAGTTTATTTCTGGGCTTTCCATTCCGTTCCTTGATCTATATGTCTCCCTTTAAGTCAATACCACACAGTTTTGATTATTATAGCATTTCAGTAAGTTTTGAAAATCAACAAATGAGACTTCCAACTTTGTTCTTTTTCAAGATTGTTTTGGCTATTCAGGAGGGCTCCTTGAGATTCCAAATGGATTTTTCTATTTCTGCAAAAAACATTGTTCAGATTTTGAGGAAAAAAGATCATCTTTTAAAAACACATTTAGGGCCGGGTGCAGTGGCTCATGCCTGTAATCTCAACACTTTGGGAGGCCGAGGCGGGCAGATCACCTGAGGTCGGGAGTTCGAGACCAGCCTGACGAACATGGAGAAACCCCATCTCTACTAAAAACACAAAATTAGCTGGGCGTGGTGGCACATGCCTGTAATCCCAGCTACTTGGGAGGCTGAGGCAGGAGAACTGCCTGAACCCAGAGGCAGAGGTTGCAGTGAGCCAAGAATGGGTCACTGCACTCCAGCCTGGGCGACAGAGCGAGACTCCGTCACAAAAAACAAAACAAAACAAAACAAAAAACACATTTAGGCTGGGTGCAGTGGCTTACGCCTGTAATCCCAGCACTTTGGGAGGCCAAGATGGGCGGATCACTGAGGTCAAGAGTTTGAGACCAGCCTGGCCAACATGGTAAAATAAAAAATTAGCTGGGCATGGCGGGAGGTGCCTGTAATCTCGGCTACTCAGCAGGGTGAGGCAAGAGAATCACTTGAACCTGGCAGGCAGAGGCTGCAGTGAGCCAAGATCATGCCACTGCACTCCAGCCTGTGCAACAAAGCAAGACTCCTTCTCAAAAATAATACAATAAAATACACATTTAGGCCGGGCACAGTGACTCATACCTGTAATTCCAGTACTTTGGGAGGCCAAGGTGGGAAGAACACTTGAAGCAAAGAGTTCAAGCCCATCCTGTGCAAAAAAGCAAGACTCTGTCTCTACAAAAGATTTTAAAAATTAGCCAGGCATGGTGGTGTGCACCTGTAGTCCTAGCTACTTGGGAAACTGAGGTGGGAGGATTACTTGAACCCAGAGTTCCAGGCTGCTATGATCACACCACTGCACTCCAGCCTGGGTGACAGAGTAAGACCCTGTCTCAAAACAAAAAAACACTTTAAATTGTCCTACCAGTGACCGACATTTCAACTGCTGCTTCTGAGGCCCCTAGAGGCTCATAGTTGTAGCGATCATTTGTGTGTATCTTTCTTATCCACAACCGTAGCATTTTTCACAAGGAATTTATCCTTGAGAAATGTAAAAAGCATGTAAAATTTAAAGCTAACAGAACTTAAGCAAGCAATAGACTATTCAATAATAATTGTTGGATACTGCAATACCTCACTTTTCACTAATGGATAGAACAACAAGACAGAATACCAACGAGGAAAGAGAAGACCTATATAACACTATACACCAACTAGATCTAACGGACATCTTACAGAACATTCCACTCGCATCAAGAGCAGAATATACATTCTTCTTCAGGACAGACCATATGTTAGGCCAGAAAACAAACCTCAATATATTGAAAGGGATTGAAAGAATACCAATTATGTTCTCCAACCACAATGGGATGAAATTAGAAAGTAAACAGAAGATTGGGGAATGCACAAATATACAGAAATTAACACACTCCTAAATAATCAACACGTCAAAGAAATCACAAAAGAAATTAGAAAATACTTTCAGATGAATGAAAATGAAAACACAACATATCAAATCTTAAGAGGTACAGCTAAAACAGTGGTAAGAGGGAAATTTATAGCCATAAACACCTATATTAAAATAATAAAATAAAATAAAAATCACCAATCACTAACATAACCTTCTACCAAAAGAAACTAGAAAAATAGCAAACTAAACTCAAATTAGGCAGAAGGAAGGAAATAAAAAAGATTAAAGTGGAAATAAAGGAAACAGAGGAGAGAAAGTAGAGAAAACTCACCCAAACTGAAAGTTGGTTCTTTCAAAAGATGAAAAAAATTGACAAACTTTTAACTACATTTATGAAGAAACAAGGAGAGAGGATTCAAACTACTAAAACCAGAAATAAAAAGGAGATATCACTATGAATCTTACAGGAATAAAAAAGGTTTATAAGGGAATACTAAGAACTGTAGGCAAACAAATTATATAACCTAGATGAAATGAACAAATTTCTAGAAACATAAAAACTACTAAAACTAACTCAAGAAAAAAATGTTTGGGTGGAAAATTCCAAAACTAACATCTGTGGCTATCTCTATAGTTTCTAACAATGCAGCTCAAGAATTAGCACCTGGCTAGGCGCAGTGGCTCACACCTGTAATCCCAGCACTTTGGGAGGCCAAGGTGGGTGGATCACCTGAGGTCAGGAGCTCAAGAACAGCCTGGCCAACATGGTGAAACCCCATCTCTACTAAAAACACAAAAATTAGCCAGACACGGTGGCGGGAGCCTGTAACCCCAGCTACTCGGGAGGCTGAGGCAGGAGAATCACAAGCCCTGGAGGCAGAGGTTGCAGTGAGCCAAGATCACGCCACTGCACTCCAGCCTGGGCAATAAGAGCAATACTCTGTCTCGCGGGGCACAGGGAGAGAAAAAAAAAAAAAAAGGATTAGTACCATAATAGATGGAGTTCCTTCAAATTTCCTCTACAGAGTTGAAGGATCTCATCCTCTATGGTAAGGCATAAGCAGACAAATCTTATGTTAAGAGAATCTTGTTTTGAATTAACCTCTTGGTTAATTAGACACTTCTTGTGCCCCCACCTCACACTCTGTTAAGTTCACCATTTATTCTAGCTATTGCTACAGCATCCAGCTGCACATAGGTGTGATTTGACAGCACTTTGTATCAACCAAACCAGAGTTTTCTGCCCTACAACTTCTCTGACACCAAGAGACAAGACATCTGCAGCCTGGCACCGCACAAGTGCAAATCCAGAAGTACAAGAGTGTTAGGCCCAGGAGGCAGAGCTTGCAGTGAGCCGAGATCGCACCACTGCACTCCAGCCTGGGTGACAGAGCGAGACTGTGTCTCAAAAAAAAAAAAAAAAAAAAGTGTGTTAAGCAATGAGAGATGGTAAATGGTGAATAAATGTTATCCACTTCTATAACCGAGATACTCAGGTAGCGAACACTGAGAGGCATTCTATACAGGCCCTCAAAAGACTTAAGCCCACTTTGCCCACAGCAGTGACTAGGTTAGTAGTCATACTTCACTGTATTGTCTTTTCCTCTAATTTCACTTTTCCCAGTATCCCACTCTTGTGCCCTGGGGCCAATTCCCAAAATAAACTACCTACATGCAAAGCCCTTGCCTCAGTGTGGATTTTCGCTCAGTAACTAGAACTTAAGATAGGTTTTTAAAAGATTCTTTAAAGGCCGGGCATGGTGGCTCATGCCTGTAATCCCAGCACTTTGGGAGGCTGAGGTGGGCGGATCACCTGAGGTTGGGAGTTCAAGACCAGCCTGACCAACATGGAGAAACCCCGTCTCTACTAAAAATACAAAATTAGCCAGGTGTGGTGGCGCATGCCTGTAATCCCAGCTACTCGGGAGGCTGAGGCAGGAGAATTGCTTGAACCCAGGAGGTGGAGGCTGTGGTGAGCCAAGATCGTGCCATTGCGCCACGCTCCAGCCTGGGGAACAAGAGCAAAACTCCATCTCAAAAAAAACAAAACAAAACAAAACAAAAACATCAGGAGGCTGGGCGCGGTGGCTCACACCTACAATCCCAGCACTTTGGGAGGCAGAGGCAGGTGGATCACCTGAGGTCAGGAGTTCGAGACCAGCCTGGCCAACATGGTGAAACTCCGTCTCTACTAAAAATACAAAAAATTAGCTGGGCATGGTGGCGGGCACCTGTAATCCCAGCTACAGCTACTTGGGAGGCTGAGGCAGGAGAATCGCTTGAACCTGGGAGATGGAGGTTGCAGTGAGCTAAGATCGTGCCATTGCATTCAAGCCTGGGCAACAAGGGCGAAACTTCGTCTCAAAAACAAAAACAAACAAAAAAAAATCAGAATTATATTTTCACTTAAAGCTCAAGAAGAAGCTATTTTGTCTTATTCAATACAAAACCCCAAAATAAATTGAAATAACGTGGCTTAGAGTATAATTAAATGCTTGGCTTAGTAAAGGATTCTAGTCCATGAGCTGGCTTCAATGGAGTCTTAACACTCTAAAAGTAAATGTAACATCTTGTATATGGGTATATGTGGACTTTTCTGAAAAGAAATTCTGTATTTTTATTAGAAAACTATGAACCAAAAAAACTTTAAGAAACATTAGGTGCTGTTAATTTACTGATGTGTCTCCAGCATGCAACTCATTATCTGGAAAATGAAAGAAAAGAAAACTTTGTTCCAGGAATTTGGTGGAGTTGGGATGGATGTCTTGCTATGTCTATACATAGCAACATAATGTGCAGCTTATGTTTGGGCTCCACTTGTGAGTTATGATGCCAATTTACAGCGTGGCTCCAAAAGCTGTTCAGAGACTCTAACACACCACAGATTTATTTATCTGTTAATATTTCACATTTTTGGTGCTTTTGCATTTTTCTGATGCTAAATCCTTTGCATCCTACCAGATGAGATAGTGATGAAGCACACAGAATACCTTCTGTGTCATGATATTCTAAAAAAGTAGTTTTACTGTTTCACTGCTGGCATGACTTTACACATGCGAACAGTTATCACAATAATAAACTGTTTACCTACTCTAATTACGATGAAAACAACCAGTAACACTGCCATTTGTACAGCACTTAGTGCAATGTGTCTAGCCCCAAACACTGTAAATAAGAGTAATTTACCTCCATGGTCGCACAGAGCTTTATCCCACAAATAATTTGTAGTTAAGTCTTGTTAAACCTTCACTGTAATAGAAACAGCATCAACATAAAATTGAGGATAATCCAGTATTACACACGATTTAGGAATGAAACTAACATTCTGTGCCTGCCGGACCAGTCCTGTATCTTTGCCTAGAACACCCTCTAGCCTCCCACCATGTTATCAAGTCAATAAGGAGGAAGAATCCAAATGAAGCCAGGTTTCACTTCGCATCAGGGATGAGGACAATAACAAAATTCAAGAATTGCTTCAATTACCAAAAGCTTTAAACCTAGGGTATGTATAAGAAAGTTAATGGTCAATTATTCCTTACAGTATATCTGTGCTTTAAACCTGAGAACAGATTACTGAGCTGTTTTAATAAAAAGGAAATCTAAAAACATTAAATTAAGTGTTCTTAACTAAAATGTCTGCCAAGCTTAAAAAGTTCCTTATGCTATGCAAATTACTTAGATATAAAATATTTTTAATGTCTTAATTCAGTCAACATATTGTACTTGCAACCCTACTGTAAACAAACACTAACCCAGAATGGCTGGGGAACTGCATGTTTTGTTGAATTCTTCCCAGATACTGCATACCGGGTTATCAAATAATAAAGTTATCAAATTAAATGTTACTGAATGTAGTAAATTTTATTTGATAATTCAGGAGGCACTTTAGGAAGACTGTGAATGTGAATTTTAACTGCACTAAACTAAATGTAGCGTTAGAAATTAATAAATGTAGTATTAGAAAGCATCTAACAACAATTGATATACCATGGAAACTTCCTTTTGGAATAACTTCTTTATACCTTTCTGTCAAGTGACTTTCTCACCAAATGACATTAAATATCAGTAGTCATTTGAACTTCTTAACTTTTATAATTCTGGATAAAAGAGAGTTTACAATAACTATCAAAAATCATAAGTGAGCCGGGCACGGTGGCTCACGCCTGTAATCCCAGCACTTTGGGAGGCCAAGGCGGCCGGATCACGAGGTCAGGAGATCGAGACCATCCTGGCTAACATGGTGAAACCCCGTTTCTACTAAAAATACAAAAAATTAGCCAGGCGTGGTGGTGGGCACCTGTAGTCCCAGCTACGCGGGAGGCTGAGACAGAAGAATGGCGTGAACTCGGGAGGCGGAGCTTGCAATGAGTGGAGATCGTGCCACTGTACTCCAGCCTGGGCGACAGAGCGAGACTCTGTCTCAAAAAAAAAAAAAAAAAAAAAATCATAAGTGAAAATGCTTGACGAAAACTTAAAAGTCCATACAATTAATCTGGGTGGGATTAGAAGCTATATTAGACCTAGAACTTGGGCCTCAAGTCTTTACCCAACTTGTGTTTTAGTAACATTATATTTCAACAATTATGACCCCAACCAAATCCAGTCCATAAGTTGTTAATGTAAGATGTTTATTAGTGGAATTTATTTAGTACAGTAATCACATTAAAAGTCCCAATATACAAACTGTTGAAGTCTAAAGTCACAAAAAATACAAACTTAGGTATACGAATGAATTTATAAAAACATTATTTAAAAACAAAGTTCTACATCTTCAACATTGGGCCAAAAAAGGAAAAAAAAAGAGAGAGAGAAAGAGAAAGAAGGCATATGAAAATCATCACATTTCAACAAAGCAGCCCTGACCAGTCTGGCTGCCTCACCATTGAGATACTGGATCACTTGGATGTGACCACTATGGCAATACAGCATTTCATTATGGGACTGGCTACTTTGTATAAAACTATATGTGAAACATAAAATTTCTTTCTTTCAAAATGAAACATCCAAGTGAAATGGATAGAGCTAATATATACCAAATTTTAGCTGGCTGTTAGTAGAAAATTTCAACAATTCTATAAGTTCAAAAAGGAAACATATTTGAAAAAAACAAATTTCAAACAAAAATAAGCATAACCAAATGGAAATAAAAGAATAAATAAATATCAATCATGAAGTGTGAGTGTACACAACGGAAAGTCATACCCAGGCTTCTCCACTCATAACTTAGACAGCTACAGGGACTGGTTACGAGCAATAGAAAGATGTCAAACATGATTTTTAAAAATAACTACTACCAGTTTTGAAAAGTTCCCTGGTGAAAGAAACCCAAAAATCAACTTAATAAATAACTGTACACCAAAGGGAAAGGGCTGTGTTTTATTTGATGGTGTATTCTCTATGGCAAGAGAGTTTTAATATTTTATCAACTGCTAAGAAGATAAGCATAACCTCTTTCCTTTAAAACATATCACCCTCAAGTGTCTTCTGTCCAGAATCCATAGAATAAATTTTTGTCAGAGAATCCAGCCCTTGTGACCAGATCCCTGTAGAAGAGGGAATGCTTCCTAAATTCCAGAAGTCGCTGCAGGGATTCAGTTTAAACTTTCATGATATTCTAATCTTACCATCTCAAAAGTAGTTTTGTATCAGGGGATCTAAAACAATGTATATCTGGCCAGGCACAGTGTCTCACACCTGTAATCCCAGCACTTTGGGTGGCCAAGGCGGGTGGATCACTTGAGATCAGGAGTTCGAGACCAGCCTGGCCAACAAAGTTAGCTGGTGTGGTGGCGCACACCTGTAATCCCAGCTACTTGGGAGGCTGAGGCAGGAGAACCACTTGAACCTGGGAGGCAGAGGTTGCAGTAAGCCAAGATCGCGCCACTGCACTCCAGCCTAGGCGACAGAGTGAGACCCTGTCTCAAAAACGAAAAACAATGTATATCTCAAAATCTTTCTCAGAACATGGTGCCAATTATTTCTTTTAAGCTGAAATAATCTGTACCTTGGGGGTTATAAGAACCTGAATAATCAGTAAAAGGATAGAAAACTTTAAAGTATTTCAGATCTTAAACCAGAATTCCTCTAAGATTTCAAAACATGGTCCATGTTTTATGTTATATTTCTACAAATACAATCAAAGCTTACCATTGTACAGTACTAATCTCAACTGGTTCTAGATTTAAGCAATTAGTTTGAAAAAATTAGGAATGGGAATAAGAAAGTCCTGTTGAAACAATCCTTAGATTGTTAAGAGTCCGTCTCCAAAAAAAAAAAAATTGGCCCAACTTGCAAATAATAAAGGATTATTTAATTTGGAAAAATACTCTAGGATTACTCAGAACTACTCAATTTAAAAACTTAAAATATCTATCATTATTCAGATTTTAGTAAGGTGGAGAGAAACATAGGTAGCCTGTAAGATTAACCTTCCCTAAAAGCAAGCTCAGAGAAGGAAAGAGGAGGGAGAAGAAAAGGAAATTCACTGCAGTACTGGTGGCCTCAACCCCTTTATGAAAACACATGTTCTCATTTGGTGTTACACTATTCTGATTCATGTTGAACATTTGAAAACCAAAGGAAAAAGGTCAACTAAAAATATTTAAAGAAAAAAATGTGAGAATGAATCAAATGATAAAATCATAAAGAAAACAAGAAACAAAAGACATTAGATAACCTTTGTAAAAATTACTAAAATTAAAAAGAATTCATTTTGCACTTTGTGTTCACAAAGGGAAATGAGGCTCCATCAAACCCTGCAGAGCACAAGAGGAAGCAGGTTGTTTGCTCAGGCATCAGCAGAAATAGGCCCCGAAGAACTACCCTCAGTTTCTTCTACATCGTGTCCAGGAAGGAAAAGCAAAGCTCTGCAAAATGCTGAAGGTTTTAGAAGTATAACGGTGCTTAGGAAAGATCACTGGTCTGGTGTTGCAGCAGCCCCAGTGTTGAGAGACACGCTAGGCTTCTAGGAGGAGAAAAATAGAGAGGGAGGAAGAAGTAGGAAGGGGAAGGAAAGGGTGGAAAAGCACAGGTCATTAGTAAATAGCAAGTTCAATATCACAAGATGCTCATAAACCAAAGCTATTAATGAAGCTGGTTTGCTCTCGGGACTATAGATAACATTCTGAAGGAAACAGAAATGGGAATTTTCAAAATGGCATTGAGTTAGATGCTCCAGGTAGTGATGGCCAAATTAGAATGAAGTCACCACATGCTCCAAAAACATGCACTGTCATCCCCTCCCTCCACCTTCCCTCCCCTAATAAAACATGCATATTTTCAGTAAAGTATCTTTTTTTTTTTTTTTTTTTTTTTTTTTTTTGAGACGGAGTCTTGCTCTGTTGCCCAGGCTGGAGTGCAGTGGTGCGATCTCGGCTCACTGCAACCTCCGCCTCCCGGGTTCAAGTGATTCTTCTGCCTCAGCCTCCCAAGTAGCTGGGACTACAGGCATGTGCCACCACGTCCAGCTAATTTTTGTTATTTTTAGCAGAGATGGGGTTTCACCACATTGGCTAAGCTGGTCTCAAACTCCCAACCTCAGGTGATCCGCCCGCCTTGGTCTCCCAAAGTGCTGGGATTACAGGCGTGAGCCACTGCGCCCGGCCAAGTATCTATTTTAATACAGTTAAGTGGTTAAATTCAGAACTCAAACAACCCAGGTGTGCAAACTATATGCTACATAAGGGCAGAGAGGTATCCAAGAACAGAACGACCTACTCTCATAATGCCACTGGGTAGTTCATAAAGAGCCAGGTTCTTTTTTGTCACAAGGGAATCCTGAAACAGTGAGGGCCAGGATACAGTTTTTACTCTTCTATTTTGTACTACTAAGACCTGGCAGCAGTAAGCACCTGCTACACAGAGTTTGAGTCTCTTCTGGTCAGGCATGACTTCCTACTGGAGAAGAAATCTACTCTTGTTTTTGTAGTTGTTTCCTTCCTGGATGAAAATGGCATCCACTCTTTCAACTGCCTAATCAAATCAATCCCCTCCAGGCTTTCCTTACCCTGGTTAACTGGTTCCTGCTTAAAGAAAGCTGAATTTACTCATTTTTTAAAAGTTCATGTTCAAACTTCTCCTTTAATCACAGGGATATTTGCATAAATGTTTTCTTAAAAACCACATCACATAGATGACTGCTTTCAAAACAGACACAGAAATTCAATACTA
The DNA here is from genome assembly GCF_028885625.2 of Pongo pygmaeus. Classification (NCBI taxonomy): domain Eukaryota; kingdom Metazoa; phylum Chordata; class Mammalia; order Primates; family Hominidae; genus Pongo; species Pongo pygmaeus. The sequence goes on along the minus strand of NC_085930.1, from coordinate 105,661,972 downwards.
CATTTGACTGAGATCATCAAAGAAATACAAAAACATCAATTCACAAAACTGGAAGATAAAGTGGCATTTCTGGTTGTTTCTAGCTTCTAAAGTAAAGAGTTCCTAATTTATTCAGTTGCTAATAAGGATGTAAATGTCACTTGGTAAACATTCACAACAAAAAGAACTTGGTCATCAAAAAATCTGATGTATAAAGATATATACAACTTTCCTATGGTCATAGAATAAAGAATAAACCCTAGAATAGCTGCTATTGCTAACAGAAGGCTTTCTGGAAACCTTAGAAACAGAGAAATACTGTGGTGCCTCACAGAACGGCTTCTCATAGCTGAGGTATGCATATAAGAGAAATACAGAAATATGACAAATCTAGTAACTACCTCCACTGCAATAATATGAATCAAATGTATGGCCCAGTTAAGAGCACACTTGCAGGAAACAATGGGATTGATCATTAGAAGTCAACTCATCTGGGTTAGCAGTGTTGGCCTGATCACAACTGCAAAGTAAATGCAGGTATTTATGAAAATAAAACACGCAACTCTCACATCAGCTACTTAAGAAAATATTTATATAGTATATCCCTGGGACTTCTGCTACTGCTTTGAGAATTTTGCTCACTACAAAGACATTGGGGCAGGGGGTTGGTGCTAGTTATGAGACAGGAACCCACAGGAACTCAGTGCTAACTGAAAGAATATCAAAACCCTAGTAAAGAGCTAAGAGTTTAGTTAGAAGTAAATTTCAAAAGCAACAGTTAAGGGAAAGATAAAGGAAACACACTGGGGGCAAAATAAATAACTTCTAATTTGTTGCTCACTGGCTTCCTAACATTGAACTGTAGAAAGCTAAATGCAATGTGATTCAGGGAACAGACCTGCTGTTTCAAAGAGTTGTAGTGGCCAAATTCCTCCCATGTAACATATTTTGGTGATTATTATTCTGCACCTACAAAAGTATTTTAAGGTTGATCCAGTTCTTGTGTGGTACAGCTCCAATAAATATTCAAAAAATATCAAAGGAAACTCATTATTCTCCTTCCATTGTTGGAGATTTTACATGGCAAGGTCCTGGGTTTAAATACCTCCAACAAGAACACTACCACCCTCAGAAATAATTCATATGCTTCCATTAATAATGCTCTTCAAAGGAGATTATCAAGGTGTTCATTGTAAGTGCATCACCTACACATTTGGGGAATCCTGGGAATCACTTACCTGTAGTATCGCTCCCTTCTATTCCATGACCACCATTGGCTAGCAGTGTTGGTTTAGAAGATGGAGTATCTGCAACAATGACAAATAATTACCCATTGTGACAGACAGAAAAATGAAAAGCAGATCCAACCACTGTCTTATTAAGGAGTTTTTCTCACTCTTCATAGCATTAGGTTAAAGCAATTAAAAACTGTTCAAAATTTAAAGATTTAACAAAAGGAAACCGAGAAACAGAACAGAACAGAATCATTAATTCCTAGGGCACCCAAGCTCTGTAAAGTATCAGTTCCACAGGAGAGCCCTTCATAATAGCAAGTCTAAATCTTTTTAATTCTGTAAATTGTCAAAGATTACCATCAAAGTCAGTAAAACCATCATGGAGCAACACAGGTTTGGTATCAGCAATTCAAATCCAAATCAAACGCTCCAAGAACACGAGGGCATTTGTTTTATTATTATTATTATTTTTGAGATGGGGTTTTGCTCTTGTCACCCAGGCTGGAGTGCCATGGTGCAATCTCGGCTCACTGCAACCTCCGCCTTCTGGGTTCGAGCAATTCTCCTGCCTCAGCCTCCCGAGTAGCTGGGATTGCAGGCACCCGCCCCCATGCCCAGCTAATTTTTGTATTTTTAGTAGAAATGGGATTTCACCACGTTGGCCAGGCGGGCTCAAACTCCTGACCTCAGGTGATTCACCGCCTTGGCCTCCCAAACTGCTGGGATAACAGATGTGAGCCACCATGCCCAGCTGAGGCCATTTATTAATTACTTATTAATTCCCACACAGGAAATCTAGGGTACCATCATTGCTTCTGAATGAAGACTGCATGGAGGTAACCAGCTGTACTTCTGGAAGCAGAGGACTCCTTTTTTTTTTCTTTTTTTTTTTTAAGGAAATTAGTTGTATCTCATTCCCTAATTTTAAGGAAATTAGTTGTATCTCCATCTTTTCATGTGTTTCTCTGCCATCCCTTTGTCTTCTTTGGTGACTTGAATGGTCAAATTTTTTGACTATTTTAAAACTGAACTGTTTATTTTCTTATTATTGAGTTTTGAAAATTCTCTATGTATTCCAAATATCACTCCTTTATCAGATAAATTTTGTAAAAATTTTTTCCCTGTTTCTAACTTATACTGTATTTTCATTTACTTAACTGTGCCTTTCAAATAGTTTTTAATTTTTATGAAGTAGGTCACAGGATTTTTTTCCCCATGTTTTCTTCTAGAAGTCTTATAGTTTTCATATTTACATTTCACGTTGAGGCCTATGGTACATTTTGAGTTAAATTTTGTATATGGTGTAATGATGTGGGTCTAAGTTTCTATTCCTGTACATTGACACCTAATTATTACAGAGTCATTGGTGGAAAAAGTCATCTGCATTCTATTGAATTGCCTTTGCACCTTTGTAAAAAAAAATCAACTGACCATATTACATTTGGGTTTATTTCCGGGCTGTTCTGTTCCATCAATTTGTAAGTCTATCCATTTTGCCAATACCATCCTGTCTTGATTACTGTATTTGTACAGTAAGTCTTTTTGATAGGGAGTCTCTCTCTGTCGCCCAGGCTGGAGTGCAGTGGCACGATCTTGACGCTCTGCAACCTCCACCTCCTGGGTTCAAGAGATTCTCCAGGCTCAGCCTCCCCAAGTAGCTGGGACTACAGGCACGTGCCACCACGTCCAGCTAATTTTTTTTTGTATTTTTAGTAGAGACGAGGCTTTACTATGTTGGCCAAGCTGGTCTCGAACTCTTGACCTCAGGTGATCTGCCTGCATCGGCCTCCCAAAGTGCTGGGATTACAGGCATGAGCCACTGTGCCCAGCCGTTAAGTCTTAAATAAGGTAATATGAGCCCTCCAACTTGGGTCTTTTCAAAAAATGTTTTCATTTGTTTTTGTTTTGTTTTTTCGAGACAGGGTCTCATTCTGTCACTCAGGCTGGAGTGCAGTAGTGTGATCGTGGCTCACTGAAGCCTCAACCTCTCAGGCTCAAGCGATCCTACCGCCTCAGCCTCCCAAGTAGCTGGGACCACAGGTGCATGCTACCACGCCTGCCTAATTTTTCATTATTACTACTTTTTGGAAAAACGGGGTCTCCCTATGTTTCCCAGACTGGTCTCAAACTCCTGACCTCAAGCAATCCTCCCTCCTTGGCCTCCCAAAGTGTTGGTATTACAGGCGTGAGTCACTGTGCCTGGCCTTGTTTTGTTTGTTTTTCCATATAAATTTTAGAATCAGTTTTTGATTTATATTAAAATTCTTGATGGGATCTTATATGCAATTGCATATAAGACTATATAGATCAATTTGGGGATTGACTATGTAGATCAGTTTGAGGATGTACAACTTTTTCTGAAAGTCTCTGACTACATCTAACATTTTAGCAACCAGCCTAGCTCTGCAGTCACCTTGCTGACCCCAAGAATTCAGAGATATTATTCCTAAGACAATAAGATGAATATCTACAATATACTCTACTAAAATAAAAAATGCAAGATTTTACTTTGGAAGACCACAAACATGTTGTCTAACCCCTTAGTCCTCATAAATACAAGTCAGAAATCTTTCACACAAGCTTCTCGTTGAAAAGATCATTCATTCTGTTACTTAAGGGGAACAGCCAAAGAGAACAATCTAAAAGAACAAGGCAGTCCAAAACCAGAATATAATTTAAATAAAAGAAGGAAATAAGGAAGGAAAGACAATAGAATTCTATTAAATACCCGCTATGTAACACATACCCTGCTAAGTCTTCACAAACTGCATTTTACTTATCCAGAGAGATGCCATAAATATGCGCCATCCCACATTTGGCTTAAGTAAATTCCCTTTCACATTCACACAATAAGCTTATAAGATTTATTCTTCCTCGCTCAAGAAAGAATGCATATTTTTAAAAACTTGCTTCATTAAAGAATGCATATTATAAGAAAATGGAAATTACAAAAACTGATATCCAGCGAGTGGTATAAGAGCAGCTATTAGAGTGATAAAACCTTTTAAAATTTGATAACCAGCATTGACAAGGGTAATTTCATTACATCATTTGGGGGAATGTAAATAGGAATAACCTTTTTATGAGACAATTCGGCAGCCTATCAAATTCTGCAATACTCAACTCAACAATCCGTTTTAGGTATTTAGTTCACAAAGAGACATAAAAGTATAAAAAAGTGAATATAAACAGAATGTTTATTATGGCATTGCTTAAAAACAGCAAATGTCCACCAACAGATTCATTATAATATTGTAAAATAGTACACAGTAATAAAAGAAATGAGAGCACTTCATGTTACCGATACAGGAAGATAACAAGTATCTAATAGCTAAATATAGATAAAGGCCAAGACACCCTAGGGTATGCCTATAGTCCCAGCTATTAGGGAGGCTAAGGCAGAGAGAGGGGTGTCTTGAGTCCAGGAATTTGAGACCAGCCTGGGCAACACAGTGTGACCCCATCTCTAAAAATAAATAAATAAATAAATAAATAAGCTGGGTGTGGTGGCACACGCCTATAGTCCTAATCTCTTAATAAAAAATAAAAAATAACCTGGCCAGGTGCAGTGGCTCAAGCCTGTAATCCCAGCACTTTGGGAGGCTGAGGCAGGTGGATCACTTGAGGTCAGGAGTTCGAGACCTACCTGGCCAGCGTGGTGAAACCCCGTATCTACTAAAATACAAAAAATTAGCCAGGCATAGTGGCGTGTGAATCACAACTACTCTAGAGGCTGAAGCACAAGAATTGCTTGAACCTGGGAGGCAGAGGCTGCAGTGAGCTGAGATCGCGCCACTGCACTCCAGTCTGGGCGACAGAGCAAGACTCCATCTCCCAAAAAAAAAAAAAAAAAAAAGTTTTATTCCCATATATTTACCTATGTGATTAGAGTTTCTTCACTATGATAGCTACAAAAACAGGAAAAATTGCTCAATCCTATTTAATCAGAGAAAGAAATATTGATCCACAGACCCATGATTTAATTGAGAAAAATAACAGACCCCATCATGTCATAAGAAAAGCATTTCCAATCAAATTCAACTTTTATAGTAATAACATTAAAAATTACAACGTATGTGGGCCGGGCACAGTGGCTCACGCCTGTAATCCCAGCAATTTGGGAAGCCAAGGTGAGCGGATCACTTGAGGCCAGGAATTCGAGACCAGCTTGGTCAACACAGTGAAGCCCCGTCTCTACTCTTCTTGAGAAAACAAATAGGATTAAGTGAAAATGAAGGGAGATTTAAAAAAAAACATAATACATGTGATAGACTGATAAATTTCCTCTGGACCAAGTTAAAACACAGAACCTTTGTCACAGGAACTTTAAAAATTAAAATTTAAGTTTACATACATATTTAGTAGCAGAAACATATTAGCACAATCAAGAAAAAACTTTCAAGCATAAAAATGTATTACATTAGGATAAAAGTCTGAGACATGTTATGGAAATAAGAGTTCAAGGACTCAAAAGAAGAATTTAAATTTCCAATGATAAAGAACAGCTTGTTCGTATATTTTTAAACTAGATGATGGAAACCAAAATGCTATATATTTAGAAGCATTTGGATACATTTAGCAGAATGAGGTAACTTATTTTTATGTGGCAAAAGTAAAACATTCTCAAAATTACATGTTTTACAACTAAACTTTTGCTACAAAATTTTAGATGTAAACTTAATGTACAAAGAGACAGAATTTATCAGAATTCTGAGTATGTGACCAAAAGTTAAGACCACTACTTTAGACCAAGTTAAAAAGAAAGCTTGATATATACTGACAGAGAGTTTTCTAAGATGATAAAGTAAAAAAAGCAAGTTAAAATTCATATGGTTTGATTCCATTTTTATGAAACTAAAGCCACTAAATTTTTTATTGTATGTTTGTAACTGCAAAGAATAAAGTCTTAAAAGATCTACCCTTCTTGAGGAAATAAATAAGATTACATGAAAATGAAGGGAGTTGTTCTTCGTTTTTTGTTTGAGACAGAGTCTAGCTCTATCGGCAAGACTGGAGTGCAGTGGCGCAATCTTGGCTCACTGCAACCTCTGTCTCCCGGGTTCAAGCAATTCTCCTGTCTCAACCTCCCAAGTAGCTGGTAGCTGGGACTACAGGTGTGCGCCACCATTCTCAGCTAATTTTTTTATCTTTATTAGAGAGAGGTTTTCACCATATTGGCCAGGCTGATGTCAAACTCCTGACCTCAAGCGATCTGCCCACCTCAGCCTCCCAAAGTGATAGAATTACAGGTGTGAGCCATGACACCCGGCAAAGATTTTGACTTAATTTTTAAGAGAGAGGGTTTTGCTCTGTTGCCCAGGCTGGAATGCAGTGGTATAATCACACCTCACTGTAACCTCAAAATGCTGGGTTCAAATGATCCTCCTCCCTCAGCCTCCCAAGTATATGGGGACAACAGGTGTGCATCGCCACAGTTGGCTAATTTATTTATTTATTTATTTGAGATGGAGTCTCCCTCTGTTGCCCAGGATGGAGTGCAGTGGCACAATCTCGGCTCACTGCAACCTCTGCCTCCCAGGTTCAAGCGATTCTCGTGCCTCAGCCTCCTGAGTAGCTGGGGCTACAGGCGCGTGCCACCATGCCCAGCTAATTTTTTGTATTTTTAGTAGAAACGGGATTTCACTGTGTTGGCCAGGCTGGCCTCTAACCCCTGACCTCAGGTGATCCACCTGCTTTGGCCTCCCAAAGTGCTGGGATTACAGGAGTGAGCCACCACGCCCAGACAATTCTATTCTTATAAAGACAGGGTCTCACTAAGTTGCTCAGGCTGGTCTCAAACTCCTGGGCTCAAGTGATACTCCTGCCTCAGTCTCCCAAGTAGCTGGGACTACAGGCGTGAGCCACCACGATCAGTCTCGTCCACTGAGCTTTAATTCAATACTACTTTATTTATTTTGTTGCTCAAATTTTTCCAGTGTTGGCTACTGGGAACTCTCAGTTGACTCCTGTGTCCCTTTGACACACTATCTCTGTCACTGTGGGCTTTGGAGCATAACTCCCGAACAGTCTGTTTATAAATGACCTGTGCAATTAAAGGTAAATTTTTTTTCCAGTGAAGGGCACAAATAATGAGAGATTTAATTGCGAATAATATGCATAATGGAAGTCTCATTTGCACACACCTGTTTACTTTCTCCCTGCCTTTCCTCCTGCCTCAGCCTCCTGAGTAGCTAAGACTACCACCACACTCAGTTAATTTTTTATTTTTTTTTCTTTGTAGAGATGCAGTCTTGCTGTGTTGCCCGGGCTGGTTTCAAACTCCTGGCTTCAAGTAGTCTTCCCGCCTCTGCCTCCCAAAGAGCTAGGATTACAAGTGTGAGTCACCATGCCCGGCCTCCCTGGTATTTTTGACCTAAAATGTGCAAAAGGGAATTTCTGATTCATAAAATGTGACTTTCATATAAGATGCAGCAGAACACATTTCAACTGGCTTGGAAACCAGAAAATTATTCAAAAGCTATTTGCTTAGATACTAAAATGGTAGGTGAAAGTTGGATTAGGTGCAGGATACATACATAGCCTCAAAATATCTCCTCACAAATTACTTATTCATTACAAAGAGAAAAATATAAATTTTACAGTACAGAGGCTGGGCATGGTGGCTCATGCCTGTAATCCTAGCACTTTGGGAGGGTGGGGAGAGCAGATGGCTTGAGCCCAGGAGTTCAAGACCAGCCTGGGTAACATCGCAAAACCCTGTCTCTATAAAAAAAAATACACAAATTAACCAGGTGGCCAGGGGGTGGTGGCTCACGCCTGTAATCCCAGCACTTTGGGAGACCGAGGCAGGCAGATCACTTGAGGTCAGGAGTTCGAGACCAGCCTGGCCAATATGGTGAAAACCTGTCTCTAATAAAGATACAAAAATTAGCCAGGTATGGTGGCACGCACCTGTAATCCCAGCTACTCAGGAGGCTGAGGCAGGAGAATCACTTGAACCCAGGAGGCGGAGGTTGCAGTGAGCCACTGCCCTCCAGACTGGGAGACAAAGTGACACCCCGTTTAAAAAAAAAAAAAATTAGGCTGGGCGCGGTGGCTCACGCCTGTAATCCCAGCACTTTGGGAAGCAGAGGTGGGTGAATCACCTGAGGTCAGGAGTTCGAGATCAGCCTGGCCAACGTGGTGAAACCCCATCTCTACTAAAAATACAAAAATTAGCCAGGCATGGTGGTGCATGCCTGTAATCCCAGCTACTCGGGAGGCTGAGGCAGGAGGATCATCTGAACCTGGGAGGCGGAGGTTGCAGTGAGCCAAGATGGTGCCATTGCACTCCAGCCTGGGTAATAGAGCAAGATTTTATTAAAAAAAAAAAAATTAACCAGGCATGGTGGTGCATGCCTGCAGTCCCAGCTACTTGGGAGGCTGAGGCTGGAAGACTGCTTGAGCCTGGGGAGGTCAAGGCTGCAGTGAGCCAAGATTGTGCCACTGCACTCCAGCTAGGGTGACAGAGTAAGGCCCTGTCTCTAAATAAACAAATAAAATAAAATAAATGTTTTTTTTAATTAGAAAAAAAATTACAGTAAAGAAAACAGGCAGACACTAACAAGTGATGAAAGTTATTATCACCAATAATGTGATTTAGTGACATCATGTGCTTCCTGATGTGGTGCACTTAGGACACATCATATTTACATAGTACTACTGCCAAAAATGTGTAACTTGAATCTAATTATGAGGAAATGCCAGGCAAACCCAAATTAGGGGACTTCTAAAAAATAACTTGCCCATACTATTCAAAATATTAAGGTCATGAAAGACAAAGAAGAGCTAAGGAACTGTTCCAATTAAAGAAGACTGAAGAGACATGAAAACTAACATGATTCCAGATTCAACTGCAGACAAGAAGAAAAAAATTAGAAAGGAATGTGTTGAATCTGTTGGGACAACTGATGACAATGAAATAAGGTTCGTGGATTAGACAGGAATATCTCATCAACATTTAACTTCTGATTTCTATCATCATATTCTTGTAATGTGCTAATGCCTAGTTCTTCGGGTAAAGAGGTGTGAGTTCTGCAGTTTGTTCTTAAATAATCCAAGGGGAAGGAAGTATATGTAAATATAACGAGAATGATAAAGCAAATGTGCAAAACAGTAACAATAAATCCAAGTAAAGGGTACATGGTAGGTTCTTGGCTCTGTTCTTGCAGTGTGAAGTTTAACAAAGTCATTTGCTTGCAGAATATTATTTAAGAGATGGGGTCTTTGGGGTCTTACTATGTTACCCAGGCTGGACTCAAACTCCTAGGCTTAAGCAATCCTCCCTCCTATTAAGTAGCTCGGGTGGGGCTACAGGTACATACCACCATCCTGGCTTGCTTGCAGAATATTTTTAGCAATGAAGTGTTTTTTTTTTTTTTTTTTTTTTTTGAGATGGAGTCACTCTGTCGCCCAGGCTGGAGTGCAGTGGCACAATCTCAGCTCACTGCAACCTCCACCTCCTGGGTTCAAGCAATTCTCGTTTCTCAGCCTCCTGAGCAGCTGAGATTACAGGCACACGCCACCACACCTGGCTAATTTTTGTATTTTTAGTAGAGGCGGGGTTTTGCCATGTTGGCCAGGCTGGTCTCAAACTCCTGACCTCAGGTGATCCATCTGCCTCGGCCTCCCAAGTGCTGAGATTACAGGCTTGAGCCCCCGGGTCCCGGCCCCCTGCTTTTCTTTCAGACCAGGGTACTATTACTATGAACTATACATTTTGGTACGATATTTTTTTTCCCCAAAAAGAACTATTAGTTATGAGATAAAAGTCTATTTTCAAATCAAAGTCAGAAAATAACTATTTTTGCAAAAATGTCACACTAATTTTTTATGCATAGATATAAACTTCCCTAAATATGATCATGAGACTATTAAGAGGGTTTAGGATTAGACCAAGTACGCCTACCCTAAATAAATATCTACCATTTTGGAGACACAATTGCTTGTTAGTCTGTACATTAACACAACCCAAACCTGAATAAACTGACAAACAAAAACCATTTCAATTCAGTGTAATAAGCAATGATTACACATCTATCATGTGCCAAGAGCAGTGATCTCCAATGCAGATCTGGCCATGTTTCTCAGTACCCCTGTCCCCTCAGTTTCTCACAGACCATGAGATTCTTCATAATTTCACTTGATCTGCTTCTCCATGATTCTCTCCAGTCACTTGTCACTGTAACCTTTGATTTCTTAACCCTGAGAAACTTGAGGTTGCTAGTAAACTTTGATTATGCTGTGCCTTCCTGCTTTTGCTAAATGTGTCATTCTCCATGAAATACAGTAGTAAACAAAATATTATTCCTGTGCTAGAGCATGTTAATAAGTGTAAGATAACAAATAGCTTAATTATGATCTTACAAGTACTACAGAGGAAAGAGGAAAGTTCAGGGAAGAAAAGCACTTACCAAGAGGAAGATGAAAAGAAAGGCTGGCAGGGTGTGGGGGTAGTGGGAGGTCTAGAAGGGAAAGGGAACAGAAGTCAGGGAATGTTCTGGAAAGTTACATCTAAATCCAATCTTAAAGGATTTTAGAACAACAACTCTAGCAAAAGCTTTATATAATATCAACCTCCAGCCCAGAACCGTCCTCTGAACTCCGGACTCCTTATCTGTCTATCCATCTTCTCCATTTGGATGACTAGCAGGTAACTCAATGTGAACATATCCCAAGCTAAATTTCTTCTCTTCCCTTCAAATCCTACTCTTTCTGTAGCTTTCCCCATCTCAGATGATGGCAATTCTTTCCTTTCAGTTGCTCAGGCAAAACCCCTGGAGTAATACTGGATTTGTCCTTGGCAATATCAAGGCCTTATACTTAGGTAAGAGAAGTTTTGGGGTCATGCATATGTTAAAGTCTGATGAGAGTGAATTCAAGAGGAAATGGAAGGAAAGGAATTGGTGCCAGGTAGTAGATACGTCTCTTTAAAAGAAAGCAGGCTGGGCACGGTGGCTCACGCCTGTAATCCCAGCACTTTGCGAGGCCGAGGCGGGCGGATCACGTGGTCAGGAGATTGAGACCATCCTGGCTAACACAGTGAAACCCCGTCTCTACTAAAAATACAAAAAATTAGCCGGGCATGGTGGCACACGCCTGTAGTCCCAGCTACTCGGGAGGCTGAGGCAGGAGAATGGCGTGAACCCGGGAGGCGGACCTTGCAGTGAGCCCAGATCGCGCCACTGCACTCCAGCCTGGGCAACAGAGCAAGACTCTGTCTCAAAAAAAAAAAAAAAAAGAAAAGAAAGCAAAGCAAAAAAAAAAAAGGTAGATGAGATGGATGTGAGATTCAGACAGGATTTTTTTTTAATGATAAAAAAAAATTATAATATGTTTGATGCTGGTGAATGACCCAATTGAAAGAAAGGAACTGATGATGCAGGAGACAGAAGAGATAACTGTCACAGCAGTGGCCTGAGTGACAGCATGAACAGTTCGCCCGTAATAGAAAAACAGCAGACAATAAGGGCACAGATGAACATGGGTTAGGAGGAAATATGTGGTGGGACCATGTGGAAGTTCTGTTCTGATTAAGCCAATTTATGAATATGATTTATGAATATGAACAGGAGAGCAAGTGCCAGCAGTTTCAGAGAGTAGATGTGAAACAGTTGTCTAGGAAAGTGAAATATTTTACAAACTCACGTGAATTAGTGGCAGAGTCCCTCAGTTTGTGCTCTGTATTGAAATGAAGCAAGATTCTTTTACATTTCCTGAACATATGTCTAATAATTCTGCTTTTTGAATTTAAAAAATGGATTTTTAGTTTTTAAAAACTATCAGTGAGATACTAGATCAAGTAGAAAGTATGTGTTCATGAAAAAGGTATAGTTTCACAGAAAGAACAGGGGTTTATTTTATTTTATTTTTTTGAGACGGAGTCTCGCTGTCGCTCAGGCTGGAGTGCAGTGGCACGATCTCGGCTCACTGCAACCTCCACCTTCTGGGTTCAAGACTCTCTTGCCTCAGCCCCCTGAGTAGCTGGGATTACTGGTGTGCACCACCACGCCTGGCTAATTTTTTGTCTTTTAGTAGAGATGAGATTTCACCATGTTGATCAGGCTGGTCTCAAACTCCTGACTTCGTGATCTGCCTGCTTCGGCCTCTCAAAGTGCTGGGGATTACAGGCATGAGCCACCATGCCCAGCCAGAACAGGGGTTTAAAATGAGAAGATCCGGTAGCTCACGTCTGTAATCCCAGCACTTTGGGAGGCCTAGGCGGAAGGGCTGCTTGAGGCCAGGAGTTCGAGACCAATCTGGGCAATACAGCAAGACCACATCTCTATTTTAAAAATATTGTTTTAATTGTTTAATAAAAATAAAAGTGAGATGAGAAGATCTGGGTTCAGGTTGTGCTGTCATTCTTAACTAAATGATCAAATGCAACCTTCTCATTTCTAATACTTAAGCTTCACCTGGCAAGTGAGACTAAATGCAGTAATACAGGATGTCAACTGCACAGTGCTAAACAGCTATTGTTATTCTCACTGTTATTAGCTATTGTTATTCTCACTGTTATTAACTATATGTTGATCAACTATAAATTTATCTATCAACCACCTATAGAATAACTGTAGGCTGATCAAGAAACTTTACTAGAATAAAATAAAATGAAAGCAAGAAGAAGAGGTTAGAAAGGAAGAAGAGAAGCTGGATTCTACTATACATATAACACCTCACAATCTAAAAATATCAGCCCAGGAGAGAATAAAAACAACGTTAACAACACAAAACAATAAGGTTGACAAGTAGAAAAAAGGCTTGTATATTTCCCTGCCAGATAAGACATACTGGACCCTAATCATTGGAATGCTGCACATTACTGGACAAGTCCTAATTCAAAAGATGCTATACTGTGTTTTCTCACTGACTGACTTCCCCAAAGAACCCCCATTTCATGAAATGAAAACTTTCTCAGTGAAACACACACAGCATCGAAAATAGCACACTTCTTTTTAGAAACTAATCACATTCTCTGAGATATAAAGATATTCAAATTTACTTTATTTTGTTGATTCCCTCTCCCCAGGAGATGTCAGATTCCCACAGCAGGCAAATCAGCTTGGCAGAGAAGTAGCAAGAACCTGAGAAGGCATGTGTGCTGTGAGTCAGCCTTGGGCAAAACAGCCAGGTCTCAATGCAAGGGAACCCTCTGGTGCTGTCAGACCCATGCCAACCCTGCCCTCTACTGGCCAGTTAAGCTGGTTGCAATTTTCTGCAAAAGAAAGGACCAGTCTGTTAAGGACAAATTCTGCAGTATCTATTAATAGTTGTCACTTAGGCCCTTTTCCATGGATTAGTGTTTCTCAATCATGCATGTGTATCCGAGTCACCTATTATGGCTTGTTAAAACAGACTGCTGGTGTGTGGCAGGGTGCGGTGTCTCCCACCTGTAATCCCAGCACTATGGGAAGTCAAGGCAGGAGGATCACTTGAGCCCAGCAGTTCAAAACCAGTCCAGTCCAGTCCAGGCAACACAGTGAGACCTTGTCTTTACTAAAAATGCAAAAAACTTAGCCAGGCCACTGCCCTATGTTAATTTCTTATTCTATGGGAATAAGCTTTTAGCTTCAAAGGCCTTATGGAATGTTGAGGAGAAAGCATTTTCTCAACTTCAGAAGAAGAACTATTTAATCACACAGAGAACAGAAAAATTAAATGACTTGTTCCATAAATGTGCTACTTGTGTCTGAGGGTCAATACTGTGCTAGATGATCATCTGAAAGAACAAGAGTCACAGATGTGTTGCTTCGTCATTCACATCTAAGAGAAAGCTTCTATCTCTTGTCTCCCTCACCTAGAAAATAGGGCCATATAATGCTGATAATGAACAATTCAGGAAACCACCATTTTTTAAGGAAAAAAGTCAGGTAGTACATAATTTTCTTTTTCTTTTTTTTCTTATTACAGCCATGGTGCAAAACAAGTAGTATACATATCCTGAAAAAGTATTTGAGAATTGTTTCCCAAGGTGATAGGCATTTTAGAAGAGTTTGACACTAATTTTATTTCTAGGTATTGGTATTTAGATGGTTTACACAGGCAATGCTAAGATAAAATACTTGTAGAAGCAAGAATAAGTTGGAGTGCAAAAGGAAATGAGTATAGTAGATCCACAGAAAAGGAATAAAGGTCAGGGGGTTCTTGTGTTGCCAGGCATGAAGGCAGAAATCATACTTAGAGAAAAAAGAAAATTTCCTACTTTGTCATAAATGCCATAAAAGCAGCCCTGCTTTCTTACCTCTCATTTTATAAGTTGAAGACAATTAGGGTGGACACATAAGAATTAAAGGAAATAAAACACCATTGTTCAAAGAGTTCTATTATGTGTAACCTACTCAACCGTCCCTTCTATATTTAGAGGCAAGAAAATGGTTGATAAACTTCCACTGGTTGGCCTAAGTAAGCCTGCTGTAAGAACATATCCAGAGCACTAGGCTGGGTGCAGTGGCTCACACCTGTAATCCCAGTGCTTTGGGAGGCTAAGGCAGGAGGATCGCTTGAGGCCATGAGTTCCAGACCAGCCAAAGGAACATAGTCAGACCGTCACTATAAAAATAAAAGGATAAGCAAGGCACGCGCACCTGTAGTCCGAGCTCTTCAGGAGACTGAGGCAGGAGGAACCTTTGAGCCCAGGAGTTACATTAGATGTTGCAGTAAGCTATGATTCTGCCACTGCACTCCAGCCTAGGCAACATGGAAAGAACCTGTCTTTTTTTTTTTTTTTGAGACGGAGTTTCGCTCTTGTTGCCCAGGCTGGAGTGCAACAATGGCACGATCTCGGCTCACAGGAACCTCTGCCTCCCGGGTTCAAGTGATTACTCTTGCCTCAGCCTCCTGAGTAGCTGGGATTACAGATGCCCACCACCACGCACAGCTAATTTTTTTGTGTTTTTAGTAGAGACAGGGTTTCACCATGTTAGCGAGGCTGGTCTCGAACTCCTGACCACAGGTGATCCACCCGCCTCAGCCTCCCAAAGTGCTGGGATTATAGGCGTGAACCACCACGCCCGGTAAGACCCTGTCTTCAAAAAAAAAAAAAAGTGTCAGCAATCAGCAATAGTTTACTGAACCTCATCTAAGAACAAAATCAAACTTAAAGTTAGATGTATAATAAAACATCAATGAAGTCTAGGGCCCTTCCATCACTTCTAAAGACATATTCAGAAGAACATCTTGTTTAGAATGTTCTCCAGGAAAAACACAAATATGAAACCTGTCATTATGGCAAAAACCGTCAGTCCGATAATGTATAAAAATCAGACCGACAGCAGAGAAGTCTCCATTCATAAAGAACTCGCTAATTGCACCAGATTTCTACAAGACTAAATAAGGCGGCTTCATGTTTTTCTTATTTGATGTCTCCAAACAGCCATCACCCCTTCCTTTTATTCTTAGTTAAGACTTCTACAACTTTTAGGAAGCTGGTATGGAAAAAATGTAGTAATTTACAACCTATCATAATTATAAACTTTATTATTATTATTATTATTAGAGACGGGGTCTCTCTCTGTCACCCAGGCTGCAGCACAGTGGTGCTATTATGGCTCACTGCAGCCTCGACCTCTGGGGCTCAAGTGATCACCTCCTACCTCAGCTTCCTGAGTAGCTCAGACTACAGGCGCACACTACCACGCCTAGCTATAGTTATAAACTTTAAACATGGTATCTTCAACAAGTTCGTGGAAAATGCATTCTATGAAAAAACTATTCATGGATTTCAAGGGAGTTTTTTTGCATCAAAATAACTCATACTCCAGCCTGACCAATATGGTGAAATCCCATCTCTACTAAAAATACAAAAATTAGCTGGGTGTGGTAGCATGCACCTGTAAGCCCAGCTACTCAGGAGGCTGAGGTAGGAGAATCTCTTGAACCCAGGAGGTGGAGGTTGCAGTGAGCCGAGACTGTGCCACGGCACTCCAGCCTGGGTGACAGAGAGACACTCCATCTTAAAAAAAAAAAAAAAAAAACCTCATACTAACTTGTTATAACATGTCTGAACAGGATCTAGTTTGAAGCACTAAAAAGGATAAAACATCAGTTTGAAAAGAGCCCCTAACAAAGCAACATGAATTCTGCTAAAATTGAAGCAAAAGCAAATGGCAAATTTATGATGAAGCTTGGATGAAAGAATGGTGAAATCACTGATGCTTTGTGTAAAGTTTATGGGGACAATGCCCCAAAGAAATCAGTAGTTTACACATGAATAACTTGTTTTAAGACACCAGCCAGATGCAGTGGTCCGCACCTATAGTCACAGCTACTTGGAAGGCTGAGACAGGAGGATCACTTGAGCCCAGGAGTTCAAGGCTGTAGTGTGCTATGGTTACACCTGTAAATAGTCACTGTACTCTAATTTGGGCAATGTAGTAAGACCCTGTCTCAAAAAAAGAAAAAAAATAAAGGAGGAGATGATGTTGAAGATGAAGCCCACCATGGCAGACCACCAATATCAATTTGAGAGGAAAAAAGAATGATCTAATTGAAGAGGACTGACAATTAGCAGAAACAATAGCCAATACCACAGACATCTCAATTGGTTCAGTTTATACAATTTTGGCTGATAAATTAAAATCGAGCAAACTTTCCACTCAACTGGTGCCAAAACGGTTGCATTCAGATCAGCTGCAAAGAGCAGAGCTTTCGATGTAAATTTTAAACAAGTGGGATCAAGATCCTGAAGCATTTCTTTGAAGAATTGTAACAGGAGATGAAATATGGCTTTACCAGTATAATCCTAAAGACAAAACACAATCAAAGCAATGGCTACCAAGAGGCGTAAGTGCTCCAGTCAATGCAAAGTGGATCAGTCAAGAGCAAAGACAAGAGTTTTTTAGGATGCTCAAAGCACTTTGTCTGTTGACTTTCTGGAGAGCCAAAGAACGATAACATCTTCTTATTATGAGGGTGTTTTGAGAAAGTCAGCCAATGCTTTAGCAGAAAAACAGCCAGGAAAGCTTCATCAGAGAGTCCTTCTCCACCAGGACAATGCTTCTGTTCATTCCTTTCATCAACAAAGATAATTTGTGACAGTTTTGATGAGAAATCATTAGGCATCCACCTTACAACAGTCCTGATTTGGTTCCTTCTTTTTTGTTTCCTAATCTTTAAAAAAATCTTTAGTAGCAACAAAAAATTAAAAACTTAAACAAAAACTTTAAAGGGCATTCATTTTTCTTCATTTCTTCATTTTTCTTCATTTAATAATGTAAAAAAGCCAGGCACGGTGGCTCACACCTATAATCCCAGCAGGAAGGAAAAACAAATATTTACTCCAAAAAATTTGGATTCCTTAATGGAAAACGGGAAAGTCTATTCTCTCTTAATCCATAATGGATGGTGGAGACAATTGTTCTTTGACTGACTAACATAAACAAAGAAAACCTAGTATGAAGAAAGGAATGATAAGACGTAAATATCGTAGCAACTAGTCACGGTTGAGATGCTCTTCCCATCCTAATATTAACTTACCCTCATCAGTCATAGATGAAAGAAGCTAGCTGCTTTTCATTTTCTAATTTCCTTTAACTGTGCATTGTTTCCATCATCTGGGACTGAGCCTAGGTGGATAAGGACAGTGAGGTGGTAGCAGTAGATTTTCTTGTGCTTCATCTTGAGTTATTTGATCCATGTAACATTAACTTGACCCAAGAGGAGGAAAGTTTTTAAGACATTATTTTATTTATAAAAAATTAAATCCTCCCTGCTATTTTTGATATGTAAATAACTTAAAAGTTCAGGCCAGGCATGGTGGCTCATGCCTGTAATCCCAGCACTTTGGTAGGCCGAGTCAAGTGGAACACCTGAGGTCAGGAGTTTGAGACCAGCCTGGCCAACATGGCGAAACCCCATCTCTACTAAAAATACAAAAATTAGCCAGGCATGGTGGCGCATGCCTGTAATCCCAGCTACTGGGGGGTTGAGGCAGGAGGATTGCTTGAACCTGGGAGGTGGAGGATGCAGTGAGCAGAGATCGTGCCACTGCACTCCAGCCTAGGCAACATAGCGAGACTCCATCTCAAAAAAAAAAAAAAAAAAAAAAAACAGTTCATTAACTCAGAAAGACTACTCCAGAAATTGACGAGTGGTTACTCCAGGAAGGAGAACTGTCTGGCTAGGGTGTAGGAATTGGGAGAATTCGTTTTACTGTATATCCCTTTGGACCAATTGGATTTTGTACATGTGCATTTGTTAGCCTGTTCAAAAAATATATGAGTTTCTGGAAAACTGAATTAAAGGATAAAAATAAAATATGAACTTTACTTCTCAACATAAGCTTTTTCAACATCAAGATACTTTTGTAAGCAATGATAGCAACTTTTTTTTTTTTTTTTTTTTTTTTTTTTTTTTTGAGACAGAGTCTCGTTCTCTCGCCCAGGCTGGAGTGCAGTGGCACACTCTCCACTCACTGCCACCTCCGCCTCCCAGGTTCAAGTGATTCTTGTACCTCAGCCTCCCGAGTACCTGGGATTACAGGTGCACACCATTACCCCTGGCTAATTTTTGTATTTTTAGTAGAGGCGGGGTTTCACCATGTTGGCCAGGCTGGTCTCAAACTCCTGACCTCAGGTGAGCCACCTGCCTTGGTCTCCCAAAGTGCTGGGATTACAGGCGTGAGCCACTGCACCTGGTCTGGAGTAAATATTTATATGGATATAATTAGATCTTAAACTCTCAGTACTTTTTTAAATGAGTTGTGGTCTGCCCCCCTCCCCAACACACAAATTAAACCTATATTAAGGAAGCTGGTTTTCTTCCTCTCCTTAGGCTGTAGAAAGCCAAAAGCAATGTCACTCCCACCCTAACAACAAGAAACAGCCAGATCAACTACAAAAAACTTGAATTAATTGGAAAGCTACCTAGTAGTATGAAATCCAAAGAAAAACAAGCCCCTCCAGGAAATATGGGAGGTGAACACCAGCTCTCCTGTGTCAGACCATGTGCAGAAGAGACATTGGGTACCCTACAAGCAGGTAAGAAAAATTCAAGTAAAAATTGTAGTGATTTGTCAAATGTCAAAGGTAAATGAAGGCTAGCATGAGACTATGGGGCCCCTCAAATCCACAGACACAAAGGGAATTCACACTCATTTGCAGGATTGTCTTCACAGATGTCTGCCGCATGCTCACAGGAAAGACTGGAAGCAGGGTGAGGGACCAGACAGAGCCTCCCTCCGTGGTACAGACCTGGAGAAGGCCACCACCATTAAGGGAAAAGCATGAACCCCTCCCACTGGGGAGGAGGGGTTCTCTCCTGGGGAAGGAGTACCAAACCCTGTTAGCCCCAGAGCACACAAGAAGACCGGCTGTAGCTAGGGAAAGAGTAATAGAAACATACTTTATAAACCTGAGAGAGGAGCAAGAAAAACTCCTCATCCAGGATCTTACACCAATACCATTAGAAGACGCTACTACTGTGAGAAGGATAATAACATTGAGAAAGACCCAACCCGTGAGATTAAGCACAGGATTAAGCACAAAATGGGACAATAAAAAAACAAACTCTGCCCGCCACCTGGCTAGAACTCTTCCGATAAGAGGGAAAAGAGCATGGACAAAGACCCCTCTGAGGCACAGGTACACAGGGAAGGCTGAACGAGTGGAGCAAGCACATTAAAGAAATACCTTCCAGGGCCTCAGTTCCCACTCTAAGCACAGAATTAAAGGGATTGAAGTACTACGGTAACGACAAAACCCAAAACTAGCTCAGCTCCTGTTAAAATGACTAAACCCAAGACACATGCCTATTTCCAACCATAATACCTTTTGGCCTCAGCCTACTATTTTACATGTGAGATCCAGCATTCAATCAAAAACTAAGATACACACACACACACACACACACACACACACACACAAAGCAATCAGACTGAGAGATGACCCAGATTTTCAAATTATCACACAGAGATTTAAAACAACTATGATTAATATGTTAAAGTCTACAGTAGAAAAGGTGGAAAACATACATGAACAGATGGGAAATTTTGGCAGAAATAAGGAAGCTTAAAGAGGCAAACAGAAATGCTAGAAATTAAAAACATAAAAAATGCTAAAGTAGATAATGCCACTGAAAGCTCATCATTAGATTCAACACAACTATGAAAAGAATCAGGGAATTGGAAGATAGGTCAAAAGAAAGTACCCAAAGTAAAACACAAACAGAAATAAAGAGAGAAAAAAACTAACAATGCATCCAAGAGATACAGGACACTATCCAACAATTTAACAAAAATATAATCGGAATCCCAGAAGGAGAAAAGAAAAAGAATGGGGCAGAAGAAATATTTTAAAAGATAATGGCCAAAACTTCCCAGACTTAACCACTTCAAAAGCACAGATCAAGAAGCTCAGAGAAGCCCAAGCAGAAAAATTCCAAAATATCATCTAAACACAACATATTTAAACTGCTAAAAAAAAAAAAAAAAAAAAAAAAAAAAAAAAAAAAAAGATAAAATCTTAAAGGCAGACACAAAGAGGAATTCACAAAGGAAATATTTTAAAATATTTTTAAATGAATGAAAATAAAAATACAACATATCAAAATCCATGGGACACAGCTAAAATGGTGATTAGAGGGTAATTTATAACATTAAGTAATTACATTAGAAAAGAAATGTCTCAGATCAAAACCTGATTTAAGCTGTCACCTTAAGAAACCAGAAAAAGAATAAATCAACTTAAGTAAACAGAAGAAAGGAAAAAATAAAGATATGAGAAGAAATTAAAAACAGAAAGACAATAGAAAAAAAATTAATGAAACCAAAAGCTGGATCTTTCAATACAATTGATAAACCTCTACCTAGACTTATCAAAAAAAAAAAAAGAACGAACGAAAGAAAGAAACATCACAAATGACTAATATAAGAAATGAAGGAGGGGACATAATAGATCCTACAGACATTAAAAGCATATCTCCATTAACCTGCAACATTTATGCCAGGAAACGGACCAAGGAATTCCTTGAAAGATACAAACTACCAAAGCTAACTTAAGAAACAGATAACTGGAATAGTTCTATGATCTCTGAAAGAAACTAAATTCCTAGTTTAAAAATCTGACAGAAAATTCCAGGCCCAGATAGCTTTATTGATGAAGTCTATCAAACACTGAAAAGAAGAAAAAATATCAATCTATGCAAACTATTCTAGAAAAGAGAAAGAAGGAAACACTTCCCAATTCATTTTATGAAGTCAGCGTGACCTCAATTCTAAAACTGGACAGAAGACATTATGAGAAAACTACAGACCAATTCCCTCATGAACACAGATACAAAAATACTCAACCAATTATTAGCATATCTGATCCAGGAAAATGGCAAATTTCTCTTAAAGGCTTTAATTATGCTTTAATCCTGAGCTGGGATGACCCCAAAGACAACAAATGGCATCTGATTCCAGTCTAAATGAAGTTCTGATATAACCGCAGAATTTTATTTAACTTTTCAAAGCTACTTTCAGAGAAAAGGCACAGTAGACAGCTTAATTTAGGAAATTAAGAAGATTATATGGTTGTTGAAACATTAGAGAAGAAACATTAGGGTTAAAAGTTATCTACAGACTCATGAACGCTCACTCAAAGGGTAGTAAGTCTGCCTTCTCAGTATCTAACAAAGAAACAAAGTTACTAGCCTATACTAAAAAAACTCAGCTCAATTCTCAGTTTCCAAGATTACGACCAAAGGCATAATCCCTAACCTGCTTTCTGAACATATATAAGCAGTCTGGTTTAAATACTTACCTTCAATCTGGCTAGTTTCTGAGCACGGTTTCTTCTTTGACTCTGAGTTCCCGGTTTTCTCATCAACATCCAGGAGAGGAATATAGTCTGTTTTTCCAACAGTTTCTCCCACAACATCATCAAAGGCCTCTGCCTCTAGTGTGGCAATGAAGTCCCGCTTTATCTCTCCCTCAATGTCTGGAGATGGCTCTGTTAATGCATCTGCAAGACTGAGGTCGGCCATTCTGCACCACTGCAACTGCCTGGTGAAGAGGAAAAAGATCTTTCATGTAATGAGCACTGCAAAAGGAAAAACATTTCTAGAAACGCTTGTCAATTGTTTGAAACAAACAAAATAATCAAAATCTAAGATTTTACAGCTAGAAGAGGCTCCCTCATTTGAAAGATGAGAAAAATAAAGCTAAGAAATGGATAGTCTCACCCAAGGTAACTCACTGCTAGTTACTCTTTTCTCACATTTCTGGGGGTGGAGGAAGGTGGTGGTGGCAGGACAAAGCAATTGCAATTGTGTCCTTTCTATTTATAAGAAAAGTGAGGTGTAAAAAAACCCACAATCAACATATCCAAAGCTATAGCCAGTAAGATTCAAATCAGGTCTTTACATAGTTACATTACTATAGGACAAATGAATTCAACTTTCTTGACCAAAGACTGTGAGTATGGATCTTATCTTGGAGTAAGTACCTGCTTCTTCATGAATCACTTGTGGATAGCCCTGTCAACTAAACTACTTAGCCCTGCCACCATTAAAAAAAAAAAAAAAAAAAAAGACACGTTTCCCTCAATTAGCTAAGGGAGATGGTCCCTCTCTGTAGTCACGTATATTACCATTTTTACAGACTACCAGCTTCTTAATTACATAATCTGCAGTTAAGAAGTAAATCTACTGGCAGCCATAAAAAAGAACGAGATCATGTCCTTTGCGGGAACATAGATGGGAAACAGGAGGATATTATCCGCAGCAAACTGACACAGGAACAGAAAACCAAATACCACATGTTCTTACTTATAAGTGGGAGCGAAATGATGAGAACTTATGAATACAAAGAAGGAAACTGCAGACACTGGGGTCTCCTGGAGGGTGGAGGGTGGGAGGAGGGAAAGGAGCAGAAAAGATAACTACTGGGTACTGGACTTAATTGAAATAATCTGTACAACAAACCCTTGTGACATGTCTTTACCTATGCAACAAACCTTCACATGTACCCTTGAACCTAAAATAAAGTTAAAAAAAAAAAAAAGTAAATCTATAAGCAAACCATAGGTGAATAGCCTAGAAAATACAGAAATAATGTAGTAAAAAGAGCCAAAGGGGCCAGGTGCAGTGGCTCACACCTGTAATCCCAGCACTTTGGGAGGCCAAGGCAGGAGGATCACTTGAGACCAGGAGTTCAAGACCAGCCTGGCCAACATGGTGAAACCCCATCTCTACTAAAAATACAAAAATTAGCAAGGCATGGTGGTGGACACCTATAATCCCAGCTACTTGTGAGGCTGAGGTACGAGAATCGCTTGAACCCGGGAGATGGACGCTGCAGTGAACCGAGGCTGTGCCACTGCACTCCAGCATGGGCGACAGAGTGAGACTCCGACTCCCCCACCAAAAAAAATTAAAAAAAAAAAAAAGAGCCAAAGGCCTGCAATAAATTGAGCACCATTCAAATGCAGGGCATAATAGGAAATAAAGTGTGCAAGGTACTACGCCTGCTTTCAAAAAGTCTAACAGAAACTCCAAGAGACTCCATAGGATAAGCTGATAAGTTGACATATAAGCTATGTTGTTGACAAGGTAAATACAAGTCAAACAGATCCTTAGCTGCATAGTGTAATGGCTACTACTTGTGTTTGTCCAGAAATCTATTCTTCCTCTCTCCCCTAATACAAACCAATCCCTACCCCTATAGGGTTTGGGACATGACTAGAGTTGGATCAATCAGAAGTCAAGAAGAAGACAGTTGGAAAGGACCATTTATTGACTACACACTGGAAGAAAAGTCCATGGGTGACAGCTATTTAGTTGCCCTGGTTGACTACTTCAAGTCTAAGTGAGCGGCCTTCATTTTTCTTTTGCCTAATTTAGCCAATCTATTTCTGTTGTTTACAATGGAAGAATCTCAACTAATACACAGTCTTTCTCCAACCCAAACTTGAAAAAGTCAAAATATACTATGATTCAAGCCACTTAATTGTCTGGCTTTCCTTTCAAGCTCTTCTCCACCGTCTACCTCTCTCCAACAAATGTACTTAGGAAAAAGAAATAGAATTAAAGCAAGGAATATGGTCCTACCTTCCTTCCTTCCTATTCTATCTTCATCTTTGTTCCCACACACTCCTCTCCTCCCACTTACATGCTGTGAGGCTACCACAATTACAAAACATGAAAACGTGTACAAAGCAAATACTTCCAGACCCTGAAAAATCAGAAGTCATCGTACCCCCAATTCCCAAATCCAACAAGCAAAGGGTGTTGCTATATATTAGAGTGGTGGCACAGAGCCTTAAGAATCAAGATCCGATACCCAAATAAGTACAGACAGGATAATTAAGGCCAGGGGCAAGATCTACATCTTGTAGGCAAGTGCCTAGAAAAAGAAGATAGTAAGTGTTCAGTACTGGGAATGCTGGAGATAGTTTGTCTCTACCTATATGGAGCTTAGTGAAAACATTTATTACATATTCTTTATATTATCTAAGAAAAAAATACAATACCAAGATTTGGAAAGACACTAAATAATCAATTATATTTATATAGACTTCCAAATAAAATCTAAAAATTTCAAATAAATTTAAGCCTCCTTCCATGTGCCTAATTTTATGAGTTTTCCTATTTGAAATAACAACCTTAATTCCTCATCAATAATTTTAAATGATTATCTTTTCAAATTCTAGATAGTACAATTATACAAAAACATAGTAGAAAGAGCTGTTTCTCTGATTTCTTTTCTTTTTGAGGCGGAGTCTCGCCTCACTGCAACCTCCACCTCCCAGGTTCAAGTGATCCTCCTGCCTCAGCCTCTCTAGTAGCTGGGATTACAGGTATGCACCGCCACGCCCAGCTAATTTTTGCATTTTTAGTAGAGACAGGGTGCCACCATGTTGGTTAGGCTGGTCTCGAACTCCTGACCTCAAAGTGATCCACCCACCTCGGCCTCCCAAAGTGCCAGGATTACAGGTGTGAGCCCCTGCGCCCAGCCTGATTACTTTTCTTAAAGCAAATGTGATATTTAAATTTCCTGTGACTATACTGAGTTCCTAAATCATATCTTTTTATTTTTTATTTTTTTCAGACAGAGTTTCACTCTTGTGGCCCAGGCTGGAGTGCAACAGCACCATCTCAGCTCACCGCAACCTCCATCTCCCAGGTTCATGCAACTCTGTCATCGTAATACTTGGAATTTGATTAAGTTCATTTAGGTCTCAAAAAATGTCAAAAGACACTTGTGAGCCGGGTGTGGTGGCATGCACCTGTAGTTCTAGCCTTTCAGGAGGCTGGGGCAGGAAGATTGTGACTAGGAGTTCCAAGCTATAGTGTGCAATGATCATGTCTGTTAATAGCCACCACACTCCAGGTGTGGAGCCAGGATTGCCTCACTGCACTCTAGCCTGGGTGACAGAGCAAGACTCTTGTCTCAAAAAAAATAAAAATAAAAAAAAAAAAGAAAATCACACTCTGAGCCAGGTGGTTCACACCTGCAATCCCAGCACTTTCAGAGGCTGAGGTGGGAGGATTACTTGAGACTAGGAATTCAAGACCAGCTAGGCAACATACTGAGACCCTGCCTCTACAAAAACTAAAAAAAAATTAGCTGGGCACGGTGGCATACACCTACATCCTAGCTACTCAGGAAGCTGAGGTGTCACAATCGCTTGAACCCGGGAGGTTGAGACTGCAGTGAGCCATGATTGTGATGACACCACTGTACTCCAGCCTGGGTGACAGAGTGAGACCCTGTCTCAAAAAAATTTTAAAAATAAAAATAAAAAATAAATAGGGTACAGAGGCTCATGCCTGTAACCCCAATAATTTGAGAGCCTGAGGCAGCTGGATCACTTGAGGCCAGGAGTTCGAGACCAGCCTGGCCAACACGATGAAACCCCATCTCTACTAAAAATACAAAAATTAGCTGGGCGTGGTATCACACACTTGTGGTCCCAGTTACTCAGGAGGCTGAGGCATGAGAATCACTGGAACCTGGGAGGTGGAGGTTGCAGTGAGCTGAGATTGCACCACTGTACCCCAGCCTGGGTGACAGAAAATGTCTCAAAAAACAAAAATTAAATTTAAAAACTTTTAAATAAATAAGCAAAAAATAAATCACACTCTGGCTGTTAACATTAAGGCCAAAAATAAATATATAAAAATAAAAAAAAATAATAAATTTAATTCCATTTAGAAACATCTAATAACTATAATAAAGATAAATCCAATTTAATCAGTCTGTTAGAAGAAAAATAGCGACAAGAGCAAATTATGCCAAAGAAAGACACGCACTGAGAGAGTTTAATAATAGATGTCATAAAGAAGCTGTTGAATCCTCTCCATAAAAAAGTAAATATGGGCCGGGCGCAATGGCTCACACCTGTAATCCCAGCACTTTGGGAGGCTGAGGCAGGCAGATCACAAAGTCAGGAGATCGAAGCCATCCTGGTTAACATGGTGAAACCTCCTCTCTACTAAAAATACAAAATATTAGCCAAGCATGGTGGTGGGCACCTGTAATCCCAGCTGCTCGGGAGGCTGAGGCAGGAGAATTGCTTGAACACAGGAGGTGGAGGTTGCAGTGAGCCAAGATTGTGCCACTGCACTCCAGCCTGGGTGACAGAGTGAGACTCCGTCTCAAAAAAATTAAAAAGGTATTAAATTGTACAAAACTGTTATGATCAGCCATTCCAAAGCACTGGACATCAACAAACTGTAGAACACAAGTTGAGAAGCTTTGCATTCTTGAAATCTGCTTGAGCTTTGGTTAAGACCAGGAAGAGTCTATGGCCCTTTTGTCTAGAGCTGTTTCCACCCCTATCTTAGCCCACAGCTCAGTTTGGTCAGCAAGAATTACACTTTTATTAGTGTGATGGTTACCACTGAGCATCAACTTGATTGGATTAAAGGATGCAACATTGATCCTGGGTGTGTCTGTGAGGGTGTTGCCAAAGGAGAT
Source organism: Pongo pygmaeus (assembly GCF_028885625.2). NCBI lineage: Eukaryota > Metazoa > Chordata > Mammalia > Primates > Hominidae > Pongo > Pongo pygmaeus. Next base: position 105,634,858 of record NC_085930.1, on the reverse strand, counting down.
TAACATTTGAGTCAGTGGGCTGGGGAAGGCAGACATACCCTTAATTGGGTGGGCACCATCTAATCAGCCACCAGCGAACATAAAGCAGGCAGAAAAATATGAAGAGGCAAGAGGGGCCTAGCCTCCCAGTCTACATCTTTCTCCTGTGCTGGATACTTTCTGCCCTCGAACATCGGACTCCATGTTCTTCAGTTTTGGGACTTGGGCTGGCTCTCCTTGCTCCTCAGCTTGCAGACAGCCTTTTGTGGGACCCTGTGATCATGTAAGTCAATACTTACTAAATTCCCCTTTTTATAAACATACATATATATCCTATTAGTTCTGTTCTTCTAAGAAAGCTCTGACCCCAGACTAACACAGATTCTGGTACCAGGAGTGGTTCCAGAGGAACAGAATGTTAAGGATGGAGCTCTTTTGTTGGTTTGGGGGTTTCTGGAGTTGGCTGCTTAACATGATTGATCCAAAAATGCTAAGGACTCTACTTCTAATAGCATGGAGAACACTGATAGTCCTTGGTGTGAACTGTTTAGAGAGTTATGCAAAATAAATGCATTTGACACTCCTGATTCACTGCTCATGAAAGGCAAGGACTTTAGTGACTCTATACATAATACCTTTGACCATATGTGGAAAACCAACAAACATAATGAAGCTGGTTGGTTGCTCCTAAGTTCAGTGAACAAAGTGATGAAAGAAAATGATGAACTCAGGGATTCTGTTTCCTGGCTTCAGAAGCAGATACTGAGTCTCAAATCTGCTAAGACTGCCCTGAGTGGGAGTCTTAGCTCCTGTTGAGAAAGAGCTGAAATTGTGGAAAAACAGACATAAGCTCTTATCATGCGAGTGGCTGACCTGCAACGAAAGATGCATGCACAGCCACCTGAGGTGTCTACTGCTAAAGTGAGGGCATTGGTTGGAAAAGAATGGGACCCTGCAACTTGGAATGGGGATGTGTGGGAGGACCCTGATGAAGCTGGGGACACTGAGTTTGTAAACTCTGGTGAACCTTTTTTGCCAGAAGGAACAGCTTCCCCATCCCCCATAGTGGCAACATATCCCCCCATCCCACCATCAACCTTTCCATCTTTGTCTAAGGAGATAAAAACCCTGAGCTGCCTGAGGCAAGAGTCATGGCCTCCCCTCAGGCAGTTGCCAGGCAAGGCAATGTTGATTCTTCTCAGAAGGTACCTGCAACACCCGTTTGCTTCTAGACCTATAACTCAAGTCCCACAGATCCCTAGAGGTGAGGTTGAGAGTGTGACCCAGGAGGAGGTGCGCTACACTCAAAAAGAACTGTTCTCGGCCAGGCACGGTGGCTCATGCCTGTAATCCCAGCACTTGGGGAGGCCGAGATGGGCAGATCACGAGGTCAGGAGTTCAAGACCAGTCTGGCCAACATAGCGAAACCCCGTCTCTACTAAAACTACAAAAAATTAGCCGGGCGTGGTGGTGCACGCCTGTAATCCCAGCTACTCGGCAGGCTGAGGCAGGAGAATTGCGTGAACCCGGGAGGCGGAGGTTGCAGTGAGCTGAGATTGTGCCACTGCACTCTAACCTGGGCAACAGAACGAGACTCCCTCTAAGAAAAAAAAAAAAAAAAAAAGAACTGTTCTCTAATTTATATAAACAGCAATCTGGAGAACAGGCATGGGAATGGGTATTAAGGGTATAGGATAATGGTGGAAGGAACACAGAGTTGGATCAGGCTGAATTTATTGATTTGGGCCCACTAAGTAGGGACTCTGCATTTAATGTTGCAGCTCGGGGAGTTAAAATAAGGTTCTAATAGTTTATTTGCTTGGTTAGCTGAAATATGCATTAAAAGATGGCCCACTGTGAGGGAGCTGGAAATGCCTGATATCTCTTGGTTTAATGTAGAGGAAGGGATCCAAAAGCTTAGGGAGATTGAGATGGTGGAGTGGATTACTCACTTTAGACCTACTCATCCCAGCTGGGAGGGTCCAGAAGATATACCCTTGACCAATGCCTTGTGAAACAGATTTGTGAGGGTAGCACCTGAATCTTTGAAGAGCCCTGTAATTGCTCTTCTCTGTATGTCAGACCTAATGGTGAGAACCGCAGTCACTCAACTACAAAATTGAAATACGAGGGGAATAACTGGATCCCAAGGTGGCAGGGGCCAAGTAGCAGCACTCAACCATCAAAGGCAAGGTGGGCGTAGCTACCGTAACGGACAGCAGAGGCAAAGTGACGATCAGAATAGTCTGACTCATGTAGAGCTCTGGCATTGGCTAATTAATCACGGTGTTCCTAGAAGTGAAACAGACAGGAAGCCTACTGCATTCCCACTTAATTTATACAAACACAAAACTTCTAGGTCGAATGGATGAAAGACTAATTTGAATTATAAAAAGAGAATCACGGCCCCTCACTCAATACATTTCCAGACTTGAGCCAGTTTACAGACCCAGAACCCCTTGAATGAAGGGGAGGCCAGGTACCCTTGAGGAAGGACCCCACTACTTTACTGACAATTTATGCAGTGAATCTTTCTCCCATCCTTCCCCAAGGAGACCTCCATCCAACCTTTCACTTTGGGGACTACTGGACACTGGCTCTGAGCTGACGATGATTCCAGGGGACTTAAAACATCATTGTGGTCTTCCAGTTAAACTAGGGGCTCATGGAAGTCAGGTAATTAATGAAGTTTTAGTTTAGATCTGACTTACAGTGGGTCCAGTGGGTCCCTGGACTCATCCTGTGGTCAGTAGCCCAGTGCCAGAATGCATAATTGGCATAGACATACTTAGCAGCTGGCAAAACCCCCACACTGGCTCCCTGACTGCTAGGGTGAGGGCTATCATGGTGGGAAAGGCCAAACAGAAGCCCTTAGAGCTGCCTCTACCTAAAAAAATAGTAAATCAAAAACAATATCACATCCCTGGAGGGACTGCAGAGATCAGTGCCACCATCAAGGACTTGAAAGATGCAGAAGTGGTGATTCCCACCACATCCCCATTAACTCTCTCATTTGGCCTGTGCAGAAGACAGATGGATCCTGGAGAATGATAGTGGATTATCATAAACTTAACCAAGCGGTGACTCCAATTGCAGCTGCTGTTACCAGATATGGTTTCATTGCTTGAGCAAATTAACACATCTCCTGGTACCTGCCATGCAGCCACTGACTCTGCAAATGCCTTTTTCTCCATTCCTGTCCATAAGGCCCATCAGAAGCAATCTGCCTTCAGCTGGCAAAGCCAGCAATATACCTTTACTGTCCTACCTCAGGGGTATATCAACTCCCCAGTTTTGTGTCATAATCTTATTTGGAGAGACCTTGATTGCTTTTTGCTTCTGCAAGATATCACACTGGTCCATTACATTGATGACATTATGCTGACTGGATCCAGTGATCAAGAAGTAGCAAACACACTGGACTTATTGGTGTGACATTTGCATGCCAGAGGATGGGAAATAAATCCAACTAAAATTCAGGGACCTTCTGTCTCAGCAAAATTTCTAGGGACCCAGTGTTGTGGGGCCTGTCGAGATATTCCCTTTAAAGGATAAGTTGTTGTGTTTGGCCTCTCCTACAACCAAGAAAGAGGCACAATGCCTAGTGGGCATATTTGGATTTTGGAGGCAACACATTCCTCGTTTGGGTGTATTACTCCGGCCCATTTACCGAGTGACCTGAAGGGCTGCCAGTTTTGAGTGGGGTCCAGAAGAGGAGAAGGCTCTGCAACAGGTCCAGGCTGCTGTGCAAGCTGCTCTGCCACCTGGGCCATATGACTCAGCAGATCCAATGGTGCTTAATGTGTCAGTGGCAGATGGGGATGCTGTTTGGAGCCTTTGGCAGGCTCCCATAGGTGAATCGCAATGGAGACTTCTAGGATTTTGGAGCAAGGCCCTGCCATCTTCTACAGATAACCACTCTCCTTTTTTTTTTTTTTTTTTTTTTTGAGACGCAGTGTCACTCTGTTGCCAAGCTGGAGTGCAGTGGTGCGATCTCAGCTCACTGCAACCTCCGCCTCCCGGGTTCAAGCGATTCTCCTGCCTCAGCCTCCCAAGTAGTTGGGAATACAGGTGCATGCCACCACATCCAGCTGATTTTTGTATTTTTAGTAAAGATGGGGTCTCACCATGTTGGCCAGGATGGTCTCGATCTCTTGACCTTGTGATCCTCCCACCTCAGCCTCCCAAAGTGCTGATTACAGATATGAACCACCATGCCCAACCAACTAGTCTCCTTTTGAGAGTCAGCTCTTGGCCTGTTACCGGGCTTTCGTGGAAATTGAATGTTTGACTATGGGTCATCAAGTCATCATGCTACCTGAACTGCCTATTATGAGCTGGGTGCTTTCGGACCCATCTAGCCATAAAGTGGGTTGTGCACAGCAGCATTCCATCATCAAATGGAAGTGGTATATACGTGATCGGGCTCAAGCAGGGCCTGAAGGCACAAGTAAATTACATGAGGAAGTGGCTCGAATGCCCATGGCCTCCACTCCTGCCACCCTGCCTTCTCTCTCCCAGGCTGCATTGATGGCCTCATGGGGAGTTCCCTACCATCAGCTGACAGAGGAAAAGAAGATTAGGGCCTGCTTCACAGACGGTTCTGCACAATATGCAGACACCACCCAAAAGTGGACAGCTACAGCACTACAACCCCTTTCTAGGACATCCCTGAAGGACAACGATGAAGGGAAATCTTCCCAGTGGGCAGAACTTCGAGCAGTGCACCTGGTTGTGCACTTTGCATGGAAGGAGAAATGGCCAGATGTGTGATTATATACTCATTCATGGGCTGTAGCCAATGGTTTGGCTGGATGGTCAGGGACTTGGAAGGAGCATGATTGGAAACTTGGTGACAAATTTGGGGAAGAGGTATATGGATGGACCTCTCTGAGTGGTCAAAGACTGAAGATATTTGTATCCCATGTGAGTGCTTACCAACGAGTGACCCCAGCGGAGGAGGAGTTTAATAATCTAGTGGATAGGATGACCCATTTTGTGGACACCACTCAGCCTCTTTCCCCTGCCATCACTCATGGCCAACAAAGTGGCCATGGTGGCAGGGATGGAAGTTATGCTTGGGCTCAGCAACATGGACTTCCACTCACCAAGGCTGACCTGGCTACAGCCACTGCTGAGTGCCCAATTTGCCAGCAGCAGAGACCAACACCAAGCCCTCAGTATGTCACCATTCCTTGGGTGATCAGCCAGCTACCTGGTGGTGGATTGATTATATTGGACCTCTTCCATCATGGAAAGGGCAGAGGATTGTCCTCACTCAAATAGACACTCTGGATATGCGTTCGCCTATCCTGTATGCAATGCTTCTGCCAAGACTACCATTTGTGGAATGCTTTTTCTGGTTTGTCGTTGTTGTTGTTGTCGTTGTTTTGAGAAGGGGTCTCACTCTGCTGCCCAGGCTGGAGTGCAGTGGCACAATCTTGGCTCATTGCAACATCTGCCTCCCGGGTTCAAGTGATTCTCCTGCCTCAGCCTCCCAAGTAGCTAGGATTACAGGCACCCGCCACCACACCCAGCTAATTTTTTTATTTTCAGTAGAGACAGGGTTTCACCATGTTGGCCAGGCTGGTCTTGAACTCCTGACTTCAAGTGATCTGCCTGCCTCGGCCTCCCAAAGTGCTGGGATTACAGGCGTGAGCCACCGCACCCGGCCGACTCATGGAATGCCTTATCCACCATCATGGTATTCCACGCAGCATTGCCTCTAACCAAGGCACTCACTTTACAGCTAAAGAAGTGCGGCAGTAGGCTCATGCTCATGGAATTCACTGGTCTTACCATGTTCTCCATTATTCTAAAGCAGCTGGATTGTCAGAACAGTGGAATGGCCTATTGAAGTCACAATTACAATGCCAACTAGGTGACAATACTTTGCAGGACTGTGGGAAAGTTCTCCAGAAGGCCGTGTATCCTCTGAATCAGCGTCCAAAATAAGGTACCGTTTCTCCCATAGCCAGGATTCACGGGTCCAGGAATCGAGGGGTGGAACTGGAAGTGGCACCACTCACCATCACCCCTAGTGATCCACTAGCAAAATTTTTGCTTCCTCTCCTGCAAGATTACGTTCTGCTGGCCTAGAGGCCTTAATTCCAGAGGGAGGAATGCTGCCACCAGGAGACAATAACGATTCCATTAAACTGGAAGTTAAGATTGTCACCTGGACACTTTGGGCTCCTCCTCCCTTTAAGTCAACAGGCTCAGAAGGGAGTTACAGTGTTGGCTAAGGTGACTGACTCAGACTATTAAGATGAAATCAGTCTACAACTTCACAACGGAAGTAAGGAAGAGTATGCATGGAATACACAAGACCCATTAGGGCATCTCTTAGTATTACCATGCCCTGTGATTACTGTCAATGCAAAACCACAACAGCCAAATCCAGGCAGGACTACAAATGACCCGGACCATTCAGGAATGAAGGTTTGGGACACTCCACCAGGAAAAAAAAAACCATGACCTGCTGAGGTATTTGGGGAAGGCAAAGTTAATACAGAATGGGTAGAAGAAGGTAGTCATCAATACCAGCTATGACCATGTGACCAGCTGCAGAAATGAGGACTGTAACTGCCATGAGTATTTCCTCCTTCATTTGTTAAAAACATGTTTGTGTATGTATACACGTACTAATATCTTCACTTTATATTTCCTTTTCATCATGTGACATAAGATTTATTGATTTCATAACAGCATTTAAGTATTATTAACTTTATGTAATAGTATTTGGGTTGGGGATTGGTGGGTTTCTGGTTGTATGAAGGATAGTTTTATTACATTAGGTGTAATTACGACCTTATTATTGTCTTTATTTGAAGATTACATATGATCTCAGGAGATGTGTATGGGTTCAAGTTGACAAGGAGTGGACTTGTAATGTTAATACTGTCAACTTGATTGGACTGAAGGATGCAATATTGATCCTGGGTGTATCTGTGAGGGTGTTGCCAAAGGAGATTAACATTTGAGTCAGTGGGCTGGGGAAGGCAGACCCACCCTTAACTGGGTGGGCACCATCTAATCAGCCACCAGCGAACATAGAGCAGGAAGGAAAACATGAAGAGATGGGCCTAGCCTCCCAGCCTATATCTTTCTCCCATGCTGGATGCTTCCTGCCCTCGAACATCGAACTCCAAATTCTTCATTTTGGGGACTCGGATTGGCTCTCCTTGCTTCTCAGCTTGCAGACAGCCTACTGTGGGACCTTGTAATCATGTAAATCAATACTTAATAAACTCTCCTTTGGAGATATATCCTATTAGTTCTGTCCCTCTAAGAGAATCCTGACTAAAACAAGTAGTGTGGGGCTCGTGACAAAAACTGATAGCTTTGCTGCCAAAGGGGGTCCTGTGGCATGACAGAGCTGTTGTCCACAGCAAATGCCATCTCACACTACTGGAATTATAAATTCCACTATTTGAATAACCACTGCCGAATTCAGAATTTAGCAGCTTTTCTGAAGAAACCATAAATAGGAATTCAATGGTTCCTATAGTAGGAACTGGACATGGTAATCCCAGCCTGTAATCTCCCAGCACTTTGGGAGGCCAAGGAGGGCAGATCACTTGAAGCCAGGAGATTGAGACCAGCCTGGCCAACACGTAAAACCCTATCTCTACTAAAAATACAAAAACAGAATAACTATAACTAGCTGGGCGCTAATTTTTATCATTTAGATGGTACGCACCTGTAATCCCAGCTACTCAGGAGGCTGAGGCAGGAAAATCGCTTGAACCCAGGAGGCGGAGGCTGCAGTGAGCCAAGATCACACCACTGCACTCCAGCCTGCGTAACAGAGCGAGACTCTGTCTCCAAAAAAAAAAAAAAAAAAAAAAAAAGTTCCTATAGTAGTAGTGGCACACCTGTGACCCATTTACAACAGATGAATGTGGGTGGGAAGCCCTATTTCTATGCTCGTCCAGCCTACTTTACATATAAAGTATTATTGTAACTCCAGATCATGACAGGGAAAATGCTGAGAAATGAGTTCATTAAAGAGCTTTTAAAAGCCTAACAGATTATAATGTCAAAGGGTTCCATGAAAAGCAACTATTCAGTTGCTTTTACTATTCAGTTATGCCATTTCCCTATTCTATCTCTGACAACTATTATTAGTAGTTATCTTTTGGGAGCTGTTATGAACCAAAAACTAAAAAGGATGTCTATAACTAGTTTTGATAGAGGCAGGAGGCAAACAAATGTCTAGGCAGACGGGGGCGGGTCCTCAGTGAAACCCGAACTTTAATCCGGAAACTGTCCTGGGTAAATCCTCAGATTGGATTAAGAACCTGCCTTCCCGTTTGGCATGATTGATCCCCATCCTTCACCTATTTAACCTGTACCTACCCTTTCCTAATTGGTTTTCTACACTGTCCTGCCCACCTTTGAGTGGTGTCTTCGCTTTGACCTTTTTTGCATACTCACAAACCAATCAGCACACACTCCCATTCTGAACCAATAAAGAGCCCCAGGCTCAGCCATATCGGGGAACTTTCCTGTCTTCAGGTAGTAGAACCACCTACCATGTTCTCTCTTTTTGCTAAGAGCTTTCCTTTCGATTAATAAATTCTATTCCACTCACTCTTTGATGTCCACGTGCCTAATTCTTCCACTCGTGAGATAAGAACCTGGACCTAGTTGAGCAAAGGAGCAAAAATCCTGCATCAGTTTCATGGTCAAAGAGAACTTAAAAGGACATCTGTGCCATCCTTAACAACATACCACAAAAGTCCAAAATTTAATTTTCCCCAGAAATACATAATGACATTTACGTGATGCAATCTACTCAAAACTTTTCCTAATTTAAGGCACAGGGTAAAAATAGTCAAAAACACCGATACATTTTAAATATCATTTATCAGAATGCAGATTATCAAAGGGCAGCTTTTATCCATTGTAATCTTTCCCCTACCCAACCCTCAGCACCCCCACCCCCCCACCACACACTCCCAGATGACTTCCTGGGCTGCACGTGGTTCATGGAATATGAACAGTAGCTAAAATTCAGCCTAAGAGGGTAAAACTGATAGAAAATTATACAATTGGAAAGTGGGAAGGTCATGAGGCTATGAGCGCATCTAGCTAGCCACTTAGCATCTGTATTTCATCAACAGTTAAGCTATTCTTTACTTGTCACCACATAAATAGAGTATGATTTTAAAATACACACACACACCCCTTATAGAAAATGATCCTAGAAAGGTAATGCTAGTGTCATCTTTCAAGTTAAAGTACTGTTGTTTTTTTTCCCAGAAATCCTCAGTTTTCAATAAATTAAAGAGATTATCCAATTTTATAGTTATTTTATTCTGAAACATGTATAAGTACAATACACTCTTTAAATGCTCTATAGATGTTAAACTCTTTCAAGTATTCCAAAATTAATTTTAATAAATTCATGTATGAATTTCATCTCACACAGAATTACTTGAAGTTACTTACTATTCGGTTATGCCTTAAATGCTTAGTTACATATTTTATGGATAAAAGGATATGACACTATTATTTTCAAATCTGGATGTTCAGGAGGATCAAAAAATGAACGCTTGTGAATGAGAAGCATTTACTCTAAAAAAAAAAAAACCTCTCATTGACCAATTGACCATTTATACTATTCCTCTTCTATCCATACAGATAATAAAGTTAACTTTAAATAGATTTGTGAGTAAGAGTCAAGAGAATTTGAAAGCTGGGTACAGAAGTTCGTATGCTTTACTGAAGCACCAGTTTAATCTGACACTCACTGTGGCCTTGAATGAGTCACCTTTCAGGGCTGAGTTCTCTAATCTGTAAAATGAGAGTGTTATGTTAAATGTTTACTGAGGTTGATTATTCTATCAGATACTTGTAATTCGGCTGCATCATTTCAGTTAGCTATAAATAAACCCCCTAAGATTCTCAATGTGAATATGAACAACTATCATTTCATATTATTTCATATATCAAGTATTCTCATTTATAACTGGGTTGAGGTTTATTAAAAAACAAAAGCTTTTTGGCAAAGGGAGGGATTGAAAACAAATTCACCAGTGCATGGTGCCCTGCTTGAGCCAATCTGACTGGAGCTTAAGAAACTCTACCCAGTTCTGGCTAACATCAAAGGAGACTCAACACCACTCTGCCAGAAAATAAGCCCCGTATTATCTAACCAGGCACTAAAGGAACACACAGTTTTCAAGCACAGCACTTTGTATATCCGATCTTTCATTCTGATGACATGCCTGAAGTGAAACTATTAGTGAGCTGGGTTTTTGAAAATATGTAAACTAAGGCAAGAGGCAACTACATGGCATGATGATAAAATACTCTCTTGACTACAATCTCACTATTAAGAGCTAGGTGCTCATAAACAGGAAATAAGGATATATGATGAGGCCACAGTACTTTCTCTGTTGTATGCTTTACTTTGGATAGTTCACAAACTCTGGAGTTAATTACTGTACTAAAAATATTTTACAGGTCTATACAGATTAAACAGTGTTAATATCTAACTTAATTACACAGAAGTTCTGAAGAACCTTTTAAGCTCCATGAAGTCCTCCTGAAAATTTTAGGTCATTCGCATCTAGAGCCACTCACTTAGGGTCTGAGCTCATTCTGTCTGATGAGAAATTGGCAATCTGGTTTACCAATGGCCTGTTGCTGTCTCTGTCCTCTTCTACTCAACCCTTGAAAGGTGCTACTATGGTTGCTAAAATGAAGGGAAAAAACTCATGAAAAGCCAGAACGAGCTTGGGCAAAATGGCAAAACCCCATCTCTACAAAAACATGTAAAAATTAGCCAGGCATGGTGGCACGTGCCTGTAGTCCCTGCTACTCAGGAGGCTGAGGTGGGAGGACTGATTGAGCCCAGGAGGTTGAGGCTGCAGTGAGCCACTACTGCACCACTGCACTCCGGCGTGGGCAACAGAGTGAAACCCTGACTCAAAAAAAAAAGCAAGAACAGAAGCCTGATTCCCACCATCATACTCACTTTTCCTAACCACTGTACTCACTTTTCCTAACCTCTGTAGTACCTTCGTTTCACTGTGTCACATTAGCCAAATTTCTACCAACATTCATTTGCAGTAGCCAGCATTCTCTTTTTAAAATATAGAATCCTATTTCTTAATTTAAAAGTGGGTAAGAAAACATACACCCCTGGAAAGACCATTGTTCATCCCAGAGATGGTTCTATTGAAGATGTCTGAGTTTTTGGTTCTGGTGTGAAAAACGAAGAAAAATATTATGGCAACATGAGAACTTTCAGGGAAAAAAGCAGATATAGATATGGTATCAAAGTAGGGAGAGGGTATACAGGCCCAGGAGCCCTAGGAGGCAAAAGAAAGGGAGTTAATACAATGCCAAAGACAAGCTTGGTATCTTTCAAAATATCGCCTCCTGTCAGTTTCAGCAGAAAGAAAGAAACTTTCTTCTCAGTGACCTGGACTACTTTGAGGCAAATCATTTTGAGTTCCAAACAACCCATTTAATAAACTTTTAATAATTATTACTAAAGGTAGGATACTGCTTATAATGCTCACTTATATTTTCTCTATAACTGATAGCCTGTTCTTTTTGGGTGGGGGGAGGGGGGCAGTTATGGACAAGACACAGAACCGTAAAGATATCTGGGTTAATGTTTTCTTTTATACGTTTGTTTTTGCATGACATTTAAATGACAGAGAATTCTAAAGCCAACACTAAGCTGCTATCCTAGGACATTAGTGAGAATGCTGTGGCCAAAATATAGTGCTCATTCCTCAGGCTTGAAAGGAACCCCACGTCGCCAGTGTGGGAGATCATTTATAATCTTGACGGATACAGGTATAGCCTGCTTCATAATAATTTAATATTCAACATCAGATTTTTTTTTTGGTATGCCTAGCAGGTTTTTAGTTACTAATTAACTTTATTACCCAGATTTGTTTCTTACTGAACTTCTTTCAGAGGCCTGTTATACATCAAGCTGAACTTTGTCTGGCAGCTGTGCTGTTTTTAATTTATTTAACCACAAAACCTTGATTTATACTTTCAAGCAAAATGATATTTTACTTAAAAATAAATCTTTAGCAAGGATGTCTATAGGAATCAACTACCAACTTACACAGTTCACAGACATATATGATTCCTCAGACAAATCTGAATTTCTCCTGCTTCTCCTCCAAACAAGACTTGCAGATAGCAACAGACAACTGACGAAGATCTTGACTATCCTGAGCAATAAACTACAACCCCCCTTGTAGAATATATTAACTGTCCACCCCTAGGTTCCTTCCTACACAGTTCAAGGACAACAGCTGTGCTATTACAAACTGATGGAATTTCCAGGCTTGACAGGGTTCTGTTCGTAACCACCATTTGTCCTGTTCATCATAGGATTAGCAACAGCAGAGAGCCCTTGATTACTAGAATAGCTGAGGCCATCACACAGCTACATTCCTACATGAAAGAACACACTGATATAGGTTTAAAGAAGTTACATTTTACTTTCATGTAGTTACCAGAGTCCCCCCCCACCCCCCATTTAAGGGAGCCCTGTTCTCTGGATATAAAAATACTGTATACACTTGCACACACATACTCACATACATAAAACCTTGCATCACAAAGTTAAAATGCTACCTTGCTTACTTACAGGAACTATCCAGGCAGCTTGTGTTCAGTCCTGACTAAATGCATTTTGGATCAGGCACCTGCCTTCAACATTTCTGTCCAAATGAATTTCAATCTATTTCTCCAGGAAGAATACACCAGATACCTCCCACTGTCAGCCATGTGATACAGGCAGCATGATGTCTGAAGTCTGGTTATGGTTATGTAGGCCAAAATAAGAAATGACAATGACACAGCACTTACATTTCTGATATCACCATCCTTAAGAATGAATCTTCCATTTTATCTGAATTTTTTAAATGAGTAAAACTTTAAAAGAGTCTTAATACCTAACCCCTCAAAATTTTGAAAAAGACAAGGAGCATTTTTCTAAACTTTACATTTATCCCACTTCCTTCCTCTAATTAACACAGGAAAACATTCAGAGTTAATCTATACCAATCCAAAAATTATTTCTAACCACATTCTAAAGGTTTTTTTTTTTTTTTTTTGAGACAGGGTCTTGGCCTGTTGCCCAGGCTGGAGAATGCAGTGGCATGATCTCGGCTCACTACAACCTCCGCCTCCTGGGTTCAAGTGATTCTCCTAACTCAGCCTCCTGAGTAGCTGCGATTGCAGGCATGTACACCACCATGCCTGGCTAATTTTTGTATTTTCAGTAGAGACAAGGTTTCATCATGTTGGCCAGACTGGTCTCAAACTCCTGGCATCAAGTGATCCACCCACCTTGGCCTCCCAAAGTGCTGGGATTACAGGCATGAGCCACCGTGCCTGGCTCTAAAGGCTTACACCAGTTGAAATGATCTAGGATCCAATCCCCTCACTTTAATAGATGAAAAAAAAAATGAGAAATGGAAAAAACAAGTCACTTATAAATAAGGCTGAGACAAAGGATCAGGCGAAAAGAGCCAGAGAACACCAAAAACAGAAGCAGAGCGTGACAAAATAAGCAAAACCTCATAGTTTTGTAGTTTCTGCTTTTATCTAACACAGTGACTTCACTGTACTTCAAATACCTTTTGAATTATAGCTGCTTATATATACCTTTACCTACCTACCACTTATACCTACCTATCTTTTCTTCTTCAAGGAGGGAGGCAGGCAGGAAGAACCCTGAACATCAGGAAAACACTCCACCTGATCTTTAAAGGGACCCCAATGCCTAGATGTCTTTTTCTTTTTTTTTTTTGTAAATCCAAACTCTTACGTGTAATATCAAGGCTGAGAAGACTCAGTCCTATCACCTACCATAATCATCAGCAGCTTTCCATGTGGGGTCTCCCTACAATTTAGTCACATGGGACCATCTGCCATCTTACATTATCACTGTACACCCTATGCTCATTTGCTCTCCAAACTTGAAGTTATCTTCTCTCCCTCCTCATTTGTGAAAGTCTTGAAATCAAGGTCCACATAAATTACCTTACCACCTTTTCTGTGATGGCTTTTTAGAATCTTTCTCCCACTAGTATTCAGAACTAATACATCATCTGTACTTGTAACAGTAGAGTCTGGTCTATACTGTAGCTCAGTATAGACACCAGGGACAGGTTTCGTGGAAAACAATTTTTCCACAGATAGCATGAGAGGTGAGAGGGAGGAGATGGTTTCGGGATGAAACTCTTCCACCTCAGATCATCAGTCATTAGATTCTCATAGGAGCATGCAACCTAGATCCATTGCATGTGCAGTTCACAATAGGGTTTGCGCTCCTATGAGAATCTAAAGCCACTGCTGATCTGACAGAAGGCAGAACTCAGGCACACTCATCGCAAAGTTAATGTAATGCTGTTCACCTGCTGCTCACCTCCTGCCGTGCAGCCCAGTTCCTAACTGGCCATGGACTGGTACCAGTCTACAGACAAAGGGCTGGGGACCCCCCACTGTAGTTAGTTGTATATACCAGCTCCTGTAAACTACTGGGTCCCAGAAGAGAAGGACCACATAAAAGTGATGTGCACACTTTCTCTGTTCCTAGTAGATTACACAGGAGACAGGCCAAAATGATAAAAACCAACAAAACAAGGGGCTAAAAACACATTTCTAAAATGACACAATGGAAGTTATTAGAAATTGAATCTAATTTGAAATTAATCAAAAGTTCCAAAATTACAAAAACTCTTCACAACTAGAAAAAGAATAAACAGATTCAAGGTTGAAGGGTTATCACCAATAATGAATATTCACCTTGGCCAGGCATGGTGGCTCATGCTTGTAATCCCAGCACTCAGCACTTTGGGAGGCTGAGGTGGGTGGATTATGAGGTCAAGAGATTGAGACCATCCTGGCCAACAAGGTGAAACCCCTCTCTACTAAAAATACAAAAATTAGCCGGGCGTGGAGGTGTGCACCTGTAGTCCCAGCTACTCGAGAGGCTGAGGCAGGAGAATCACTTGAACCTGGGACGTGGAGGTTGCAGTGAGCCAAGATCGTGTCACTGCACTCCAGCCTGGGTGATAGAGCGAGACTCTGTCTCAAAAAAAAAAAAAAAAAGAATATTCACTTATTTTCTTCCACTTTCTAAACACAGTTTGTACAAGAGCAAGCATGTTGTCTGAAATTATAGGAAAAAAGCCAGTAAGGAGTAACCGTACGAACCAGCTCTCCATGCTGGTCATCTTATCATTATTAGGCATAGCAATAAAAATAGCTCTCTCTGCTTTTAGAAAAGCATGACATGATGTAATGTGGCAAAAACAAATATTCAAGATGGTCGACCAGTTACTGGCCTGGCCTGGTCATACCTGTAATCCCAGAACTCTGGGAGGCCAAAGCAGGAAGACCACTTGAGCCCAGGAATTCAAGACTAGCCTGGGCAAGATGGCAAGACACCACCTCTACAAAAAAAAATTTTTTAATTAGCTGGGCGTGGTGTTGTGTGCCAGCCTCTCAGGAGGCTGAGGCAGTAGGATTCCTTGAGCCCAGGAGCTTGAGGATGCAGTGAGCTATGATTACAACACTGTACTCCAGTCTGGGTGAGAAAGTGAGACCACATGTCTGAGGGACAGAGAGAGAAAGAGAGAAAGATATCAGCTACTACCATCATGTTAATATGATCATATAAATATTAAAACTTTATAATTATTAAAATATTAAATCTCTATAGTTATCAGCTCATATATCTGTCAGAAAGTAATAAGCATATCATGTAACTTTAGGATGACTTAGTGCTGAGGAGATTGGAAGAAAGGAAGAATATTCATACTTGATCAGCTCTTAGCTTTTGAGAACTATTTTATTAAAGAAAAAATTCTCTTTTGGCTGGGCATGGTGGTTCATGCCTATAATCTCAACATTCTGGAAGGCTGAGGCAGGAAAACTGCTTGAGCCCAAGAGTACAAGACCAGCCTGGGCAACACAGTTGAGACTGCGTCTCCACAGAAAACATTTTAAAATTAGCCTGTACACCTATGGTCCCAGCTACTTGGGAGGCTGAGGTGGACGGATCACTTGAGCAGGGGAAGTTCAAGGCTGCAGTGAGCCGTGATAGCACCACTGCACTCCAGCCTGGGCTACAGAGCGAGGCCCTGTCTTGAAAACAATAGATAACAAAAGAAAAACTTCTCCCATTAAGCAAAGTGAAGTTTCACTCTATTTTATATCAGTGAAAATGAAGAAAAGTGGAAAGTAGAAGAGGACATAGGAATTTGTGCTGCCAATTCTGTAATTTTTGTTTTGTTTTGTTTTTTGTGGGGTTTTTGAGACAGAGATTTTTGTATTTTTAGTAGAGACAGGGTTTCACCATGTTGGTCAGGCTGGTCTTGAACTCCTGACCTCAAGTGATTCGCCTGCCTCAGCCTCCCAAAGTGTTAGGATTACAGGCATGAGCCACCATGCCCACCCTTGTAATTGTTTATTTACAATGTGTCCCACCCAGAGTTCCCCTTACACTTGAGTTCCTAGATGGCTAGGATAGCATCTTTCTCACCTTTATCCTGGACATCTAAATATAATAAACTTGAAACCTCATAGGCTCTCATTAAATGCACATTTGTCCGGCTAGGTGCGTTCTGTTCCATACCACGATACCAGCCTTCTCTTGCTGCGGTTGATGTCTGCACAGCTGGAAGCACTCTCATAGTTCTTCTAAGTATTGGTTCTGGGCACGACTAGGGTAGAGTAGCTCAGCTTTTCTGAGCAAGAAGGAGAAGATACAAACTCTATGGGAGTACTTAACAAGCATTTTGTAGTCGTGGCAAAGGCCTTACTTTGACCTAATATCTTACAGATGCTTTCAAAAAGGGGGGGGGAATATCATTATTAAATGAAAATTGAACAAGCAAAAGTTGAAGAGATCTTTCAAGTTATTAGTTAACATAACTTTTAATATTTTACCTGAAATACAAGTAAAAATCTGAGTTAAAAGTAAAAAACAAAAAACACTGGATCAGAATTGTTCAGGGACAGGGTTAACAGGGTTAAGCAATGAGTTTTATTTGTTGTTGTTGTTTTGTTTTTTTAGAGACAAGTCTCACTATGTTGCCCAGGCTGGAGTGCATTGGCTAGTCACAGGTATGCTCATTGTGCACTACAGCTTCAAGCTCCTGGGCTCAAGCGATCCTCCAGCCTCAGCCTCCCAGGTAGCTGGGACTAGAAGCATGTGCTACTGCACCAAAAATCTCAGTGTTGTTGGTTTTCTTGCAGTAAGGGTAATCATGACACAGAGAAATCTCATTTAAGTTGATTCCGAGAGGCACCCACAATTGAGGGTCACTGAATTAATCAACAATCTACCTAATCCATTCAAGATAAAATTCACCGAAATGAAATACAACACAGGATTAATACAACTTAACACTAGAAAGACATCACATTCCCCCTTGTTAGGAAGGTGTTTTAGAATCAGTTTACTAGACGTAGAATCTGAGGCATGGATTTTTGTGCAAGTGATTTACTAAGGGAGTGCTTTTAGGAGAAACCTATAAGGTTTTATTTTATTTTAAGGTTTTAAGGTTTTACAATATTTTAAAAGTATCAACTATCCCCAAACTAATCTATAGTTTTTTTTTTTTTTTTTTTTTTTTAGACAGAGTCTCACTCTGTTGCCCAGGCTGGAGTGCAGTGGCACACGATCTTGGCTCACTGCAACCTCCGCCTCCCAGGTTCAAGCAATTCTCCTGCCTCAGCCTCCTGAATAGCTGGGACCACAGGCGTGCGCCACCACACCCAGCTAATTTTTGTATTTTTAGTAGAGACAGGGTTTCACCATGTTGGCCAGGCTGTTCTCAAACTCCTGATCTTGTGATCCGCCCGCCTTGGCCTCCTAAAGTGTTGGGATTACAGGCGTGAGCCACCACGCCTGGCCTAATCTATAGATTTAACATAACCCCAAGCAAAGTCCAGTAGGTTTTGTCTTTTCAAATCAAACTGAAAAGTTGATCCTAAGTTTTATATAGTAATTTAAAAAGTCAAGAACAGCTAAGATAATCTTTGAGAACAAACTTAGAGAAACTTAAACTACTGGATATCAAAACTCACTCATGGATTGAACCATGTGAAAATGCTGAAAACTGATGAGTTTCTAACCTATGGCAATGTCATATGTTTGAAACTAAAAATACATATAGTAATGAAGACATTGTGGTACCTGCACTATCACCAAGAAAGAGGCCAATGTACTTGGTGTGCTGAACATCTGGAAAAAAAACAAAAAACAAGAGGCCAATGCAAGAGAACGGTTTTGAAACGGAACTACATGCATATGGATACTTAATATCTGACAAACGTGACACTGCAAAACAGTGAGGGAATTAACTGTCTTTTCAATAAGTGGTGCTGGGTCAACTGGATATTTTGAGCTCCACCTCACAGTATATACAAAAAGTAATTCCAGGTGGATGGCAGCCCTAAATGTGAACGGTAAACAATAACATGGCTAATATTTTCATGATCATGGAGGCAGATGAAGAAAACGAACAGACAATGGAGAGAGTAGAGAGACAGGGACAGAAGAACGAAAAAAGAAAAGCAAAAAGAAGAGGATGAGGTGGGAGGATCATTTGAGCCCAGGAATTTGAATACAGCCTCGGCAAGGTGGCAAGAAGGGAGGGAGGGAAATTCCCCTCAGCAGTACTTAGCAACTTACAAGAAACAGATGGGCTTATTTCTAATTGTAACACTAAATGATTTTTTTTATTTTTATTTTTATTTATTTTTTTAAATGATTTTTTTTAAATGAAGTGATGCCTTTAAAACTGAGAAAAAATATTTTGAAGCTAGATTTTTACAGCCAACTCATCCATTAAGTGAAGGCTAAAATGGGAAATTCAAACACACAATTTAAAAAAAAACTATTGGCTGGGCGTGGTAGCTCATGCCTGTAATCCCAGCACTTTGCAAGGCTGAGGCGAGCGGATCACAAGGTCAAGAGATGGAGACCATCCTGGCCAACATGGTGAAACCCCGTCTCTACAAAAAATACAACAAAATTAGCTGTGCATGGTGGCGTGCGCCTATAGTCCCAGCTACTCAGGAGGCTGAGGCAGAAGAATCACTTGAACCCGGGAGGCAGAGGTTGCAGTGAGCCAAGATTGCACCACTGCACTCCAGCCTGGGCAACAGAGCGACACTCCATCTCAGAAAAAAAAAAAAAAAAATTATTTTCCAGGCATTCTTGCTGAAAATGAACCTCAGTACAGACTCCAGGAAATGAAAAATGAACACAGCATCCTATGAAAGCTGCAATATCCAAGAAATAGTACCATTCGCCTACAAGAGAAATGAAATGCAATCCTAGGATGACGATAATGCACTAGGATCTAGAAATAACTGTCCAAAATTAACCTTTCCACAGTGTAATTTAAAAAGACCAATGACTTAGACATGTGGTGCAAATGGTATATGAAAAAAAGTGCAATTAAAAACAGGGGAGGGGAGCAGTTCACTGAAAGAGAACTACACAAGAAAGTACTAATCCAAACATAAGGCAAACTGAACTATGGCATTATTCTGAGATAATTATATATTTTAAGGAAACAAGGCTTAGAATTAGAACACGCTCATCAAACTTACATAAAATGGATCCATAAAGAAGGATATGTTGTATTTACACACAAATGAACATGTACAATATAATGTGTCAAGAAAGAACAAAAAAAGAGAAAAGAGAAGGAGGTGGAAAGATGGAAATGACTCCAAAACAGCAGCTGAAATCAACTGAAAGACTTTTGCTGACTCTGCGAGTTTACTCTTAAGTGGGCAGAAGTCAAAGAGAACTTTGCCTGCTCACTGGAATGTGTTTCTCTATTGGTCTCGAAGTCTACATGTGCTGACCTTTAAAAGACAGTATAAGGTTTGTCTGTTTTCCCTTCTGCTAGCAGGCTGCTAGACTGAACATGGTAGACAATGACTTTCCCTCTGAAGTTGGCTGTGTTCAATATTCTATTGTTTTTCTTATACCAGCACTGAGAGATTTTTGCAATTAATGTATTTTTAATCATTAAAACTAAGCAAGCCATGACAATATAAAAGACAAACTTACACCACAAATGAAACTACTAACAAAAATAACAAATATACTTATCTGGGGATGGCAGGGGTTGTGGGGAGACCCTCTCCTAAACATAGCAAGCACCAAAGGGCTGCTTTGACTTGCAATACTAAATTCCTTCCAAGAAATTTGGAAGTAAATTCAGAGTAACCAAAGATACAAAAAGCAATATGCAATAGGAGAAAGTATTTGGTTGTGAATAAAGAATCAAAAAATGGGCCAGGTACAGTGGCTCACGCCTGTAGTCCCAGCACTTGGGGAGGCTGAGGCAGGTGGATCATGAGGTCAAGAGATCGAGACCATCCAGGCCAACATGGTGAAATCCTGTCTCTACTAAAAATACAAAAATTAGCTGGGCGTGGTGGAGCGCGCCTGTAGTCCCAACTACTCAGGAGGCTGAGGCAGGAGAATCGCTTGAACCTGGGAGGCAGAGGTTGCAGTGAGCTGAGATCACACCACTGCACTCCAGCCTGGCGACAGAGTTTGACTCTGTCTTTAAAAAAAATAATAAATAAAAAAGTAAAAAAATGTACAAAATGAAAGGGACTGTGGCAAAGATGGGGATTCTGTTTCTTCTCCCTGGGTGCTCAGAAAGACATTTCCTATTTCCCTTGGAGTTAGAAGTTGAGACCATGTGAGTGGGTTCTAGACAATGCAATGTGAGCTGAAGAATTATGCTTCACTACAAAGCACTTTATGAAATTCTGCTTGCTGGTGCTCTTTGCTATCAACCAACTAAATACAAAGAATCCAGCAGGAGACTCCAAGACACCAGATGGAAGGAGCTCAAATTCCTCAATTACATGACAGCCACAGGCCAAACACTCATACTATGACGTGAGCAAGAAATAAACCATTATTTTGTTAAGTCACTGAAATGCTAGTTACGTTAAAGAGATAGCATCAACTATCCTAATTAATAGAGATCTTACGTATCTAACATCCTCATTTTACAAATAAGGAAACTGATGAACAATGAGCTTTCCAAAAATTATACTAGTTGGTAGGAGAAACAGGTCTCCTGACTTTCTATTCAGGCACTTTTACACAGTAAAAGATTTCTGTGCTACATTTATAAGTAAAAGTCATTATCCCAATATTTGTTCCAAAACCACAAAAAGGCAGTGCAATCATTTCTCTTTCTTTCTTTTTTTTTTTTTCTTTTTTTTTGAAGCAGGGTCTCACTCTGGTGTCCAGGCTCGAGTGCAGTGGCATGACCACGACTTACTGCAGCCTCAACCTCCTGGTCACCTCTGTTTGTAAAAAGAAAAGAATTCTCCATGAAGTTCTTTTTCAGTCTACCATTTTATGATTTGACTCTCTTTATGTCGACAAAATTTCTTGAGTATCTATTAGAACTATATAAGATTGTGGATATCTGACCATTTATTTACTAACAAAATGTGATTTCATATGGCTTGACTTAATAATAAATGACAAGCACTGCGTTTTTAAAAAGCACTAATTTTATTAGGTATACATACCTACACACTTTTTTTTTTTTTTTTGAGACAGAGTCTCTGTCATGCAGGCTACAGTGCAATGGTGCGATCTCGGCTCACTGAAACCTCTGCCTCCTGGGTTCAAGCAATTCTCATGCCTCAGCCTCCCAAGTATCGGGGAGTACAGGCATGCATCACCACGCCCAGCTAATTTTTGTATTATTAGTAGAGACGGGGTTTCACCACACTGGCCAGGCTGATCTCCAACTCCTGACCTCAGGTGATCTGCACACCTCAGCCTCCCAAAGTGCTGAGATTACAGGCGTGAGCCACCATGACATCTTTTTACAAGAAGAAATAATATGCTGACTCGGCCGGGTGTGGTGGCTCACACCTATAATCCCAGCACTTTGGGCGGTCAAGGCGGGCAGCTCACCTGAGGTCAGGAGTTTGAGACCAGCCTGGCCGACGTGGTAAAACCCTGTCTCTACTAAAAATACAAAAATGAGCCGGGTGTGGTGGCGCACAACCATAATCCCAGCTACTCAGGAGGCTGAGGCAGGAGAATTACTTGAACCTGGAAGGTGGAGGTTGCAGCGAGCCAAATGTTTTGGCCAAAATTGTTGCAATTACCATGTAAACATAAATCCTGCTTGCCTATTATTCCATCAGTTTACACTTCCACTTAATCAAGGATTTAAGATTGAGTTTGCCTTATCAGGCTCACAGAGGCTTAAATTACTTGTAAATAAACATTCCCACAAGAGACTACATCATAAACGCTCATATTTATTACATCCCACTCAAATACAACAGTTTCTCTTTTAAAAACTGGCAATCTATACAAAACAGCAATTTAGATTGGCCTTCAGGAGAGGTATGATTCTTAGTAAATCACATTACATCAAAATGCTTTATTCTGAAGATGTAAGAAACGAACATATTTTTACAAAAACACTATATGTCAAGTGAATAATGAACTTGTATGGTTAAGAGTGTATGAAAAACTTATTTCCCTTGTCTTTAAGATTTTTCTAGAAGACTCTTAATCTTCCTATAAAACCACCTGTCTGATAAAAGGAAGTCTGAAATCTTATCTCCAAATAAATCTTATCTTAATTAATAAAAGACTAAATTTCAGAAGTTTCTCAGATTTCATTTTTGCTGTTACAGTAATTAAGTTATGCCATTATCTTATGCAGTTGATTTTAAGTGATGAACACCACCTACATCATTACTTCCATATAGAACCACCACCAATTAATTAGTTCAAACTAAAAACAATGAAATAAAGTATTAAAATGTTCTCCATAACTAAGAAAATACTGTCATTGTCAGCTTTACTATTTCTACCCATCACCATGACTACCCTCCAAAAACCCCACATATCAATACAGCTTTCATCAAATTAGAATCAATTTGCTTGAAAAAACAGAAACATATGCATCACCCATTAATATGTACACATCTGCCAGATAATGATTAGAGGCGGCAAGTATGCCAAGAGTCCAAAAAGCAGGTGAGAATCTTCTGTAGCCTAGAAAAAGGTATATCTAGAGAAAACACAGTAGTCTCCTCTATTCCCAAAGCACTTAAGACTAGTAATACTTCCTGATGTCTCCAACTCATAAATGGTCATTGTTTCACAGCTCAAGTAAATACATGTATGAACATGTAAAATAAAAAAGAGTAAGGGAGAACCTTCAATTCTCCAGTTTACTCTCAAATTTTAAAACTCAGAAAAGGAGATCCAAAGTGGTTTCCCTTTGCCAAAAGCCATCTAGAAAACTAGAGACAAAGCTACAATTAGGACAAACATCTCCCAACTCCCACCAAGCCCAGAGTTCCCTCCCCAAAATGAATACTCACTGAACCCACAAAAGAAGCACCAGTTCAGAGTGCAAACCTAGGTCAAAAAGGCCCCTTGGTACAGTGGCCCATATAGTGTTTTGAAAAATGGCCAATATCTCCAAAATCAGTAATCTTTGCATGAAAATACAATTTTACAGCTTTTTAAAAAAACACAGGGCTAGGTGCGTTGGCTCAGTCCTGTAATCCCAGAATTTTGGGAGGCTGAAATGGGAAGATCACTTAAGCCCAGGGGCTCGAGACCAGCCTGGGCAGCACAGTGAAACTCCACGTCTACAAAAAATTTAAAAAAAATTAGCCGAGCATGCACCTGTGGTTCCAGCTACTCAGGAGACTAAAATGGGAGGATCGTTTGAGCCCAGGAGGTCAAGGCTGCAGTGAGCCATGATTGCGGGACTGCACCTCAGCCTTGGGTGATAGTGTAAGACCCTGTCTCAAAAAAATAAAAAATCAGAAGATCAGGCCATGACTATGTATTTCCACTTAGCAACAATATACTGGAGCTGAGAAATAACTGCCTCTGTAGATACCCATTCACACAATATCTGCAGCATAAGTTCTTAATCGAGACCAACTTCACTCACTTTAACTTCAAGAACGTTGCAGGGGCCAGGCACTGTGGCTCACGCCTGTAATCCCAGTACTTTGGGAGGCCAAGGTGGGCGGATCACCTGAGGCCAGGAGTTTGAGATCAGCCTGGCCAACATGGCGAAACCTCATCTCTACTAAAAACACAAAAATTAGCCAGGTGTGGTGGCACACGCCTGTAGTCCCAGCTACTTGGGAGGCTGACACAGGAGAATCACTCAAACTCAGGAAGCGGAGGTTGTAGCGAGCCAAAATCGCACCACTGTACTCTAGCATGGGCAACAAAGCAAGACTCCGTCTCCGAAAAAAAAAAAAAAAAAAAATTTGCAGGAGTTTAAGTACGATACAGCTGCACTAAAGCTACTTAAATCAACATCAACTCTAAACATTTCTTATTGGCAGTAGAATTTTGGCTGGGTTTTAGTGGCTTGGTTTAACTAAATCACAAAGTCAGTAGACAGGAAAGGTGGGAGAGGGAGAGAAATGGAAAACAAAAGTACCACAAAATGGCTGGGCACGGTGGCTCACACCTGTAATCCCAGCACTTTGGGAGGGTGAGGCAGGTGGATCACAAGGTCAGGAGTTCCAGACCAGCCTGGCCAAGATGGTGAAACCCCATCTCTACTAAAAATACGAAAATTAGCTGGGCGTGGTGGCGGGTGCCTGTAGTCCCAATTACTCAGGAGGCTGAGGCAGAGAACTGCTTGAACCCAAGAGGCGGAGGTTGCAGTGAGCCAAGATTGCGCCACTGCACTCCAGCCTAGGCGACAGAGACTCCTTCTCAAAAAAAAAAAAAAAAAAAGTACCGCAAAACTAGTGGTAATTCCTTTAGAACATAATCAGAACTTCATTCACACATCCAAATTGTCAGGCACAGTGGCAAAGGTCTGTAATCCCAGCACACTGGGAGGCCAAGGCGGGCAGATCGCTTGAGCCCAGGAGTTCAAGACCAGCCTGGGCAACATGGCGAACCCCTGCCTTGATAAAAAATACAAAAAAGGTTAGCTGGTTGTGGTGGCACACACCTGTAGTCCCAGCTACTTGGGAGGATGAGGTGTGAGGATCACTGGAGTCTGGGAGGTTGAGGATGAGTGAGCCGAAATTGTGCCACTGCACTCCAGCCTGGGCAACAGAGTGAGACTGTCTCAAAATTAAATAAGCCAGGTGGGGTGGCTCACACCTGTAATCCCAGCACTTTGTGAGGCCAAAGCGGGCAGATCACTTGAGGTCAGGAGTTCAAGACCAGCCTGGCCAACAGGGTGAAACTCCATCTCTACTAAAAATATAAAAATTAGCCAGGTGTGGTGGTGGGCACCTGTAATCCCAGCTACTCGGGAGGCTGGCATGAGAATGCTTAAAACCCAGGAGGTGGAGGCTGCAGTGAGCCGAGATGGTGCCACTGAACTCCAGCATGGGTGACAGAGCGAGACTCTGTCTCTAAATAAATAAATAAATGCATATTTTTTTAAGTCTTACTTCCCTAGGAAGCAATAATCACTAACTCCTTTTTCAGTTTTGTCAATGACCTGAAAAGCTTGGTCCTGACACCTCTGCTTTATGGAAAAGGCAAGAATGCATACTGATTCCTAAGGTAGTAATCTGAATGGTTTAAAATTCCATACATGTAGCTACAGACAACTAGTATAATGGCAGAGATGTTACATGATATTTTAAGATCTAGTTCCAGTAGTAATAAAATTGTAGTAAAAAGAGGTAGGTCAGGCACGGTGGCTTACGCCTGTAATCCCAGCACTTTGGGAGGCTGAGGTGGGAGAATCACGAGGTCAGGAGATCAAGGCCATTCTGGCTAACACGGTAAAACCCCGTCTCTATTAAAATACAAAAAATTAGCTGGGCGTGGTGGCACGCACCTGTAGTCCCAGCTACTCAGGAGGCTGAGGTAGGGAAATCGCTTGAACCCATGAGGCAGAGGTTGCAGTGAGCCGAGATCGCTACTGCACAGAGCAACAGAGCAAGACTCCATCTCAAAAAATATATATATATATAATATATGTATTATATAGTCATATGTAATATTATGTATTATATATTATATATTCACATGTAATATATATTATATATTTTATATATATGGCATTTCTGGCCAGGTGTGGTGGCTCACATCTGTAATCCCACCACTTTGAAAGGCTGAGGTGGGAGGATCATCTAAGGCTAAGAGTTTGAGATCAGTCTTGGCAACATAGTGAGACCCTGTCTCAATTAGGAAAAAAAAAAATTTAAACACAGCATTTCCAGTCCTTTCAAACTCAGATGAAGTTTAATTAAAATCTTCAGGGGACACCCCAGTAAAGCAACAGCATACCTCACACCCAGATGCTGGTTTCTAATACCATTCTCTGATAAAGAAACCAAGACTCTTTGGAGAAATGACTAATTCTAGGACTGAGAACAAAATATTCAAGATGAGCCTGAAATACCTTGTATTTCCAGAAAGTTAGGAAGTGCTAAAAAAAAAAAAAAAAAAAAAAAAAAATATTGATAGGGGTAAGTTGGCCGGGCGAGGTGGCTCAGGCCTGTAATCCCAGCACTTTGGGGGGCCAAGGCAGGCAGATCACCTGAAGTCAGGAGTTCAAGACCAGCCTGACCAACATGGTTAAAACCCGTCTCCATAAAAAATACAAATATTAACCAGGCA
This sequence comes from Pongo pygmaeus, assembly GCF_028885625.2. Lineage (NCBI taxonomy): Eukaryota > Metazoa > Chordata > Mammalia > Primates > Hominidae > Pongo > Pongo pygmaeus. The sequence continues at coordinate 105,608,226 of NC_085930.1, read as the reverse complement.
TGATGGTGGGTACCTGTAATCCCAGCTACTCGGGAGGCTCAGACGGGAGAATTGCTTGAACCCAGGAGGTGGAGGTAGCACTGAGCCGCAATTGTACCACTGCACTCCAGCCTGGGCGACAGAGTAAGACTCCATCTCAAAAAAAAAAAAAAAAGATAGGGGTAAGTCAATTACAGAGGAGTCAACTAAAAAAGTTCCCAATGACCAAAGCTGGAACAATATAAACAATAGACTGAATAAATAAATGAGAGAGAACAAGCAAGTCTTCAGTGAATAATTCCAAATAACAAGATACTCCACTTCCAAGAGGTGGAACATAACCCTTCATCCTTTACATGTGCATAGCACATAGTAACCTCCTTCTAAAGAGTACAATATGAAAATGGGGGGGGGGCGGGTAAGAGAAATATGACAAATACTACCTAAGCCAAGTGATCAAGACTAATATCAACAGTGATAAATCAGCTGGGCGCAGTGGCTCACGCCTGTAATCCCAGCCCTCTGGCAGGCCAAGGCAGGAGGTTCACTTGAGGCCAGGAGTTCTGACACCAACTTGGGCAAGCAACATGGCGAAACCCTATCTCTATGAAAAATACAAAAATTAGGCTGGGCGCGGTGGCTCACACCTGTAATCCCAGCACTTTGGGAAGCCAAGGTAGGGGGATCACAAGGTCAGGAGATTGAGATCATCCTGGCTAACACGGTGAAACCCTGTCTCTACTAAAAATACAAGAAGTTAGCTGGCTGTGGTGGCACATGCCTGTAGTCCCAGCTACTTGGGAGGCTGAGGCAGGAAAATCGCTTGAACCCAGGAGACGGAAGTTACAGTGAGCCAAGTTGCACCACTGCACTCCAGCCTGGGTGACAGAGCAAGACTCCATCTCAAAAAAAAAACAAAAAAACAAAAAAATTAGCCAGGCATGGTGGTAAGTGCCTGTAGCCCCAGCTACTCGGGAGGCTGAGGTAGGAGGATCACTTGAGCCCTGGAGGCCAAGGTTGCAGTAAGCCACGATCGTGCCACTGCAACCCAGCCTGGGCAACAGAGCAAGACTCTTTCTCAAAAAAAAATTAGCTGGGCTTGGTGGCATGTGCCTATGGTCCCAGCTATTTGGGAAGCTGAGTTGAGAGGAAGCTTGAGTCGAGTCCAGGAGGTTCCAGTGAGCTGTGATCACAGCACCGCACTCCAGCTTGAGTGATAAAGCAAAACACACACACACACACACACACACACACACACACACACAGAGACATAAATCATGCTGACATGATTTGATAGTATGCACCCTTGATATAATGTGATAAGAGTGGCACTTTACCTCTGTGATCTTCCTTCTAAAAAGCATAACCCCTGTCTAATCATGAGAAAAAGATCAGACAACTCCCAACTGAAGGACACGCTGCAAAATATCAGACCAGTACTCCCCAAAACTGTCAAAGTCATCAAAAACAAGGAAGGTGTAAGAAACTGTCATAGCCAAGAGAAAGCTAAGTATGATAACTAAACATAATGTGGTATCCTAGATGAGATCCTAGAACAGAGAAAGGCATTTAGGTAAAAATTAAGGAAATCTAAATAAACTATGAACTTTAGTTAATAATAATGTATGAAAATTGAGGTCAGGAGTTCGCGAGCGGCCTGGCCAACATGGTGAAACTGCATTTCTACTAAAAAATAAAAATAAAAAAATTAGATGGGCATGGTGGTGTGCGCCTGTAATCCCAGGTACTAGGGAGACTCAGGCAGGAGAATTACTTGAATCTCGGAGGCGGGGGTTGCAGTTAGCCCAAGATCACGCCACTACACTCCAGCCTGGGAAACAGAGCAAGACTCTGTCTCAAAAAAAAAAAAAAAAAAAAATTAGCCAGGTGTGGTGGCAGGCACCTGTAATCCCAGCTAATCAGGAGGCTGAGGCAGGAGAATTGCTTGAACCCAGGAGACAGAGGTTGCAGTGAGCTGAGATTGCGGCACTGCACTCCAACCTGGGTGACAGAGAAAGACTCCTTCTCAAAAACAAACAAAAAACAAAAACAAACAAAAATTCTAGTAATAACCAGTATTTACTTCCAACTTAAATCTGATCCACGACCTAAAACTGCACTCTGAAATAATCTACAATTCCCCTGAGAAACTTAATAAATACAGAAAAAAGTATGTATATCAATTAACTTACAAGTCTCTAATCACTGCAAACTAGCTGACTCTCGTTAAAGCTTCAAATCTTAAAGTTCTACCACTGGTACTCTTAGAAGCTAACTTATCCTTGTTGATCAGAGAGAGACAACAGTGACCAAGTCTAATAAAAGCTTATTCATGTACACAGAAACAAAACAAAGTAACTTGGCGATGTGCACATCTAATATTTCCAACCAAATCACAAAACTTTAGAAAGGGCATTTGAATCCAACCTCCTTATTTTAAAAGTGAGAAAAAGTCCAAGGAGATTAACAAATGTATTTGTTCAAAGTCATCCCTGAGTTCTCAACTAAAAGTAGAATTTCTTTTCTGTCCTATATCCCAAATCAGGAAGCAGGGGGAAAAGGTAGGAGGTATTATCATTCTGATCATCATTTCCTATGCTAACTTAGAACGCTTTCGTTTCTCAGGGATAAAGAAGGTGAGTCCAGCTATATCTATGTATTGGAAATAGCATCACATAGCTCTCCTTTTTAAAATGGCATGCCCTCCTCATATGGATTTTTATCTTCTATAACTATCAGTTATCGCACTATGCTTCTACAGTCAGTATCTATGATGTGAAAGTTGAGGCCCTGGTTAAAGCTTCTTAAATCTACAATTGTATTTTGTACAAACAGAAAAGTAAGTATATTAGTTTTCTTTCCAGTTGTCCTTAATTTTTTTAATTGAAGTGAAGTTTACATAACATACAATTAACCATTTTAAAGTACATTATGATTTCCCTCCAGTTTCAAACTGTCCTTAAGAATTTTTTTTATTTTTATTTTTATTTTTTATTTTTTTGAGACGGGAGTCTTGCTCTGTCACCCAGGCTTGAGTGTAGTGGTAAGATCTCGGCTTACTGCAACCTCCACCTCCGAGGTTCAAGTGATTCTCCTGCCTCAGCCTCCAGAGTAGCTGGAATTATAGGTGCACGCCACCACAGCCAGCTAATTTTTGTATTTTTAGTAAAGATGGATTTGTTTCACTATGTTGGCCAGGCTGGTTTCAAACTCCTGACCCTAGGTGATCTGCCTGCCTCGACCTCCCAAAGTGCTGGGATTACAGGTGTAAGCCACCGTGTCCAGCCAAGAATTTTTAATTAAAGATGCACTAATCCAAATATAGACGAGGAGCTACTCAATTTTCAGTTAATTAATCACATCTGAAGATAATGATGGCCTATGCCCTCATATCAAGTGTATCCTGAGCCCTTTTATCATTCTAATCTCTTTCTACACGTGGCCAACCAGAGTGCATACACATTGTGCCAAGTACCTTTCACCTTTTTCTACATATCAGTAGTATTCTATTACACAGAAAACTCACACTCCTGCCCTAAACATAACCACAGAGTTAGGCTTATTGTGTGGTTAGCCTATCTGGCATGCCTTTGTCTCACAAATGCTTAGAGGACATTTCACACTACTTAGAAAGGAATGATCTCATCCCACTGACCCAACAGCTAATTTTATCAAAAAGCTTTTTGTTAAAAGCTGTGATAACCCAGGAAACCAGATCTATTTTTACTGTTATGGCAAGGAAAAGGAACAGAGAAAATCATAGGGAAAAATCAGCTCACACATTGACCATTTAAAAAAATCACTTCGGGGCCCAGCACGGTGGCTCATACCTGTAATCCCAGCACTTTGGGAGCCCAAGGCAGGTGAATTACTTGAGGTCAGGAGTTCGAGACCAGCCTGGCCAACATAGTGAAACCCCCGTCTCTACTAAAAATACAAAAAAAGAGCTGAGCGTTGTGGCATACATCTGTAATCCCAGCTACTTGGGAGGCTGAGGCACGAGAATCGCTTGAACCTGGAGGGGGAGGTTGCACTAAGCTGAGATCATGCCACTACACTCCACCCTGGGCGACAGAGACTCTGTAACCAAAAAAAAAAAAAAAAAAAATTTTTTTTTTTCACTTAGGCCAGGTGCAGTGGCTCACGCCTGTAATCCCAGCACTTTGTGAGGCTGAGGTGGGAGGATTGCTTGAGTCCAGGAGTTCAAGACCAGTCTAGGCAACATACTAAGACCTTGTCTCTACAAAATATACAAAAATTAGCCAGGCATGGTGGCACATGCCTGTAATCCCAGCTCCTTGGGAGGCTGAGGTGAGAGGTTTGCTTGAGATCAGGAGGTTAAGGCTACAGTGAGCTGTGACTGCACCACTGCACTCCAGCCTGGGAGACAGAGAGACATTGTCAAAAAAAATAATAACTTATTCTACAGTTTTCCCCCTTTCTTTGGTGTCTGGCTACAAGTGAACAAAAGGAAAAACTTTCAGAATTGTTTAATGCAAGAAAAAAATCATTATTTTAACAATTAAAAAGCAAACTTCATATTACAGTCCAAACACTAAACCTACCTTGGGTCTGATTTGTATGGGGGAAAAAAAAAGGATTTCTCTCCAATATGACCCCAAGAAATATACAACTCTTCAGTGGGAGATGCAGTATAATAAAATGACAAAATATTAAAATTAAAAGAAGAAGAAGAAAAGAAAAAGGAAAAAAAAAAGAAACTCCAACCTATATAAAAAAATAAGAACTAGACCAGATGCAGTGGCTGACACCTGCAATCCTGGCACTTTGCGAGGCCGATGAGGGAGGATTGCTTCAGCCCAGGAGTTCCAGATCAGCCTGGGAAACACAGGGAGATCCCATCTCTACAAAAAATTTCAAAATTAGCCAGGCATGGTGGTATGTGCCTGTGGTCCCAGCTACTCAGGAGGCTGAGGTGGGAGGATTGCTGGAACCCAGGAGGTTGAGGCTGTAGTGAGTCGTGATGGCACCACTGCACTCACTCAACAGAGTGGGATCCTGTCTCAATAGACTAAAAATAAAAATAAGAACAGCCAGCTGGGCATTGTGGCTCACACCTGTAATCCCAACACTTTGGGAGGCCAAGGGAGGCGGAGCACATGAGGTCAGGAGTTCGAGATCAGCCTGGCCAACATAGTGAAACCCCGCCTCTACTAAAATTACAAAAATTAGCCAGGTGTGGTGGCACACACCTGTAATCCCAGCTACTCGGGAGGCTGAGGCATGAGAATTGCTTGAACCTGGGTGGTGGATGTTGCAGTGAGCCGAGATCCCACCACTGCATTCCAGCCTGGGCGACAGAGTAAGACTCCGTCCCAAAAAAAAAAAACAGGAGTTATTGCAGACTTATATTCCAGAGACCATTCTGATCACTTTACATAAATTACTTCGCTTAATATGTTGAACAACTCTAGGACATAGATAACCCCATTTAAAATGAGGACACCAGGGCACTTAGAGGTTAAATAACTTGCCTAAGATTGCTCAGCTAGTAAAGTGGCAGGCCTCCAACTCTTAATTTACTACCAAATATTGTCTCTCACAGCAGTCTTTATAGCCAGCTCTATGCAAAGCTAAATGATCATTCAATAGATTGAAAAGTCAAAGGCTATGATAATAGCCTTTAACAATTAAACACTAGTTTAATTGTTTATAACGCTACCTCCCACCTTTTCCACCCATAGCCACCCAATCCCATCCAGGCTGGGTAACCAGTTAGCTCCCTTCACCAACACCACTACCAACCTGACCCTCAAATGTAACAAGTGAAACTGCCACACATTAAGCATTCATCTCCTATTAACTTTATGCCTCCTGTTTTTTAATTCTTAAAAATAGTAGTTGTTCATCATTTATCATATTTCTGTGTACTCAAAGTACATGAATGTGCCCTCTATCTTCGTAGGTCCAAGGGGGCGCCTTCTTGATATCGTCATGTATAGAGCTATGGCCAAATGCTTTGACATAGGGTATGCCCCTCCAGACCCTTGACAAGGCTGTTCTTTCTATGTAAACAGTACCAGTCTCTGAGCTAAAACACCTAAGAAACACAAAATAGATCAAGAGCACTGTTTAGAGTGACTCTCCGTAAGTTTATATGTATCAGTATGCATATGAAAACCAAATGAGTGAAGGTGGCTGATGTAAACAAAAGAGCCTGCAGCAGGCAAACATAAGCAATGAAAGCTAATATAGTATCTTCTGGTGTGTAGACCAGCTGTCTTTCTAATGGTGAATGTTAGCCTACAGTAAGATAAAACAAAAGATGACTATAAGGCTGAGAGATAAAGACTAAAATGAGGTTACTGGCTTACAGCCTGAAAAGTATTCTGAAGCCAAAAATCAGATACAGAATTTGGACCCCTATGAAATGCATAAGGCTCTCCCCAAATCTCAGCTACACCTCCCTACCCTGTCATTGATTCTTAGTGGGTCAGAATACATCCAGTAAGAATACTAGCATCAACATGAAATAAAATCTAAAAAGGAAATAAACTCTAGTAAATAAAGTTCTGAGGAAAGTAAAAAAGGGTCCCTCCAAGAATAGGAAAAGCTGTCACAAGAGCTACAGAACCTCCCTTTATCTCTTCATGTGCTGGATTGATCCTATATACTCAAAAGCTGCAACAGAATGAGTAACATATGAATAAGAGTGGATAAGAATACTAAATCAAAAATGATTTATATCAATTACTGTCCATCTTCAATACTAAAATAATTCTTTCACACTTAATAATTAAAATGCTATTCTTCTTCTCTACCTTTTCACTTTATTTATTTATTTATGAGACAGGGTCTCATTCTGTTACTCAGGCTGGTGTGCAGTGACGCAATCTTGGCTCATTGCAGCCTCGATCTCCCGAGGCTCAGGTGATCCTCCCACCTCAGCCTCCCAAGTAGCTGGGACTCCAAGCACGTGCCACCACGCCTGGCTAATTTTTGTATTTTTTGTAGAGACAGGGCTTCTCCATGTTGCCCAGGCTGGTCTCAAACTCCTGGGCTCAAGCGATCCTGTCACCTTGGCCTCCCAAAGTGCTAGGATTACAGGTGTGAACCACAGCACCCAGCTTCCATATTTTCAATACCTACCCCTCAACCTACCTCCATCCCTATGAAAGTCGCCATGACTTCAGGAGCACTCTATATGATATGTACTTCTAGTACACAGTTGATATATGACATGTGCTTCTACTATACAACTTTATTATTTACGTGCCTATTACCCTCTATTAACTGTGAGCTCAAGAGTGAGGATTTTCGGCCAGGTACAGTGGCTCACGCCTGTAATCCCTGCACTTTGGGAGGCCAAGGCGGGCGGATCACCTGAGGTCAGGAGTCCAAAACCAGCCTGGCCAACATGGCAAAATGCCATTTCTACTAAATATACAAAAATTAGCTGAGCATGGTGGCAGGCGTCTATAATCCCAGCTACTCAGGAGGCTGAGGCAGGAGAATCGCTTGAACCCAGCAGGTGGAGTTTGCAGTGAGCCGAGATCACGCCATTGCATACCAGCCTGGGCATCAGAGCAAGACTCCATCTCAAAAAAAGAAAAAAAAAAAAAAAAAAAGAGTGAGGATTTTCAGAGTATTTGGATGCTCACCCAGCACCTATCCCAGTTCCAGGAGCATGGCAGATGCAAAAGAATGTATGAAAGAGTGAAGGAAAGAAAAATATGTGTTTTTCTAATTCTCAAGTCTTCATTTTTTTCTTTTTATTACCATCCATGGCAAAAAAAAATTTATATTATGATCCATATTCACATACACATATATAAATGAAACAGAAGTTTTATAAATCAATACTCATCCATATTATGTACAATGCACTGAAATTTTCTTTTTTTTTTTTTTTTTTTTTTTGAGATGGAGTCTCACTCTGTTTCCCAGGCTGGAGTGCAGTGGCGCGGTCTCGGCTCACTGCAAGCTCTGCCTTCCAGGTTCATGCCATTCTCCCGCCTCAGCCTCCCGAGCAGTGGGGACTACAGGCGCCCGCCACCACGCCCCGCTAATTTTTTGTATTTTTAGCAGAGACGGGGTTTCACCGTGTTAGCCAGGATGGTCTTGATCTCCTGACCTTGTGATCCGCCCGCCTCAGCCTCCCAGGGTGCTGGGATTACAGGCGTGAGCCACCGCGCCTGGCCTACTGAAATCTTCTATTCCATTATCTTCTAGTGTTGTTTTGCTTTTAAGAGTTGGCTGTAGGCCAAGTGCGGTGGCTCACACCAGTAATCCCAGCATTTTGGGACGCCAAGGTAGGCAGATCGCATGAGCCCAGGAGTTCAAGACCAGCCTGGGCAACATGGTGAGACCCAGTCTCTACAAAAAATACAAAAATTAGCCAGGCATGGTGATGCACACCTATAGTCCCACCTATTTGGGAGGGCTAAGATAGGAGAATTACCTAAACCTGGGGAGGCAAAGGCTGCAGTGAGCCGAGATCATACCACTGCACTCCAGCCTGGGAGACAGAGTAAACTGTGTCTCAAAAAAAACAAACAAACAAAAACAGCAACAGAAAAAAGAGTTGGCAGTGAGTCATAATTTGAAAATTTCAGTCCTGGTAAAAATCAGTCTCTTAACAGAAAGTGGTACCATTAAAACTGGTTTTCAGTTTTCCAGTGCTGACGATCCCCTCACGAGAACAGGCCTCTCACAAAGAATCTCCCTCCCTCTCCAGAAAAAAAGAGCAAGCACAAGAAGTGCCTGGTGCAGAGCCCCAATTCTTACTTCCTGAACGTGAAATGCCCAGGATGCTATAAAATCACCATGGTCATCAGTCATGCACAATAGTAGTTGTTGTGTCTGGCTGCTCTGCTGTCCTCTGCCAGCCTACAGGAAGGCTCTCCTTCAGATAGAGACAGCACTGAAAGAACCCTGATTCAAGATGAGTGGGAAACTATATCAATAAACACATATGGATGCCAAAAATAAATAAAAGTAGTTTTCAAACTTTAACGTGGACATCCCATGGAAAGGTGGTTTAAAAGAGATTATGAAGTTCTATTCTCAGAATTTGATTTAGTAAATCTAGGTAGGAGTCCAGAAATCTGCATTTTAAAGGAGTCCAAATGGTTCTGATGCAGATGATAAAACAATCCTTATCAGAAACATGCTTACATAATTTAAGATTTAATCTGAAAAGTCATAGCTTGAACTCTTCTTGCACTAAGTTAAAGGTTAAACAAAGTACCTGCAGGAGGATTCTGTCCTGCTAACAGACTGGTTTTTAATCTGAACACTGTTTGGCTCAACAGTCCTTTCATAGACTTCCTCTAAAGCAACTTGGTAAGCCACTAAAATCTAACTGTTCCTCTTAACTACAGCCCTTTGCACCAAGAAAACAGAAGAATGATATAAATGAAAGGCATTTCTGTTGCCCAGTCATTGGCTCTATAACTGAAAGGGCTTTTGAAAACCAGTCACATTGACTATACAAGTGACATATGCAGTCATCAGTTTGGAATCTCTAAGGACTACAGCTCAAAAACAATCACTAACAGCTCAAAGTCTGACCCCAAAGTGCTTAAAAGCCACTGATGAAATAAAACTTTCATAAGAACATTCTACAATCCACGCTTCTACTCCTTGCTATTACAAGCCAATAGGATCTTAAGGTTTTAAATTTGACAAAATCATATTATTTATTTTTATTTATTTATTTATTTTTTTGGAGACGGCGTCTCACTCTGTCGCCCAGGCTAGAGTGCAGTGGCGCGATCTCGGCTCACCGCAAGCTCCGCCTCCCGGGTTCAGGCCATTCTCCTGCCTCAGCCTCCCTGAGACTACAGGCACCTGCAACCACGCCCAACTAATTTTTTTTATTGTTAGTAGAGATGGGGTTTCACCATGTTAGCCAGGACAGTCTCGATCTCCTGACCTTGTGATCCGCCCACCTCGGCCTCCCAAAGTGCTGGGATTACAGGCGTGAGCCACCACGCCCGGCCTATTTATTTATTTTGTAAGATAGAGTCTCACTGTTGCCCAGCAGGAGTGCAGTGCCGCAACCTCGGCTCACTGCAGCCTCTGCCTCCCGGATTCAAGCAATTCTCCTGCCTCAGCCTCCTGAGTAGCTGGGACTATAGGCATGCGCCACCACACCCAGCTAATTTTTGTATTTTTAGTAGAGATGGGATTTCACCATATTGGTCAGGCTGGTCTTGAACTTCTGACCTTGTGATCTGCCCACCTCAGCCTCCCAAAGTGCTGGGATTAGAGGCGTGCGTGCGCCACCACATCCAGCCAATTTTTGTATTTTTGATAGAGATGGGGTTTTGCTGTGTTAGCCAGGCTGGTCTTGAACTCCTGACCTCAGGTGATCTGCACACCTTGGCCTCCCAAAGTGCTGGGATTACAGGTGTAAGCCACCATGCCCAGCCAATAAAATTGTATTTTAAATGCACCAAGTACCTGAGTCAACAATCCAAAAATGATATTAAGAAAACAATTCTGCTTAAAATAGCATAAAAAAATACTTAAAAGAAGTGAACAATTTATTTATTCATTTATTTTGAGATGGAGTTTTGTTCCTGCTGCCCAGGCTGGAGTGCAGTGGCACAAAAATCTCGGCTCACCACAACCTCTGCCTCCCGGGTTCAAGCGATTCTCCTGCCTCAGCCGCCTGAGTAGCAGAGATTACAGGCACATGCCACCACGCTCGGCTAATTTTTGTATTTTTAGTAGAGATGGGGTTTCATAATGCTGGTCAGGCTAGTCTCAAACTCCTGACCTCAGGTAATCCACCTGCCTTGGCCTCCCAAAGTGCTAAGATAACAGGCATGAGCCACCGTGCTCGGCTGAAGTGAACAATTTATACTCTGAAAAATACAAAAAAAAAATTCCTGAAAGAAATTAAGGAAGATTTAAATAAATGGAAAGACATTCAAGTTCATGGATCAGAAGATTTAACATTGCTAAGATGGCAATGCTTCCCAAACTGATCTACAGATTCAGGCGCAGTGGCTCACTCCTGTAATTCCAACACTTTGGTAGGCCAAAGTGGGCGTATTACTTGAGCCCAGGAGTTCAAGACCAGCCTGGGCAACATGGCAAAACCCCATCTCAGCCTGGGTGATGGAGTGAGACCCTGTGTCCAAAAAAATACACAAAAATCACACCAAGCTTCTTTGTAGAAATTGACAATCAATCCTAAATTCATATGGAAATTCAAGGGACCCAGAATAGTTAAAACAACCCTGAAATAAAAACAAGGTTGATGGACACATACTTTCCACTTTCATAACATACTACAGAAAGCTATAATAGTCAAGACAACATGGTACTAGTATAAGCACAGACAAAGTCCTGGGAGGATAGCACACCCGAATTCCACCAGGAGAGATGCTCCTGCTCTCAGGACCTCTCCAGACCTTGTCTTATATATCTCTTCAGCTGGCTATTTATTTGTATCCTTTAAAATATCCTTTGTAATAAACTGGTAAACGTGTTTCCGAGTTCTGCGAGCTGCTCTAGCAAGTTAAGCCCATGGCTATAAATGGGAACACCAATTTATAGCCAGTCAGTCAGAAGCACAGGTAAAATAAGCTGGAGCTTACAACTGGCATGTGAAGTGTGGGGAGAGGCAGTCTTGGAAACTGAGCCCTCAACCTGTGGAATCTTGATGCTATCTCCAGGTTGATTATGTCAGAATTGAGTGGCTGTCAGCTGCAGAAATGACTGCTTGCTTGCCTGCTGGTGGGGAGAAATCCCCACACATCTGCTTTGAGTAGGGTGCTATAAGAATATCAGCAGTAGGAGAAACGGAGTTTGTTTTTTCCACACACACCTGTATCTAAAATACCAAACACCCTGGCAACTTAATAATAAAAAGACAAATTAATTTAAAAATGAACAAAGAATCTGTACATTTCTCCAAAGATAATATACAAATGGCCAATAAACACATTAGTCACCAGAAAAATGAAAGTCAAAATCACAATGAGATCCTACACCCAGTAGCATGACTAAAATAAAAAAAAAAAGGTAATGAATGGCAAGTGTTTTAGATGTGGCAAGAACTGGAACCCTCATATACTGCTAATGAGAACATAAAATGGTGCAGCCACCTTGAAAAAGTCTGGGAGCTCCTCAAAAGGTTAAACAGAGTTACCATATGAAAGCAGAAATAACCCAAATGTTCCTCAACAAATAAATGATAAATAAAATGAGGTACATACATACAATGCCATATTATTCAGCCATAAAAGGGAATAAAGTCCTAATACATGCTACAAGATGGGTGAACCCTGAAAACAGTTACAAAAGACCACCTACTATATTAATCTGTGTATATAAAATATCCAGAGTAGGTAAATTTATATAGAAAGTAGATTCATGGTTGCCTGGGGCTTGTGGTTTATTGTATTACGGACTGATAAAGAATATGGGATTTCTTTTGGGGGTCATGAAAATGTTCTAGACTTTACTGCACTAATGGTGCACATGTCTGTGAATATACCAAAAAACAATGAATTGTACATTTTATTTATTTATTTTTTTTTTGTGATGGAGTCTTGCTCTGTCACCCAGGCTGGAGTGCAAAGGCAAGATCTCGGCTCACTGCAACCTCTGCCTCCTGAGTTCAAGCAATTCTTGTGCCTCAGCCTCCCAAGTAGCTGGGATTACAGGCACGTGTCACCATGCCCGGCTAATTTTTGTATGTTTAGTAGAGACAGGGTTTTGCCATGTTGGTCAGGCTGGTCTCGAACTCCTGGCCTCAAGTGATCTACCCGCCTCAGTCTTCCAAAGTGCTGTGATTACAGGTATGAGCCACTGCGCCTGGCCTGAATTGTACACTTTAAGTGGGTGAATTGTATGGTATATAAAATATATCTCAACAAAACTGTTACCAAAAAGAGAGATAACACCAAACACATGAAACTTCCTTCCTATGAGATTATTCTTAATACTAGCTTTAAGGATATTTCCTTTTTGCATTACTTTTAGAATATTTTCTACAAATATTATTTGCAATCAGTCCAAGTTTTTCAAAAGCAAAACTTGTCAAAAGAAACATACTTTGTTAGAGATGCATATACAAACTCTGCAAAGAAAAGGCTAGTTAGGGGGTACCCCTAAAAACTAAGAAGAAAAATTAAACTTTCCACAGTTTACAAACAGGCAGCTTTCGTTTTACACGATAGTGCAAAACTGTTAAAAGTAAGAATGCACGCTGAAACCATGCAAAGTGATCATAACAATTAATGAGAAAAACTGCAATTGCTCTGTAATCTTTTTTTTTTTTTTAATTGAGACGGAGTCTCGCTCTGTGTCCAGGCTAGGGTGCAGTGGCGCCATCTTGGCTCACTGCAATCTCCACCTCCTGGGGTCAAGCAATTCTCCTGCCTCAGCCTCCTGAGTAGCTGGGACTACAGGCACGTGCCACCACACCCAGCTAATGTTTGTATTTTTAGTAAAGATGGGGTTTCACCATGTTGGCCAGGATGGTCTCCATCTCCTGACCTCATGATCTGCCCACCTAAGCCTCCCAAAGTGCTGGGATTACAGGCGTGAGCCACTGCACCCAGCCGCTCTGTAATTTTTTTTTTTTTTTTTTTTTGAGACAGCCTCGCTCTGTTGCCCAGGCTGGAGTGCAGTGGTGCAATCTCGGTTCACTGTAAGCTCTACCTTCCAGGTTCACGCCATTCTCCTGCCTCAGCCTCCTGAGTAGCTGGAACTACAGGCACCCGCCACCACGCCTGGCTAATTTTTTTGTGTTTTTAGTAGAGACGGGATTTCACCATGTTAGCCAGGATGGTCTCAATCTCCTGACCTCGTGATCCACCCGCGTCGGCCTCCCAAAGTGCTGGGATTACAGGTGTAAGCCACAGTGCCCGGCTGCCACTCTGTCATTTTTTAAAAATTTTGGGCCAGGCACAGTGGCTCATGCCTGTAATCCCAGCACTGGGAGGCTGAGGTGGGCAGATCACTTGAGGTCAGGAGTTCGAGACCAGCCTGGCCACCATGGCGAAACCTCATGTCTACTAAAAATACAAAAATTAGCCAGGCGTGGTGGCACACGCCTGTAATCCCAGCTACTTGGGAGGCTGAGGCAGGAGAACCATTTGAACCTAGGACGGGTTCACTACAGAGGTTGCGTGAGCCGAGATTGCACCACTGTACTCCAGCCTAAGTGACACAGTGAGACTCCATCTCAAAAAATAATTTAAAAAATAAAATAAAAATTACCCAGGGGTGGTGGTGCGCACCTATAATCCCAGCTACTCGGGAGGCTGAGGCAGGAGAATTGCTTGAATCCAGGAGGTAGAGGTTGCAGTGAGCTGAGATCGCACCACTGCACTCCAGCCTGGGCAACAGAGCGAGATCCTATCTCAAAAAAAACAAAAATTTTTTTTTGTTGAGGCCAGGCATAGTGTCTCACACCTGAGATCCCAGCACTTTGGGAGGCTGAGGCAGGCAAATCACCTGAGGTCAGGAGTTCAAGCCAGCCTGGACAACATGGTGAAACCCCATCTCTACTAAAAATACAAAAAATTAGTCAGGCATCGTGGTGTATGCCTATAATCCCAGCTGCTAGGGAGCCTGAGGCAGGAGAATCGCTTGAACCCAGGAGGCGGAGGTTGCAGTGAGCCGAGATCGCAACACTGTGTTCCAGCCTGGGTGACAAAGTGAGACTCAGTTTCAAAAAAAAAAAAATTTCATTGAAACATTAAAAACTCTGTCAGTTATAATTATAGGAAAATTGAAAGAACAGGAAAACTAATTATTAATGCACTAAAGCAGGAGGTGAGCGAAGGGCAAGCGAGCATTTCTGCCTCCTGTCACATCAGTCGTGGCATTCTCATAAGAGCACAAACCCTACTGTGAACTGTGCATGCGAGGGATCTAGACTGTGCACTCCTTATGAGAATCCAATGCCTGATGATCTTCTGAGGTGGAAGAGTTTTATCCCGAAACCATCCCCTCCCCCAGTGTCCCCTTCCAAGGAAAAACTGTCTTCCACTAAATAGTGCTAAAAAGGTTGAGGACCACTGCACTAGAGAACATAGAAATACTGAAAATTATAATGTTTAATTTCTTTGAAAAAATTTATTAGGGGTAGTTTAAATAGTGCTTACATTCTTCTCATCATACAATTTATGATATGCAATAGACATCTTTTCTTTTCCTTTTTCTTTTGATGCAGAGTCTCACTCTGTCTCCCAGGCTGGAGTGCAGTGGCGCGATCTCCGCTCACTGCAAGCTCCGCCTCCCGGGTTCACACCATTCTCCTACCTCAGTCTCCCGAGTAGCTGGGACTACAGGTGCCTGCCACCACGCCTAGCTCATTTTTTTTTAATATTTTCAATAGAGACGGGGTTTCATCCTGTTAGCCAAGATGGTCTCGATCTCCTGACCTTGTGATCCGCCTGCCTCGGCCTCCCAAAGTGCTGGGATTACAGGCGTGAGCCACCGTGCCCGGCTGCAACAGACATCTTTTCTATGCCTTAGCCAATTGTCACACTCCTGTCTGAGTCTAGAATAGCATCAAATACTTTATGTTTCGTATTTCAATATCACAGAATACCTTCGAGAGTTCTTTCACTATGCAACTTCTTGCATCACTTTTTTTTTTTTTTTTTTTTTTAACCAAAGCACTTTCTTCACTTATGTAGATATGCTCACCTTCACTAAGTTATTTTGGCTACATATCCAGAGTCTTTTGAATGGGAGCATCAGCATTCCCTCAGTGATCTATTTCTTCTATAACTCCATTTGAGTTCAATTTGAATTTCACCTCCACTGTTGTTACTTTTTGGTTTTTTGCTGAACTTTCATCTTTTTCGGCCAATTCTCTCTATCGGTTATCGATTTTTCTTAACTATCACACAGATTTATCACTGGGAGACAAGGAGGTAACACAAATCCATGCTTTGCACAATTGTTACTTATGTAGTGACAGAAGAGCTGGCAGCGAATTTTGTACTTTATACGATTATTCAGTTAATATGCTGTGTAAAATTTAAACCATGTTATTAGGGAATTGGTCTTATTTAACCAAACCACGGTAAGTGAAACGTGTGTATATGAGAACCACATAAAGCAACAACTCCCTGTATATCACATCACAAAATCACAGAACTTAAAAGCCTTCTTCACAGTAATCTAGCCACAGTGTGTATGTGGACCCTTGATGTAGATACTGATGACCCGTCTACTTCCTGCCTGACCATTTCAAGTGATGCCCACATTACTTCACAGGGTGGCTCTTTCATTGTTGAACACTTCTAACAGTTAGAAAAATAAAGCCCCCAGCTAGTATAATGGTCAAAAGCACAGGTTCTAAAATCAGACCACCTGAATTCCTATCCTTGCTTTTCCTCTGTTGAGCTAGGTAAATTTGGGCAAGGTATGTAATCTCTCCATGACTGTTTACTCATCTGTAAAATAAAACTGTTAGCCGGGTGCGGTGGCTCACGCCTGTAATCCCAGCACTTTGGGAGGCTGAGGCAGGCAGATCACAAGGTCGGGAGATCGAGACCATCCTGGCTAACACGGTGAAACCCCGTCTCTGCTAAAAATACAAAAAATGAGCCGGGCGTGGTGGTGGGCGCCTGTAGTCCCAGCTACTTGGGAGGCTGAGGCAGGAGAATAGCGTGAATCCGGGAGGCGGGGCTTGCAGTGAGCCGAGACCGCACCACTGTACTCCAGCCTGGGCGACAGAGTGAGACTCCATCTCAAAAAAATAAATAAATAAATAAATAAATAAATATAAATAAATAAAAATGTTAAGGCCTTCAATCATGAAGTTGCTATGAGGGATGGCAAGTGTTCAGTAAATTATAACCTATATAATTAATCATATTATCATCATCATCTGTAGAGTGCTTAGTCTTCCTTATCCATCCCCATGTACCTTGGTTCAAACCCCTCACCTAGATTCTGCACTAGACTCAACTGAACACTGACAGTCTCTCACCCAGCTCTCCATATGGTCACCAGAATTCTCTCTCTAAAAATAAAATCTGACTCCCGTCAGCCTAAACAATTTGGCCTAAAGCCATCAGGTAGGGTAGAGCAAGCAGAGCAAAATCAGAGTCCTCGTTTAGGGGTGGGGAGGAAGCCATGGTGGCTGAAAGCAGGGTATCAAATACCAAGCAAAGTGGGGAGGGAATTCATGTGGTAAGGTGGCCTGGCCCAACATAACTTATAAGGAGTCAAAAGATAGCTACTATTTTAAAAGATGACATGAAACCTACAAATTGAGGAAACACAATAGTCCAAGAGGGAAAGAAAACCCAACATCTGTCAAGTAGACACAATTACTTATTTTAACTCAATGTTTTCTTGTTTCCTTGTAAACGCATGGGTGTTTTGGTGTTCGTTCATTTTGTTATTTTCTTAGCACTGGTTTTCACAAAATTCACTTTCAGAATAAAATTTCATTTGGAATGATGTCTCTCTTGAATTTGTCAACAAAAGGAAACTCCTAGTGATGCCTGATCATCAGCTACACAAATATTTGGTATCTGAAAAAATGCTGGTTCTTTAAAAAACACATTTGTGGTTTCTCTATCACTTAAAAAACAGAGAGAGAGAGATGTTTGGCACAGTGACACACAGCCTATAGTTCCATCTACTTGAAAAGCTGAAACAGAAAGGATTGCTTGAGTCCAGGAGTTCAAGGCTGCAATGAGCTATGATTATGCCTGTGAACAGCCACTGTACTGGGCAATGTATCTAGACTCCCATCTTTTAAAAAGAGAGAGAGAAAGAGAAAGTACAAAAGAGAAAAGAAAATGACAAGAACAAAGAAAAAAGCAGAGAATATTAACTGTGAATCTAAAATAGGTTGTAGGGCTCCTCCTGATGCTGTAACCTGATCATGGTGCACACTGATAAGCTCCCATTACAACAACATAAGAAAGCCGCAGACAATGGAGCAAGCCATCACCTTCCTTGTATTACAATCTCATGTCTTGCTTTGGATGCTGTGCCTCCTAACCACACCTAGTAAAAGTAGCATCACTTATTTGGCAACATCTAGTATTTAAGAACCAAGTAAAGGCCTGAAAGGAATTACCAGGCAAGACTAGATGGTACTGTGCAAGGAACACACACTTTATCATCAGGTAGATCCAGATCTCAATTATCTTTTTATTTATTTTTTATTTTTGAGACAAAGTCTTCACTCTGTCACTCAGGCTAGAGTGCAGTGGCAGGGCCAAGGCTCACTGCATCCTCAACCTCCAGGACTCAAGTGATCTCCCACCTCAGCCTCCAGAGTAGCTGAGACCACAGGTGCATGCCGCCACACTGGGCTAATTTTTAAAATTTTTTTGTAGAGACAGGATCTCACTATGTTGCCCAGGCTGGTCTCAAACATTATGACATTGATACATAACTGTTAACTAGACTACAGACCTTATTCAGTTTTCACTATTTTTTTAACCTGCGTTTGTGGTGTGTGTATTTCTAAGCAGTTTTGTCTCATGTATAGATTTTTATAACCACAACTGCAATCAAGATACAGAACTGTTCTGCTACCTCTCTGTATTTATAGCCCCTCCACCCACTACCCCCCTGTCCCCTGGCAATCACTAATCTATTCTTCATCTTTACAGTTTTGTCACTTTGAGAATGTCATACAAATGGAACTATATAGTATGTGACCTCTTGAGATTAGCTTTTTCACTAAGCATATTACCCTTGTAGTCTATTAAAGGTGTTGCAGGTTATCTATAGCTTGCTTGTTCCTTTTGATTGCTCAGTAGTATTCCATGCTATGGATGTCATATGTTTTGCTTTACACTTGTTGACACAACATTTGGATTGGTTCACATTTTGCTGTTTTGAATAAGTCTGCTATGAACAGTTATGTACAAGTTTTTAAGTGAACATAAATTTTATTTTATTTGGAGTAAATAACCAAAGGAGTGATTTCTGGGTAGTATGGTAAGTATATGTTCAATTTTTAAAGAAACTGCCAGCTGGATCCAGCGCCTGTAATCCTAGCACTTTGGGAGGCCAAGACAGGAGGATTGTTTGAGCCTAGGAGTCTGAAACCAGTCTGAGTAACATAACCGTACCCTTTCTCTACAAAAAATGCAAAAATCAGCCAGGCATGGTAGTGCATACCTATAGACCCAGCTACTTGGGACGATGAGTGGGAAGATCACTTGAGCCCAGGAGTTCAGGCTGCAGTGAGCAATGATGGCACCACTGCACTCCAGCCAGGGTAACAGAGTGAGACCAGGTCTACTAAAAAAATTGACTAGTAAAAATTAAATTAAGGCCAGGCGTGGTGGCTCACGCCTGTAATCCCAGCACTTTGGGAGGCCAAGGCAGGCAGATCGCGAGGTCAGGAGTTCGAGACCAGCCTGGCCAACATAGTAAAACCCTGTCTCTACTAAAAACACACACACAAAAAAATAGCTGGGCATGGTGGCGCGTGCCTGTAGTCCCAGCTACTCGGGAGGCTGAGGCAGTAGAATTGCTTGAACCCAGGAGGTGGAGGTTGCAGTGAGCCGAGATCACACCACTGCACTCCAGCTTGGGCAACAGAGTGAGACTTCGTCTGGGAAAAAAAAAAATAATAAATTAAATTAAATTAAAAATTTTTGGCCGGGTGCAGTGGCCCATACCTGTAATCCCAGCAATTTGGGAGGCCAAGGCGGGTGGATTACCTGAGGTCAAGAGTTTGAGACCAGCCTGGCCAACATGGTGAAACCCCGTCTCTACTAAAAATACAAAAAGTAGCTGGGCGTGGTGGCACACACCTGTAAATCCCAGCTACTCGGGAGGTTGAGGCAGGAGAATCGCTTGAACCCGGGAGCCAGAGATTGAAGTGAGCGGAGATGACACCACTGCACTCCAGCCTGGCAACAGAGCGAGACTCCATCTCAAAAAACAAAAAAAACAGTAAAGTCAAAAGGCAAATAACGGAGTAGAAGAAAATATTTGTGTTACATATACTACATAATGGATTAATTTTTATAATATACTAAGTGCTCTCACAAACAAACAGAAAAACTATCAACAACCCAACAGAAGAATGAGTCCAGGACACAAACTCTTCATAGAAATCCAAATAATAAATGTGAAAAAAAAAATTCAGCCTCTTTCATCTAAAAAGAAATACAAATTAAACAATGAGATGCTACTTTTCATTTATCAGAAAGCTTCAGTTTTCATTTAATATTCCTGTATTATCTGATTTTCTTAGTGTTGCTTCAATTTATCATAAACTTAAAAAAAAAAAAACTACAGAGGACAGGCGCGGTGGTCCACATCTGTAATCCCAGCACTTTGGGAGGCTGAGGCAGTCGGATCACAGGTCAAGAGATCGAGACCATCCTGGCCAACATGGTGAAATCCATCTCTACTGAAACTACAAAACTTAGCTGGGCATGGTGGCGCATGCCTGTAATCCCAGCTACTCGGGAGGCTGAGGCAAGAGAATCACTTGAACCCAGGAGGCGGAGGTTGCGGTGAGCTGAGATCGCGCCATTGCACTCCAGCTTGGGCAACAAGAGTGAAACTCCATCTCAAAAAAAAAAAAAAAAAGGCAGAAAGCCAAAACTATTCTAAAAGTTTTCTTTAATCCCTCATATATCGTGGTACAAAAATTGACAAACAGAGAAAAGAATGGAAGAATGAGGGAAGGGAACACAAACATCTTGGATTCACAGTCTATTCAAATGCTAATCAAATCACCTTTGAAAACCATTCAATTTACACACACACACACACACACACACACACACACTCTTAGGCCAGCTGTGGTGGCTCATGCCTGTAATCCCAGCACTTTGGGAGGCCAAGGTGGATGGATCACCTGAGGTCAGGAGTTCAAGACCAGCCTGGGCAACATGGCAAAACCCCATCTCTACTAAAAATACAAAAATTAGCTGGGTGTGGTGGCGTGCACCTGTAATTCCAGCTACTAGGAGGCTGAGGCAGGAGAACTGCTTGAACCCAGGAGGCGGAGGCTGCAGTGAGACAGAGCAAGACTCTCTCTGAAAACAAAAACAAAAGAAAATTTTAAAAATTAAACACACACACTCAGACCCACATTTCCTTTTCAAGTCAACCAAACCACAGCCAGTCTTTAATTTCTTTATAGCACCATTGAGACTCTTAAATAATTTCTTTGAAATAAACTATAAAAATCAGACTCTTGTACACAATCTTTTTTATGGTTATTGATTTTGGCAAGATAGGGGGATTAAAAGAGGGAATAGTCTATATAGCTATGTGAAGTCTACCAATCTAGATATTCATCAATTATGAAATAACTAAGAATCATTTTAGTTCAAACTACCATCACATAATCATGTTCATTCAACAACTACATCCCAGGCTCTGGACTAGGGTTCATGGCTCCCAGCAAGGACATCGTAATATTCCAGACTAGACTACACTGAGTCCCTTAGGTCCCTAAGACTCTTTTTTCTATCATCTGTATATCCCCAATACATTTAACGATTTTACATAAATTATAAATCGACCATGTAAGATAATATCCTACTGCCAATGTGAGGGCTAAAAATTTGATCTTGCAATTTGTTTAGTCTAATTCTCTTCCAGAGTTTCTTAACACCTTTACTACTGAAATTTTGGATAAGAAAATTGTTATGAGAGGTGGTCCTCTAAACTGTAAAATGTTTAACAGCATGCCAATAGCACCTTCCCAGTTGTGACCCATGAGAAATGTTTCCAGATACTGTCAAATGTCCCCTAAAGGGCAAAATCACAACTCTACCCCTACGCCCACTGAGAGCCATACACCATAAAAATCTAGGAGTTGTGAGTGCAGGGAAATGGAAGGATTAGGTGGAGGAGTAGCTAAGGAGAACAGGGTGGGTTTTTTTGTTTTTGTTTTTTGAGACAGAGTCTAGCCCTGTTGCCCAGGCTGGAGTGCGGTGGCGTGATCTTGGCTCACTGCAACCTCCACGTCCCGGTTCAAGCTATTCTCATGCCTCAGCCTCCCGAGTACCTGGGATTATAGGCGTGCACTCTCTCACCCAGCTAACTTTTTGTATTCTTAGGAAAGACAGGGTTTCACTATGTTGGTCGGGCTGGTCTTGAACTCCTGGCCTCAAGTGATCCACCTGCCTCAGCATCCCAAAGTGCTGGGATTACAGGTGTGAGCCACCGCATCCTGCCTGAGTAATGAAAATGTTCTAAAACTGATTGTGGTAATGGATGCACAACTGTGAAAACACTGAAAACCACTGAACTGTACATTGTAAGTGGCTGAACTGTATGTTTTATAAATTATATCTCAATAGAGCTATTCTTTTTAAAATTCAGATTCTGGACTCCACTCCAGATCTCATAAATTAGAATCAAAAGCAGAAGGCCAAAACTATTCTAAAATACCTTCCAGGATCACCAGGAGGACATCTGGGGTTCACAGCCAGACAGTGATGAACATCTCAAACCACAAGATACACAGACCGGCTAAGAGGAGAATGAGCTTGCTGTGCACTACCCAATGGTTAACTGCTTGGAAAAATATGGAAACTGATAACGTGTTAAATATGTTCAATAACACATCTCAAATTTATGTCTAAGAACACATTTCAATTTCAACTCCATGTTAAGTTGAAAGGATAGCTTCCCAAACAAATTATGACATATGTACCTTCACCTTTAAAGAAACAGAAACTAAAACAACTCCAAATATTATATGCTTTTACATCTACATTCATTCATTAAGTGGTTTTATAATTACTGGTTTTGAGTTACACTGCAGCTACTCATATCAGAAGAAAAAGATAACATAAAGTACAAGAAAATAAAATTGAGTATAATTTTTAATTAGACCTGATGCATCAATCTGAATAGCTAACACCAAAAATCCTAAGCTATGAAATCTAAATTTCCCAATAAATCTGAACATCTGCAAGTATACCACATAGCAATTAGAAAAAACTGTACTATGGAAAAGATTTAAGTCATTCTGGTTTCTGTTTTGCAAGTTCCAGCAGAAAACTAATGCTAGGGTTCATTGAAACAAACACTGCTAGTATCTCCTATTTCCTCCAAGAACAAACAAGAAAGCCATTATTATCTCAAATGTTCTTCTGAAAAGTATAATGACCCTTCTTATAATATTATGGAAAATATGAACAAGAATTTTAATCAAAATAGCATTTGTAAAGCCACGTGAACACTTTTATTTTCATTTTATTTTTAAACTTTAAAATCTAAATACCTACCCAAATACCCGGTATTTCTAAAACTAATGACTAAATCTGATTTACTTCTAACTCTCTCTAGTATATAAGTGATGTCTGAACTATGAGATTCACGTGAAAAAGTACGTCGTTTATTTGTACATGAACTGTCTCTCAGGCACTTGACCTAGGGGAGTAACACATATAGATGATCTCCAGAATGTGCATATTACAACCTGATTGATACCAAATTGGTGCTATATTCATATATTTATTAACAAGGAATGATGCTTATAATATATTCAGCAAAAAGTTCATGAATAGTATATATAGTTCTTGTTTTCACAAGAAAAATATGTATATATATTCAAAGGAAATGTCTAGAAGAATATATATGAAAATGTTATTCTCTTTTATAATTTTTGTGTTTCTAAATTCTCTACATTAAATAAAACTTTTCTTTTTGCAAAAAGAAAAAATAAATGTCATTTTAAAAACACACCCAGGCCAGGCATGGTGGCTCACACCTGTGATCCCAAAACTTTGGAAGGCCGAGGCAGGCAGATCATGAGGTTAAGAGACCAAGACCATCCTGGCCAACACGGTGAAACCCCATCTCTACTAAAAATACAAAAATTAGGTGTGGTGGCACGCACCTGTAGTCTCAGCAAGTCAGGAGGCTGAGGCAGGAGAATCACTTGAACCCGGGAGGCGGAGATTGCAGTGAGCCGAGATCGCGCTGCTGCACTCCAGCCTGGCAAGAGAGCGAGACTCCACCTCAAAAAAACAAAAAACAAAAAACAAAAAAAAAATCAGCTGAGCAGGCCAGGCACGGTGGCTCACGCCTGTAATCCCAACACTTTGGTAGGCCAAGGCGGGTGGATCATGAGGTCAGAAGTTCGAGACCAGCCTGGCCAACATAGTGAAACCCCGTCTCTACTAAAACTACAATAAAGTAGCTAGGATTACAGGTGTGGTGGCGGGCGCCTGTAATCCTAGCTACTAAGGAGGCTGAGGCAGGAGAATCATTTGAACCTGAGAGACAGAGGTTGCAGTGAGCCGAGATCATGCCACTGCACGCCAACCTGGGCGACAGTGTAAGACTCCATCTCAAAAAAAAAATTAGCTGGGCATGGTGGTGGGCTCCTGTAATCCCAGCTACTCAGGAGGCTGAGGCACGAGAATCGCTTGAAATCAGAAAGCAGAGGTTGCAGTTAGCCAAGATGATACCACTGCACTCCAGCCTGGGTGACAAAGCAAGACGCTGTCTCCAAAAAAAAAAAAAAAAAAAAAAAAAAAAAAAAAAAGAAAAGCCCCAACAAAAGTCAGGCTTCTTTAGCTAAAAGACCAACAAAGTAGCAGTCTAGCAAGACAGAAATGTTTTAGACAATAACCAATCTACTCCAGCCAAACACCAAGAAAATACTGTGGTTTAAAACCTACCTGTTCTAGTAAAGGCCAAGTGGGGAGCCTAGATTTCCAACCTCTCAAAGCTGTAATTAGGCACTCAACACCCCGTCCAAGGTGGAGACAGAGAAAGCCAAGTAGGGTAGCCAGGAATTTCATCCCTGCAGACCAGTAACAAGGTCAGTGGTGACCACATGGGGAACCTGGGCCTCCACCATATTATATCAATATAAACGGCAGTTTCTTTAAAAAGTAAGCATGCGACTACCATATGGCCTAGCAACTGTACTCCTAGGCAAACTGCCGAACTATTTTTCAGAGTGGCTGTACCACTTTACTGTTAACTGTTTCAATGTCAATACCCTGGTTGTGATATTGTACCATGATTCTGCAAGGCATTTCCACCAGGGAAAACTGGGTAAAGGGTACAAGGGATATCTCTGTATTATTGTTTCTTACAATTGAATGTAAATCTATAATTATCTCAAAATTAATTTATTTAAAAAAAACTGTGTTTAAAAACTAAATTAAAAAACACAAATATACTAAATATTTAGACTTAAGGCTGAACTATGAGTTACATATCCTTATATCCCAAGCACCTACACCAAAGCCTAGAACATATTAGACAATAAATATTTATTGAATTAGATTGAACATACAATCAGCACTTCAAAAATATAAGATGCTTACAAACCTAACAGTTCCATTTCATTGGCTGTAAATAAAGTAACAATACCTTAAAACAAGTGCAAAAAAGTTACCTTCAAGAAAATATAAAGTATTCTGGAATTTTTTCAAAGAGAACAATGACTCAGTCCTAGACTACAATGACTTAGATATTACCTCATTATTTTAGCTAATTTATTGTAGGGAGAGAGGGAGGGAGGCCAGCAGGCCAGCTGGCCAGCCTGCGAGGCTTAAAAAGTACCATGTATATAATTTAAAAATTAGCATATAGTAGGGAGTCTTTAGAAACTAGGTAGCAAACATAAATACTACACATACCCACCCACTTGCAAAGGTGTTTTAAGCCAAAAATCTTACTCTACTTGTCCAAGTTTCATCGGTATTTCTGATTTTCACTAGGTCTGGCTGAATAGGATTATGTCTTATCTTTTAGAGTAACTATCAGAACTGGTGATTATCTCCATCATCTATGAACACAGTCCTTTTCATCTGATAAAACTGGCATTCGGTAACAAGAAAGTATCTTATTTTATCAGAATGACCCAAGTAATTCATTAATTAAAGAAAAAAATGTATACAGGGATCTTTATTGTTGCTTTGGTTTGTTGGTTTTCTAAAACCAATAAAACAATTGTCTTTTCCTGCATAAACACCTGATTTGAAAATCTAGATACAATATTATTTTATTTTATTTATTTTTGAGACGAGGTCTTGCTCTGTCGCCCAGGCTGGAGTGCAATGGCACGATCTCGGCTCACTGCAACCTCCACCTCCCAGGTTCAAGCGATCTCCCTGCCTCAGCCTCCGAGTAGCTGAGATTACAGGCGTACACCACCACGCCCGGCTAATGTTTGTATTTTTAGTAGAGATGGGTTTCATCACGTGGGCCAGGCTGTTCTTGAACTCCTGACCTCAGGTGATCTGCCCTCCTCTGCCTCCCAAAGTGCTGGGATTACAGGTGTGAGCCACCACACCCGGTATTACAATATTATTTTAAACAGCCTTCATCATTAAGTAATGAAAGTGAAAGTAGAGTCAGCAGTCAGTAAAAACACTTTGTGATTGAATAATTCAAGTACAGAATTAACAGCCAAAACTACATGAACTGAACAGATAATGATAAAAACCCAATCAGGGCCAGGCACAGTGGCTCACGCCTTAATCCCAACACTTTGGGAGGCCAAGGTGGGCAGATTGCCTGAGCTCAGTTGTTCGAGACCACCCTGGGCAACATGGTGAAACCCCGTGTCTACTAAAATACAAAAAGTTAGCCAGGCATGGTGGCGCGCGCCTGTAGTCCCAGCTACTTGGGAGGCTGAGGCATGAGAATTACTTGAGCCTGGGAGGTGGAGGTTACAGTGAGCCAAGATCGTGCCACTGCATTCCAGCTTGGGCAACAGAGCAAGACTCCATCTCAAAAAAAAAAAAAAAAAAGACCCACTCAGGATAGCAACATTACAATAATGGCAAGCCACACTTATTTTGATCCTTTATGGTCCATATGAACACATGAAATCTTAATTATTTGAAAATTCAACAACTTTTGGGCCGGGCACAGTGGCTCACACCTGTAATCCTAGCATTTTGGGAGGCTGAAGCGGGTGGCTCACGCCTATAATCCTGGCACTTTGGGATGCTGAGGCAGGCGGATTGCCTGAGCTCGGGAGTTCGAGACCACCCTGGGGGCAACATGGTGAAACCCCATCTCTACTAAAATACAAAAAATTAGCCGGCTTGGTGGTACACACCTGTAATCCCACCAACTCAGGAGGCTGAAGCAGGAGAACTGCTTGAACCTGGAAGGTGGAGGATGCAGTGGGCTGAGATTGTGCCACTGTACTCCGGCCTGGGCCACAGAGTGAGACTCTGTCTCAAAAAAAAAAAAAACTTTTGAACATCTCTCTCTTAAACCTCTGGCCTTTAAAATCCCAATCATATCATATTTAATATACATGGGTTATTAAATGGGTTCAGGAATTGTTAGTCTGCAGTAGAACTCTGCAACAAACAATAAACAGTTTCATCACCAAAAGGTACCTGGATGTCATCTCAACTAGTAAAAACTCAGTCACTCATATATCACTGACATATCTCCTTTGGACCACGATATAGCACAAGGCAACTCATTCTGTTGATCTTTCTCAGCCACTATGAAGTTTATCACTCATGCCTGTAAATGGTACGTGGTCATGAACTGCTAGAGAATAAAGTCCAAGAGAACCTACCAAAACTGTGGAAGATTAAAAGATTGATGGATCATAAAAAAAAATGGATTATAGCCTTAAATGTAAGATACAAAACTATAAAACTCCTAGAGGATAACACAGAAGAAAATCTAGGTGACCTAGGGTTTGGCAATGACTTCTTAGATACAACCCCAAAAACATGATGTAGGAAAGAAAAAACTGATAAGCTGGACTTTATTGAAGTTAAAAATTCTGATCTGCAAAATACACTGCTAAGAGAATAGAAACACAACAGACTGGGAGAAAATATTTGCAAAACACATATCTGACAAAGAACTGGTATCCAAAATATACAAAGAGGCCATTCCTAGACTTAGGCCAAACTAACTTTGTTTGGGAGGAACTTAGTTTACAGTTTAGGTTAGTTTTCCCAAAACAAACCCCCTTCCTGGCTGAGGACTAGACTGCCTTTGCAGGACTAACAAATTCTAACAAGATTAGAAATTATGGTTTAGGAGTCATGCAGCTAGAGGCTGCAAGATTCTAAACCTCCCTAAATTACTCCTGGGGATAACATCATTATTGTAAAACCCAAGATCGTGCTTGAGATATTTTGCAGACCCTATATTCAATGGATTAGCTGGCACCACCCAGACTGATATAAACTGGCCTATCTTGTCTTGTGGCCCCCATCCAGGAACTGACTCAGCACAAGACGACAGCTTCAACTAACTATGATTTCATCTCCAACCCGATCAATCAGAACTCCTGACTCACTGGTCTCCTACCCACAAAATTATCCTTTAAAACTCCAATTCACAAATTCTCAGAGAGACTGATTTAAGTAATAATAAAACTCCGGTCTCCCACACAGTCAGTTCTGCTTGAATTACTCTTTCTCTACTGTAATTCCCATCTTGATAAATAGGTTCTGTTGAGGCAGCGGGCAAGGTGAACCCGTTGGGCGGTTACAATTATACAGTCATGCATCACATAACAACGGGAATACATTCTAAGAAATGTGTTAGGTGACTTCATCATTGTGCAACCGTCATAGAGTGTATTTACACAAACCTAGATGGTATAGCCTGCTACACATCTAGGCTATATGGTATAATCTGTTGCTCCTAGGCTACAAACCTGTACAGTATGTAACTACTGAATACTGCAGGCAGTTGTAACACAATGGTAAGCATCTGTGTATCTAAACGTATCTAAAAACAGAAAAACTAATGTGTCATGCCAAGCATTACATCACTAGGCAATGAAAAATTTTCAGCTCCACTATATAGAAAGTACTCGTCTCTACAAAAAAAGAAAAAAAATTGCCAGCCTTGGTAGTGTGCACGTGTAGTCCCATCTACTATGGAGGCTGAGGCAGGAGGACTGCTTGAACCCAGAAGTTCCAGGCTGCAGTGAGTTATGATCGTGCCACTGCACTCCAGCTTGGGTAACAAAGCAAGACACTGTCTCTTTAAAAAAAAAAAAAAAAAAAAAGTATTAATTTTAAAAAAGAACCTCTGCACAATGGAATGATCTTCATTCTTTATATACTACTGTACCACCTCATAACCATGACTAACATTACTAATACCACTCACATCTCAAACATAGCAATCTAACTCCTTACAACCTAAAGTGTCATCTGTAGACCAACAGGATTAGCATCACCTTATAGATCAGAAATTCAAAATCTTGGGTCCCACACTAAACCTTCAGAATCAGAATCTGCCTTATAAAAAGATCATGTGATTTGTATGCACACTAAAATCTGTGAAGCCCTAATCTAAATCTTTCATTTCGAAGGCCACACAAGGCAAGGGGGACAGAAATCAATGCCCTCAGCCCTCCCAAAGTTAAGCCTTCTAAGACACCCCACCATATACCTCTCCAATCTAAACCAAGCCCCAAATTCTTCACTATCCCTAGCGGACTACATAGAGGCCTGCCTTGGTGTTGAGCAAATCAAAAGAATAAAAAATTCCTGAGAAATCATAGCCACGGAGGAATCCCTGTATGCACTGGCATCCTAGTTTCTTATAATCTGGATAAGCCAATGACTGTCAAGTCACGCAGTTTGAGGAAATAAAATACTAGTGATGCCATAGAGTACCTGACAGATATTAACACCAAGGCTAACTTCTCAAGGAACAATGTAAGCCAGAAGATAATGGAATGATAAGTTCAAGGCTGGACAGGGTGGCTCACGCCTGTAATTCCAGCACTTTGGGAGGCTGAGGTGGGAGGATTGCTTGAGTCCAGGAGTTTGAGACAAGCATGGGCAACATAGTAAGACCCCATCTCTACGAAAACAACAAAAAAGAAACAATAAATTCAATAAACTGAAAGAAAATAAAATGCAATACTAATAAACATACAAACAAACATACAATACTACGCCCCCCAAAAAAGTAGTTTTCAAGGATGAAAGAAAATATATACCTATATAGTATATCCATAGAAGTTTTCTGGGGACAGGGTCTTTGCTGTTGGTTAGATTCTCAAAGGGATATATACTCAATGAAATTAAGAACCACTTATTTACAAAAACATTAAAGGTCATTCAACTTAACTACCTCCTCAGTATCTCTAAATACCCTGGCTCTGTTTTAACATAAGTTAAACTCAGTATCTTACTTTAACATGAGGAAACTCACTGTCTTATAAGAAAGTTACATTCCATTTTTCTTTTTAACTTCTACTTGATGGTCCTTGTTCTTTGGTCAAAGCAACAAAATACTAAATCTAATGCCTATTCCACTTGCCAGATCTTTGATATACAGTTAGCCCTCCAAAGCCACAGGTTCCACATCCTTGGATTCAGCCATCACATATATATTTATTTTATTTTATTTTATTTTATTTTTTGAGACACAGTTTCACTCTGCCTCCCAGGCTGGAGTGGAGAGGCACAATCTCCGCTCACTGCAACCATTCTCCTGCCTCAGCCTCCTGAGCAGCTGGGACCACAGGCGCCCATCACCACACCTGGCTAATTTTTTGTATTTTTAGTAGAGATGGGGTTTCACCATGCTAGCCAGGATGGTCTCGATCTTCTGACCTCGTAATTCGCCCACCTCAGCCTCCCAAAGTGCTGAGATCACAAGCGTGAGCCACCGCACCCAGACTCTAATTCCTTAAATAATGTCTCAAATCATTTTAATTACTCCATCACCAGACAGACTGTTTTCTTCTGGAAAGAATCTATCCATGCTCTGAAAATGTGCCTCTTAAAACTGAACACTCTCATTTTACAGTAGAGGGGAAAAAAACCTCAACACAATACTAAAGGTCTGGAATATTATGTTCCCCTGTATTTTCATTTATATTTTTAATTTTTTTTTTTTTGGCGTGATTGCGCCAAGCTGGATTGCAGTGGTGCAATCATGGCTTACTGCAGCCTCTATCTGCTGGGCTCATGCAATTCTCCCACCTGAGCCTCCCAGAGTAGCTGGGACTACAGGCACAAGCCACAGTGCACAGCTAATTTTTAAATTTTTTGTAGAGACAGGGGTTTCACTTTCTTAGGTTTAAAAATATAGAGGCAGTCTGGGCATTTATGCTTCTGACTACCTGAATAACACCACCTCCTCGTTACTGTCTCAAAGTTAACAAGAGAAGCCTTTTTTTTTTTTATCCCCAGACAGGGTCTCACTCTGCCACCCAGGCTGAAGTGCAGTGGCACAATCTCGGCTCACTGCAACCTCTGCTTCCTGGGTTCAAGCGATTCTCCTGCCTTAGCCTCCCGAGTAGCTGGGATTATAGGCATGCACCACCATGGCCGGCTGATTTCTGTATTTTTAGTAGAGACGGGGTTTTGCCCTGTTGGCAAGGCTGGTTTCGAACTCCTGGCCTCAAGCAATCCACCTGCCTTGGCCTCCCAAAGTGCTGGGATTACAGGCGTGAGCCACTGCAACTGGCCCAGAGAAGCATTTTTTTAAAAACTATTTTAAATAATATTTAAGGACCAAGTGTGATGGCTCATACCCGTAATCCCAGCACTTTGGGAGGCTGAGGTAGGCAGATCACTTGAGCTCAGGAGTTCAAGACTAGCCTGGGCAACATGGTGAAACCCCATCTCTACAAAAAATACAAAAATTAGCCAGGCATGGTGCCACACACCTGTAATCCCAGCTACTCAGGAGACTGAGGTGGGAGGATCATTTGAGCCCAGGAGGCAGAGGCTGCAGTGAGCCGAGACTGTGCCACTGCACTCCAACCTGGGTAACAGAGCAAGATTCTGTCTCAAAAAAAAAAAAAAGGAATATTTAAGTAATAAACATCCAGCTCTACTAATTAAAAACTAATGAAAATTAACTGAATCCTTGGTTGTGAGTCAATTCAACAAAGCACCATGAACTCCTTAAGGCATTTATTTTATTTATTTATATTTTAGAGGTAGGGTCTCACTATGTTGTCCAGGTTGTACTTGAACTCCAAGGCTCAAGTGATTCTCCTGCCTCTGCTTCTCAAGAAGCTGGGACTGGCCAGGTGTGGTGGCTCACGCCTGTAATCCTAGCCCTTAGGGAGGCCAAGGCGGGTGGATCACGAGGAGTTCGAGACCAGCCTGGCCAACATGGTGAAATCCCGTCTCTACTAAAAATACAAAAAATTAGCCAGGTGTGGTGGCAGGCGCCTGTAATCCCAGCTACTCGGGAGGCAGAGGCAGGAGAATTGCTTGAACCCAGGAAGTGGAGGTTGCAGTGAGCCAAGATCGCACCACTGCACTCCAGCCTGGGCAACAGAGCGTCCGTCTCAAAGAAGCTGGGACTATGGGCACAGTTCACCATGCCAGGCTCCTAAGACATTCATTTAAATCCACTTAGTCATTCATACCTATTCACAGTATGTATAATATTTACAGTGTGTATCATGACACTTTTAATAATAAAGTCAGTGTTTTAAAGTCAGTGTGTATTGTTTCTTCTATTTTACTTTTTAAAAAATCACCTACAGCACTTAACCACAGTGTATGCACCTAGAAGGTATATAAATATCTGCGGTATTAAATTGAACACAGTAGAAAGAATGCCAGAGATTAAAGTTCAAATTCTGACTCAGCTACAACTTAGTAAATGACCTTAGGAGAAGGCAGAATTATTCTGGGACGCAAAGTGGTTCCAGTAAGTCCATGAGTTTCATATTTCACAGCCAATTTGCCATCTATATAACCCAATGAAACTTACAGGGAATGTAATTTCCATTGAAAACATCAATGCTTCACCAATTCCATATACACAAAAATTATTTTTTTATTTGTATCACTAGACAGTATCTTACTAGCATTCTGAAGGTCACCTATCCCAGTCACAAAGCCTTTAATTCTCACAACCTTGATTTTATAAATAAGGAAACAGACTGATCTGCCCCAGACCTCACAGCTATTATGTGGTACAGATGAAACCTGAACCTTGGTCTTTTGACACTCAGTCCAGTGCTATTACTGCCATACTATAGTTGCCTGTCACTGACAATTGCAAAGTTTGTTAATTTTGGCAAGTCTGCCTTAGACTTTTAGACAACACACTGTTGAAAGGCACCCCACCTCTGACTGATGAAATATGCTGACTGGTTTGCCTCTGAAGCATCTCAGCAAGTCTCAGCTATACTGAGCACACCAAAGTTATTCAGAATAACTTTCAAACATTTTTTTGTCCCTATTGTTGTTATCTTACTTTAGCTTGATAAAGAACAACTGTCTGGGTAGCCACTGACACTCTTAAAATATACCCAGCCCAAGAGAAACTTGCTAAAATGGAACATACTAAATTGGTTGGGTACTAAAGCCACTGGCTATATCAGAGAACCTCATTATCGGTGACCCAAACTTACCTTTAATTATCAGATATATGACCATGCAATACTGATGTTATTGTTTTAAGAAAATCAGATGTGATTAAAAGTGTGAGATTATCCCTTTTTTTAACCTATTAAACTAGCAATATTATTGAAAAAAAATTTTTTTTTCTGAGACAGGGTCTCACTCCATTACCCAGGCTAGAATGTAGTGGCATGATCATAGCTCACTGTAACCTCAAACTCCTGGGCTCAAGTAAGCCTCCTGCCTTAGCCTGCTGAGTAGCTGGGAACACAGACACCACCATGGCCAGATAATTTCTTTAAACTTTTTTTGTTTTTTTCAGAGATGGGGTCTTGCTATGTTGGCCAGGATAGTCTCTTTTTTCTTTTTTTTTCTCCCTCCTCAGGTGCTACTTAACCAGGCGTGTTTTGAACTCCTGGCCTCAAGTGATCCTCCCACCTCAGCCTCCCAAAGTGCTAGGATTACAAGTGTGAGCCACCATGCCCAACCACGTTTCTTTTTATCCTTCTTCTTCTTCACAGAGACCTCTTCTTCTACCACTACTACTTTTTCTTCTTCCCCATCTTCTTCAATTTTAATTTTACTCTTGGCCTTTTTTGCTTTCTTTTCAGTAATTTCATCTTCTTTACCTGTTCTATTTGAGTTTTTTTTTTTTTTAATTTTTTACTTTTTGTACAAATGGGGTCTCACTATGTTGCTCAGGCTGGTCTTGAACTCCTGGCCTCAAGCAATCCTCCCATCCTTGGTATCCGAAGTGCTGGGATTCCAGGTGTAAACCACTGCACCTGGCCCTATTTTGTGTTCTTGTAGAACAGGTTGGAAGTGTGGACCCACCAATCCATTCTTTTAAAAAAACATTTTAATATTTTCTTATTAAAAGGGAACTCTGAGCCAGGTGTGGTGGCTCACACCTGTAATCCCAGCACTTTGGGAGGCAGAGGCAGAAGGATCCCTTGAGGCCAGGAGTTAAGAGACCAGCCTGGGCAACATAGTGAGATCTCGTCTCTACAGGAAAAAAAAAAAAAAAAAAAGCAAAAACTTAGCCAGGTCCATATGGTGGTGAGCACCTGTAGTCCTATCAACTTGGTAGGCTAAGGCAGGAGGATCACTGGAGCCTGGGAGGTTGAGGCTACAGGGAGCAGTGATCACACCACTGCACTCCAGCCTGGGTGACAGAGTGAGACCTTGTCTCAAAAAAATAAATAAAATGAAGTAAAAGGGAACTACCCCGTTTTGAAGTACAGTGTGCTTTTAAAAAGCATTTCTCCATGTCTGGTAATAAAAGGCAGACAAAAATATAACAAACAAATGGGTCAGATACTGCCCTTTAACTGCAAATGGTTTGTTACTCCCATGTCTCTGTAACTTAGTGAATAAGAGGGAAAGGAAAATAAGTAAGCTTGAGTTTACTCAAGAAGAAATCTGAGGGCCAAGCACGGTGGCTCACAGCTGTAATCCCAGAACTTTGGGAGGCCAAGATGGGCAGATCGCTTGAGCTCAGGAGTTCGAGACCAGCCTGGGCAACATGGTGAAACCCTGTGTCTACAAAAAAAACACCAAAAAAAATCAGCCAGGTGTGGTGGCACACGCCTGTAGTCCCAGATACCCATAAGGCTGAAGTTGGGAGGATCACCTGAAACCAGAAGGTCAAGGCTGCAACGAGCCATGATGCCAAACCACACTCCAGAGCCTGGGCAATGGACTGAGACCCCCGTCTCAAGAAAAAAAGAAAAGAAAAAGAAAAAATCTGAACACAGAATTAACAATGAACATAGCCAATCATTGTGATAAATACTTTTAAATTCATGAAAAAAGTATCCGGGTGCGGTCACTCACACCTGTAACTCCAGCACTTTGGGAGGCCAAGGCAGGTAGATCACTAGAGGTCAGGAGCTCGAGACTGGCTGGGCTAATGTGGTGAAACCCCATTAGCAGTGTGCGGTGGTGCGTGCCTGCAGTCCCAGATACTCGGGAGGCTAAAGCAGGAGAATTGCTTGAACCCAGGAGGCAGAGGTTGCAGCGAGCCAAGATCGCACCACTTCACTACAGGCAACAGAGTTAGACTTGGTCTCAAAAAAATAAAAAATAAAAATAAATAAATTAATCAGGCCAGGCTCAGTGGCTCACGTCTGTAACCCTAGCATTTTGGGAGGCCCAGGCAGGTGGATCGCTTGAGGTCAGGAGTTCGAGACCAGCCTAGCTACTAAAAATATAAAAATTAGCCAGGCATGGTGGCATGCGCCTATAATCCCAGCTACTCGGGAGGCTGATGCAGGAGAATCACTTGAACCCAGGAAGCGGAGGTTGCAGTGAGCCAAGATTCTGCCACTTCACTCCAGCCTGGGCAAAAGAGTGAAACTCCATCTCAAAAATACTACTACTACTAATAATAAATTTGGCCGGGCATGCTGGCTCATGCCTGTAATCCCAGCACTTTGGGAGGCCAAGGTGGACAGATCGCTTGAGGTCAGGCACTCAAGACCAGCCTGGCCAACATGGCAAAACTGCGTCTCTACAAAAATTAGCTGGGTGTGGCAGCGTGTGCCTCTAGTCCCAGCTACTTGGGAGGGTGAGACACGAGAATCACTTGAACCCAGGAAGCAGAGGCTGCAGTGAGCCAAGATCGCGCCACTGCACTCCAGCCTGGGCAACAGAGTGAGACTCTGTCCCAAAAAAATAAATAAATTATAAATTCATGAAAAAACTATTTTTTTAATGAGGCCAGAACACATTTCCCTAGGGAAATAATATATAAAATCAAATTAATGTTCCTATTCTTAAACACCTAACTTTATGATCCTTAGTATTCTGAGTTCCAGAAACAAAGGATAATTAGGCACAAGAGGCACAGAAAAGCAGAGACAAACGTGAGAATTGCCTTTTCTGGACCTCAGGAAGCATTTTATAATAGGTAAAAATAGTTTTACAATATCCCACTTCCCTTCTGTGCCATTTTCCAAGTCATTAGTGGCATTATGCTCTGCTAAGTCCCACTACTATAGCACCTGACTGCAGCATCAATTGAACATACACTTGCCAGTAGAGAAAGAGAAACAAGAAATGAAGTATGGTCTCTGACTTCAAGGGACTCTCAGGCCAGTGGCAAGATATATTTAATTTTAGGCCAAGTGCAGTGGCTCACGCCTGTAATCCCAGCACTTTGGGAGGCTGAGGCTGGTGGATCACTTGAGGTCAGGAGTTGGAGACGAGCCTGGCCAACATGGTGAAACCCTGTCTACTAAAAATACTAAAATTAGCTGGGCATGGTGGCACATGCCTGTAATCCCACCTACTCAGGAGGCTGAGGCAGGAGAATCACTTGAACCTGGGAAGCAGAGGTTGCAGTGAGCAGAGATTGTGCCACTGCACTCCAGCCTGGGCGACAGAGAGACTCCATCTCAAAAAATAATAATAATTTTAAAACAATATGGAAATCCAAAGGAATACACACATACACACACACACACACACAATTAGCATTAGTAAACAAGTTCAGCCAGGCGCGGTGGCTCACGCCTGTAATCCCAGCACTTTGGGAAGCTGAGGGGGCGGGATCACCTGAGGTCGGGAGTTTGAGACCAGCCTGACCAAGATGGAGAAACCCCGGCTCTATTAAAAATACAAAATTAGCCAAGCATGGTGGCACATGCCTGTAATCACAGCTACTTGGGAGGCTGAGGCATGAGAACTGCTTGAACCCAGGAGGCGGAGGTTGCGGAGAGCCGAGATTGTGCCATTGCACTCCAGTCTGGGCAATAAGAGTGAAACTCCATCTCAAAAAAAAAAAAGAAGAAAAAAAAGTTCAGCAAGGCCACAGAATACCAGATCTATAAAAATCTTATATTTCTCTATACCAGCAATCAACAACACAAAATGAAATAAGAAAATAATTCCATTTTCAATAGCATCAAAAGGAATAAAATACTCAGGAATAAATTTAAAGTAAAAGACTTGTACACTAAAAACTACAAAATAGCTGGAGAGGATGTGGAGAAACAGCAACACTTTTACACTGTTGGTGGGACTGTAAACTAGTTCAACCATTGTGGAAGACAGTGTGGCGATTCCTCAAGGATCTAGAACTAGAAATACCATTTGATCCAGCCATCCCATTACTGGGCATATACCCAAAGGATTATAAAGCCATAAAAAAGGATGAGTTCATGTCCTTTGTAGGGACATGGATGAAGCTGGAAACCATCATTCTGAGCAAACTATTGCAAGGACAGAAAACCAAACACCGCATGTTCTCACTCGTAGGTGGGAATTGAACAATGAGAACATCTGGACACAGGGTGGGGAATGTCACACACCAGGGCCTACCATGGGGTGGGGGGAGCGGGGGAGGGATAGCATTAGGAGATATACCTAATGTAAATGATGAGTTAATGGGTGCAGCACACCAACATGGCACATGTATATATATGTAACAAACCTGCACATTGTGCCCATGTACCCTAGAACTTGTAAGTATAATAATAAAAGAAAAGAAAAAACAAACTACAAAATACATTTTATATATATACACACTTTTTTTTTTTTGAGACAGAGGCTTACTCTGTTGCCCAAGCTGGACTGCAATGGCAGGATCACAGATCGACGTCCTGGGCTGAAGGGATCCTCCCACCTTATCCTCACCCTGATAAGTAGCTAGGATTACAGGGGCAAGCCACCACACCCAGCTAAGAGAGTGTGTGTGTGTGTGTGTGTGTGTGTGTGTGTGTGTGTGTGTGTGTAGATAGGGTCTTGATATGTCGGGCAGTGTGTGTGTGTGTGTGTGTGTGTGTGTGTCTTGATATGTCGGGCAGTGTGTGTGTGTGTGTGTGTGTGTGTGTGTGTGTGTGTGTGTGTGTGTACAGATAGGGTCTCGATATGTCGGCCAGACTGGTGTGTGTGTGTGTGTCTTGATATGTCGGGCAGTGTGTGTGTGTGTGTGTGTGTGTGTGTGTGTGTGTGTGTACAGATAGGGTCGGGCAGTGTGTGTGTGTGTGTGTGTGTGTGTGTGTGTGTGTGTGTGTGTGTGTGTGTGTGTGTGTGTGTACAGACAGGGTCTCAATATGTCGGCCAGAATGGTCTCAAACTCCTGGGCTCAAGCAATCTTCTCACCTCAGCCTCCCAAAGTGCTGGGATTACAGGTGTGAGCCACCACCACACTCAGCCTACAAAATATTCTTGAAAGAAATTAAAGACATAAACAAATGGAAAGGCATCCCACGTTCATGAAGTGGAAGATCTGACATTGTTAAGATGGCAGCACTCTCTAAATTGATCTACAGATTTAAGGCATTCCCTATCAAAATTCCAACTGCCTTTTCTGCAAAAGTTGCCAAGTTGATCCTAAAGCTCAAATGGAAATGCCAAGGATCCAGAATAGCCAAAACAATCTTCAAAAGAACAAAATTAGAAAACTCACACTTCCTAATTTCAAAACATATTACAAAAGTCCATTAATCAAGACAGCATATTTATGCAGATAGTAGCAGATAGTAGTACCACAGGGTGAAAATACAAGAAAGCAAGTATGGTGGTACTGGCATAGACGTACACCAATGGAATAGAATTGAAAGTCCAGGCCGGGCACGGTGGCTCACACCTGTAATCCTAGAACTTTGGGAGGCCGAGTCAGGCGGATCACTTGACGTCAGGAGTTCGAGACCCGTCTGACCAAAATGGTGAAACCCCGTCTCTAGTAAAAATATAAAAATTAGCTGGGTGTGGTGGCGCATGCCTGTAATCCCAGCTACTCAGGAGGCGGAGGCAGGAGAATTGCTTGAACCTGGAAGGCAGAGGTTGCAGTGAGCTGAGATCACGCCACTGCACTCCAGCCTGGGCAACGGAGCAAGACTCTGTCTCAAAAAAAAAGAAAGTCCAGAAATAAGCCCACACCTCTATGGTCAATTGACTCGAAACATGGATGCTAAGATGATACACAATTCAATGGAAAAAGAAAAGTCTTTTCAACAACTGGTTCAAGGACAACTAGATATCCATACACCAAAAAAAACAAATGAAAAAGATTTTGGGCCGGGGGCGGTGGTTCACGCCTGTAATCCCAGCACTTTGGGACGCTAAAGCAGGTGAATCACCTGAGGTCAGGAGTTCGAGACCAGCCTGGCCAACATGGTGAAATCCCAGTCTCTACTAAAAATACAAAAATTAGCTGGGTGTGGTGGCAGGCACCTGTAATCCCAGCTACTCGGGAGGCTGAGGCAGGAGAATTGCTTGAACCCAGGAGGTGGAGGCTGTAGTGAGCCGAGATCATGTCATTGCACTTCAGCCTGGGCGACAGAGTGAAACTCCATCTCAAAAAAAAAAAAAAAAAAAAAAAAGAAAAAGATTTTGGACTCCTATCTTACACATCATGTATAAAAATTAATTTGAAATTGATTAAAAAAACTAAATATAACAGATAAACTATAAAATTATTTAAAGAAACATAAATTACATCTATAATCCCAGCATTTTGGGAGGCAAGGAAAGTGGATCACTTGAGCCCAGGAGTTCGAGATCAACCTGGACAACATAGTAAGACCACATCTCGGCTGGGCGCAGTGGCTCACGCCTGTAATCCTAGCACTTTGGGAGCCCGAGGTGGGCAGATCATGAGGTCAGGAGATCAAGACCATTCTGGCTAACATGGTGAAACTTCATCTCTACTAAAAATACAAAAAAAAAATTAGCCAGGCATGGTGGCAGGCACCTGTAGTCCCAGCTACTTGGGAGGCTGAGGCAGGAGAATGGCATGAACCCGGGAGGCGGAGCTTACAGTGAGCAGAGATCGCGCCACTGCACTCCAGCCTGGGCGACAGAGCGAGTCTCCGTCTTAAAAAAAAAAAAAAAAAAAAAAAAAAGGTTACCAAAATTAGCCAAGCATCATGGTGCACACCTGTAGTCCTACCTACTCAGGAGGCTGAGGTGGGAGGATAGCTTGAGCCTGAGAGGTGGAGGCTGCAGTGAGCAGAGATCATGCCACCGCACTCCAGCCTGGACAAAAGAGAGAGACCCTGTCTCGGAAAGAAGAAAGAATGAACAAATGAATGAAAGAACAAACGAATGAAAAAAACAAAAGCAAGAGAAATCTTTATCACCTTAAATTAGGCAACCATTTCTTAGATGTGACACCTATAGCACAAGCAACCAAGAAAAAACTAGATGAACTGGACTTCATCAAAATTTAAAACTTTTGTGTTTCAAAAGATACTATCAGTCAGGCATGGCGGCTCACACCTGTAATCCCAGCACTTTGGGAGTCCAAGCAAGAGGATTGCTTCAGCCCAGGAGTTCACTGGGCAATATAATGAGACCCCATCTCTAATTAAAATTGTTTTTTTAATTATCCAGGTGTGGTGGCACACACCTACAATGCCAGCTATCCAGGAGGCTGAGGTGGAAGAATCACCTGAGCCCTGGAGGTCAAGGCTGCAGTGAATCATGATCGTACCACTGCACTCCAGCCTGAGTGACAGAGCAAGATTTTGTCTCAAAAAAGAAAAGAAAGCCGGGCATAGTGGCTCACAC
This sequence comes from Pongo pygmaeus, assembly GCF_028885625.2. Lineage (NCBI taxonomy): Eukaryota > Metazoa > Chordata > Mammalia > Primates > Hominidae > Pongo > Pongo pygmaeus. Next base: position 105,567,484 of record NC_085930.1, on the reverse strand, counting down.
CTGTAATCCCAGCACTTTGGGAGGCCGAGGTGGGCAGATCACCTGAGGTTGGGAGTTCGAGACCAGCCTGACCAACATGGAGAAACCCCATCTCTACTGAAAATACAAAATTAGCCAGACGTGGTGGCGCATGCCTGTAATCCCAGCTACTCAGGAGGATGAGGCAGGAGAATCGAATCACATGAACCTGGGAGGCGGAGGCTGCCGTGAGCTGAGATCGTGCCATTGCACTCCAGCCTGGGCAACAAGAACGAAACTCAGTCTCAAAAAAAAAAAAAAGAAAGAAAGAAAGAAAGAAAAGAAAAAAATAATTTTCTGGTTTTAATTTTTTTTTTTTAATAGAGACAGGGTCTCACCATATCGCCTGCCCCAGGCTGGTCTTGAATTGCTGGGCTCAAGCAGTCCACCCTCCTTAGCCTCCCAAAATGCTAGGATTACAGGCGTGAGCCACCACGCCTGGCAATAAATTATTTTTTAAAAGGTTAAACATAATTAACATATAACCAAGCAATTCTCCTTCTAGGTATTTACACAAAAATAAATGTCCATATAAAAACATATCTGAATCTTCACAGAGCATTATTCATAATAGCTAAAAAAAATGCAACTCAAATGTTCATCAATGGATGACTGCATAAACAAAATGCATTATATCCCATGCAATGTAATATTATTCAGCCATAAAAATGAATGAAATGATACATGCTGCAACATGGATGAACCTAAAAGCATTATGCTAAATGAAAGAAGCCAAACACAGAAAGGCCATTTATTGTATGATTCCATTTATATGGAATGTCCAGAATAGAGACAGGAAGATGATTAGTGGTTGCCAGAGGCTGGGTGAATGAAGGGAATGGAAGAGACTGCTAATGGGTATGAGGTTTCTTTTGGGGGTAATGAAAATGTTCTGGACTTAGATAATGGTGGTAGTTGCACAACATTGTGAATACACCAAAAACCACTGAATTCTATGATTTTGTTTTGTTTTGACAGGGTCTCACTCTGTGGCCCAGGCTAGAGTGCACGATCATGGCTCACTGCAATTTCAAATTCCTTGGCTCAAGTGAATGATCCTCCCACCTCAGCCTCCCAAGAGTCTGGGACTACAGGTGTGCACCACCATGCCTGGCTAATTTTTTTTTTTTTTTTTTTTGTAGAGACAGGGTTGCCATGCTGGTCTCAAACTCCTGGGCTCAAGCAATCCTCCCACCTCAGCCTCCCAAAGTGCTGGGATTACAGGCATGAGCTACCATGCCTACCCCAAATTGTATGCTTTAAAATGGTGAGTTTTATGATATGTGAATTATGTATCAACTTTTTTAAATGTGAAATGACATATGCCCAAAGATATATATTGAGGAAAACACCAAAGAAGAGCAGGGTAGAAAGGGGCCATGAATGACCTTCTCAAGGTGAAACTTGAGCTGATATGTAGAGAACTAAGCCTGTAAATCTGCCTTATCCCCCACTTTCTCTGCTCCCAATCCTTCCTAAACTCAGAAATCACTTGTCACCCAAAGCAACACACTCACTGCCCAAATTCAAATTATTTCAATAAAAAAAGTTCTTCCCATAAGAAAATGACTGAGAGCTCTCCAGAATCCTACCAGTGGATTTCTATTCCTAAAAGAGAAAGTGGGCTAACCCAAGTGAATTATATGCTGAGCATCCCAAATCCAAAAATCTCAAACCTGGGCTGGGTGTAGTGGCTCATGCATGAAATCCCCAGCATGTTAGGAGGCTGAGGTGAAAAGATCACCTGAGCCTAGGAGTTTGAGACCAGCCTGGGCAACATGGTGAAATGCTGTCTCTACAAACAATACAAAAATTAGCTGGGCATGGTGGCACGTGCCTGTAATCCCAGCTACTCAAGAGGCTGAGGCAGGAGGATCAGCTGAGCCCAGAAGTTCAAGGCTGAAGTGAGCTGTGATTATGCCACTAAACTCTGGCAACAGAGTGAGACCCTGTCTCAAAAAACACACAAAAATCCAAAATCTGAAATGCTCCAAAATCTAAAACTTTTTCATGTCAAAGGAAATGCTCACTAGAGAGCATTTTGGAATATCTGTATACTACAGATATTCCAAAATCCAAAAAATCCAAAATACGAACAATTCTGGTCTCATATTTCAAATAATGGATACTCAACCTATATCTGATTAAGAATTTCAAGGCTGGAGCTGGGTGCAGAGGCTCACGTCTGTAATCCCAGCACTTTGGCAGGCCAAGGTGGGCAGATCACTTGAGGTCAGGAGTTCAAGACCAGCCTGGTCAATATGGCAAAACCCCATCTCTACTAAAAACACAAAAATTAGCTGGGGCCTGGTGGTGCGCACCTGTACTCCCAACTACTTGGGAGGCTGAGGCGGGAGGATCGCTTGAACCCAGGAGGCGGAGGTTGCAGTGAGCCGAGATCATACCACTGCATTCCAGCCTGGGCGACACAGCAAGACTCCATCTCAAAAAGAAAAAAAAGGCCGGGCGCGGTGGCTCACACCTGTAATCCCAGCACTTTGGGAGGCCGAGGCGGGCAGATCAAGAGGTCAGGAGATCGAGACCACCCTGGCTAACACAGTGAAACACCCTCTCTACTAAAAATACAAAAAATTACCTGGGCGCGGTGGCAGGCGCTTGTAGTCCCAGCTACTCGAGAGGCTGAGGCAGGAGCATGGCGTGAACCTGGGAGGCGGAGCTTGCAGTAAGCTGAGATAGTGCCACTGCACTCCGGCCTGGGCGAAAGAGTGAGACTCCGTCTCAAAAAAAAAAAAAATCTATAACTAAATTTGTTGTAACTTTGTCTTCTGACAATAATAAAAGGCTTAGAAAGCACATTTCACGAGAGGTAGCTGGGGGAAAAGCCACTAGTGTGGAAAAGAAAAAAGTGGGACAAAATAACTGTCATTAAATAGGTGCAAAGTTGAGATTAGAGCTACAGGGAATAACTGTAGACAGAAAAATTAGGACCACTGAAGAGAAACTGCAGGGAGGCAGATCTACAATCATTATCTGGAAAATCTTTCTAAAATGACAAATCTGCAAACCTGGAACTGGTAGCAACCAGCTGTGAAGTACTTATCTTGGGAAATACCTGCATAGAGAACTGGAGGAATCACCTGTTATGTGAAACATTTGTCTAGATTATCTCTAAATCTCTTCTATGATTCTTTGAGGAGGAAGAAGTCCAGAAAAAGAATTGTTTTTGCTCTCAATACTGCTAAAAGTATTTTTTTAAAAAAAGCTAAATACCAGGAACTTCTTTAATTAAAAGCAACATCCCATCAAGAAGACAAAGGTTGATTTGTTAGTCAAGATAATGAGACTGCTTTCCTTAGGATCAAGTATAGCACTGGGAGTGAGAATAGGTCATTTGGCCAGGCACAGTGGCTCACACCTATAATCCCAGAACTTTGGGAGGCTGAGGTAGGGGGATTGCTTGAGGCCAGGAATTCAAGACCAGCCTGAGCAACATAGCAAGACTCTGTCTCTTAAAAAATAAACAAATAGGCCAGGTGCGGTGGCTCACGCCTGTAATCCCAGCACTTTGGGAGGCTGAGGCAGGCGGAGCACGAGGTCAGGAGATCGAGACCATCCTGGCTAACATGGGGAAACCCTGCCTCTACTAAAAATACAAAAAATTAGCCGGTTGGCCGGGCGAGGTGGCTCACGCCTGTAATCCGAGCACTTTGGGAGGCCGAGGTGGGCGGATCACGAAGTCAGGAGATCGAGACCATCCTGGCTAACATGGTGAAACCCCGTCTCTACTAAAAATACAAAAAATTGGCCGGGCGCGGTGGCGGGCTCCTGTAGTCCCAGCTACTAGGGAGGCTGAGGCAGGAGAATGGCGTGAACCCGGGAGGCAGAGCTTTCAGTGAGCCGAGATCGTGCCATTGCACTCCAGCCTGGGCGACAGAGCGAGACTCCGTCTCAAAAAAAAAAAAAAAAAAAAAAAAAAACATTAGCCGGGAGTGGTAGCAGGCGCCTGTAGTCCCAGCTACTCAGGAGGCTGAGGCAGGAGAATGGTGTGAACCCCGGAGGCACAGCTTGCAGTGAGCCGAGATTGCGCCACTGAACTCCAGCCTGGGAGACAGCGAGACTCCATCTCAAAAATAAATAAATAAATAAATAAATAATAAATCTTCAATTCTAGATACAATCACTCACTTCCTGTTTGGCCAAGGGTAAATGATTTCATCTCTCTACCTGAGCTTAAAAACAGTAATTTAAAATACCAATATTATGGGAGTATAATTTAAATTAGTTAACGACTGCAAAATGCTTTGGAAATTTACTTTATATGACAATTAAGACTATTTTTTACTTCATATATATATTAGAGTTGAAAAAATTAGCAGGTATTATTCATTAAATGAGCCAAATTTCTCACTTTCGGAGAGAGAAACAAGGAAGAGAATGCTAGAATGAACTCTGTGGTGCTGGATCAGCATCAGAGATATCAGTATAAACTCATGTTTATATTTATATACAGACAGATACAGAAGTAACGAAGATATGTGTGGGTCAGTATATATACATATTACTTCCTAACTATCCCCTGAGAGGGCCTAGAAGCAGTGATACCCTAGCAGTAATGAGTGCATCAAGCTCATTTAGAAACCAGATAGTGGCTTCTAAATACTCTTCTCCAACAGAAGGAACCAGGACCCCTGGAGAAATGGCTGATTTTAGGGTTAGGGCAGGTAAAGTATAAGATGAGACTGGGGCATCTTACAGTGCCAGGAAGCACAAAAGTGCTAAAAGACAAAAAAAGGTAGGGAAAGGTATTTCAAAAGAACACGGTGCCAATGTTAAAATGGCCAAAGCTGGAACAACTTGAGCAACAAAATATAGTACTGGATTATAAGCAAAGAAAAAAATATTCATGGGTCCATGTTGACATAAATGATTTAATAAATAAATGGGGGAGGCATAAATCTTCCTTACAAAAGGATTCCAAATCATAAAAGTAGAAAGAATTAGAAAAATAGAAAACCAACAGAATAACATAATCAATGCTGCCGCAGACAAGATTCACTAATGAATGCTAAAATAAGTAGAGGAAATTTTTAAGGAGAAATCAGATCTCTGTATAACCTCACAGTTATCTTCCCCAAAATATTAACTAATTACTTTAGGAATTTTAACATGCCCACAAATTCTTTGATACTCCTCCCTTCAGGGGTTGGAGCTTAATTCCCTTCCCCCGGAATATGGATATGACTTGGTGACTCATTTCTAGGTTCTATCAAGTAAAATTAAAAAGCAGAAAAATAGTCACTTTACAGTGCAGAACATCACTTTAATCAAGTTATCAAAGTTAACAAGGCACAGTGGCTCATGCCTGCAATCCTAGCATTTTCGGAGGATGAGGCGGGTGGACTGCATGAGGCCAGGAGTTCAAGACCAGCCCGGGCAACATGGCAAAACCCCACCTTTACTAAAAATACAAAAATTAGGCGTGGTGGCACGTGCCTGTAGTCCCAGCTACTTGGGAGGCTAAGGCACAAAAATCACTTGAATTGGGTAGTCAGAGGTTGCCGTGAGCCAAGATCATGCTACTGCACTCCAGCCTGGGCAACAGAGCAAGACTTTGTCTCAAAAAAAAAAAAGTTAATCAGTAACAAGTCATGTTGATATCAGGTATTCCCAGATATGATGTGACAAGAAGGGTAAACCATCTCTATGGTATTTTTCCCCAAAATGCATAACCTCAGGCTAATCATGAGAAATCACCAGAAAACCCAAAATGAGAACCATTCTACAAATGCATGACCACTCAACTTTAAAGGTGTCAAGGAAAGATAGGGAAAGAGAGACTAAGAAACTGTCACCTATTGGAAGAAACTAAAGAATCGTGACATCTAAATGCAATGTGGTATCCTGGATTGGATCCTGTAACAGGAAAAGGACATCAGTAGAAAACAGGAAAATCAGAGTAAAGTCTGTAGTTTGGTCAATAATATTCCACTAATGCTAATTTCTTAATTTTGATAAGGGTATCAGGTTATATAAAATGTTAATGCTAAGAGAAATGGAATGAATATAGAATGTATATAGAAAGTCTGTACTACCTTTACAACTCTTCTGTAAATCTAAAATTATTTAAAATGAATTTTAAACTATTTTCCATATAAAAAGAAGTGAGGAAAGTTATAAATAAAAAAATTTTTTTTTTGAGACAGTCTTGCTGTAGCCCAGGCTGGAGTGCAATGGTGCAGTCTCAGCTCACTGCAACCTCTGCCTCCCGGGTTCAAGTGATTCTCCTGCCTCAGCTTCCCGAGTAGCTGGGATTACAGGCGCCCGCCACCACGCCCAGCTAATTTTTGTATTTTTAGTAGAGACGGGGTTTCACCATGTTGGCCAGGCTGGTCTCGAACTCCTGACCTCTTGATCCACCCACCTCAGCCTCCCAAAGTGCTGGGATTACAGTTATGAGCCACCGCACCCAGCATAAATAAATTTTTAAAAGATATTTAAATATATGCAAACTAATAAAATATGTTTACAGTAAGATTAACTTTTTTTTTGAGATGGAGTTCCACTCTTGTCGCCCAGGCTGGAGTGCAGTGGCGTGATCTTGGCTCCCTGCAACCTGTGCCTCCCAGATTCAAGCGATTCTCCTGTCTCAGCCTCGCAAGTAGCTGGGATTATAGGCGCTTGCCACCATGCCAGCTAATTTTTGTATTTTAGTAGAGACAGGGTTTCACCATGTTGGCCAGGCTGGTCTCAAACTCCTGACCCCAAGTGATCCTTCTGCCTCGGCCTCCCAAAGTGCTGGGATTACAGGCACGAGCCATCATGCCCAAGCCAAGAAGATTAACTTTTTTAACTCATAAATAATCACAATAGCCGGTCGCAGTGGGAGTGCCTGTAATCCCAGCTACTCAGGAGGCTGACGCAGGAGAATTGCTTGAACCCGGGAGGTGGAGGTTGCAGTGAGCTGAGATCGCGCCACCGCCACTGTACTCCAGCCTGGGAATACAGTGAGACTCAGTCTCAAAAAAAAAAAAAAAAAAAAAAAATAAGAACAAGAATCACAAAAGTTAGCCAGGTGTGATGGTGCACATACACAGTCTGAACTACTGGGGAGGCTGAGGCAGGAGGATCACTTGAGGCCAGAAGTTCAAGGCTGCAGTGAGCTATGTTCTCCCCCAGCGCTGACAGAACAAGACCCCATCTCTAAAAAAAAAAAAAAAAAGGAAAAAGAATCACAAAAGTAAAAAGTAATTGTGTTGACTTTCAAGCTTAAAATGTTAATGACATCCAAAATAGTTCACCATAAGGTCTGCATTGAAAGACTGGCCTAGGAGCTCTAAAACGGTAGATGAGTATGATGAATATGATCCCGTATATGTATCAGTGTGCTTTATTACCCCCTTTTTTTTTTTGCAGGGGTGGGCAGGTCTGGCTCTTTCAGCAAGCCTGAAGTGCAGTGGCACAATCATATCACTGGAGGCTTGAACTCCTGGGCTCCAGTGATCCTCCCACCCCAGCCTCCAGAGTAGCTGGGACTATAGACACATGCCACTACACCTAGCTAAGTTTGTTGTTGTTGTTTTTGTTGTTTTGCTGTACACTAAAATTATCTGGGGACTAAGTTGTTTTTGCTTTTTTTTTAATGGAGACAGGGTATCACTATGTTATTCAGGCTAGTATCAAACTTCTGGCCTCAAGCAATCCTCCGCCTCAGGCTCCCAAAGTGCTGGAATTACAGACATGAGCCACACAGCCCTTTGATCCCCCTTCTTAACCTTAATTGTTCTCAACCCACTCACTCCTAGCAAAAAGTCTACAATAACCTGGTTCTAAAAGTGCTGTTTAGAAAGACAAAGTGAAATCAGTGATACTTACTTGGTTTCCTTTTCAAATTGACTATATACATGAACTGCCAAGATGCCTTCCACTGGGTCAAAATGTTCCTCTCAGATTTTCTCACATCTTAAGGAAATCTAAAAGCTACATAGCAACTACTCACGCTTAATCTTTAAAAAAAAAAAAAAAAAAAAAGCAAAGTGATTCCAAAAATTTTAACTATCAAGAGCAAAAGTTTACAGAGCCAAAGCATTGATCACCAAATTCAGAAACAACATTAGGAAAGAACAAGACACTATGAGATCAGGAAGAACCTACTCTCTGACTAAAGCTAAGCCACCTATATATAAGAAAATCCAGGTGCTTCCTTCACTGTCAGCAAACAATGGAAAATGACTTTTTAATAGGTAATATAAATGTATTTGTAAATTTGAAAATTTTAACAAAGGGATGCTGGAATGACAAATATTTGAAGAGACTACTTAAAAAACAAGTGAGACAGAGTAGGAAAATGTGTTAAGACATCCTCCAGCACTGTATGTGTGTTTTTACATTGGGGAAAGGGAGACTCACTAGACTTTTGTTCCTTGATTAAAATACCCGTAAGGCCAGGTATGATGGCTCATGCCTGTAATCCCAACACTCTGGGAGGCCGAGGCAGGTGGATCATCTGAGGTCAGGAGTTCAAGACCAGCCTGGCCAACATGGTGAAACCCCATCTTTACTAAAAATTCAAAAATTAGCCAGGCTCGGTGGCTCACGCCTGTAATCCCAGGACTTTGGGAGGCCGAGGCAGGCGGAACACGAGGTCAGGAGATAGAGACCACCCTAACACAGTCAAACCCTGTCTCTACTAAAAATACAAAAAATTAGCCATGCATGGTGGCACGTGCCTGTAGCTCCAGCTACTAGGAAGGCTGAGGCAGGAGAATCGCTTGAACCCAGGAGGCGGAGGATGCATTGAGCCGAGATTGCGCCACTGCACTCCAGCCTGGGCGACAGAGTAAGACTCCATCTCAAAAATATATATATATATGTGTGTATATATATGTATGTGTATATATACGTATGTGTATATATATGTGTATATATGTATATGTGTATGTATGTATATATGTGTGTGTGTGCGTATATATATATATACGCACACACATACACACACACAAATTAGCCAGGCGTGGTGGTGGGTGCCTATAATCCCGGCTATTCAGGAAGCTGAGGCAGGAGAATCGCTTGAACCCGGGAGGCAGAGGTTGCAGTGAGCCAAGATCACGCCACTGCACTCCAGCCTGGATGACACAGTGAGACTCCATCTCAAAAAATAAAATGGAATAAAATAAAAATAAACGGCCGGGCATGGTGGCTTGCACCTGTAATCCCAGCACTTTGGGAGACCAAAGCAGGCGGATCACTTGAGGTCAGGAGTTTGAGACCAGTCTGGCCAACATGGCGAAACCCTGTCTCTACTAAAAATACAAAAATCAGCCGGGTGTGGTGGCACATGCCTGTAATCCCAGCTACTCTGGAGGCTGTGGCAGGAGAACTGCTTGAACTCGGGAGGTGGAGGCCGCAGTGAGTCGAGATCCTGCCACTGTCCAGCCTGGGCGACAGAGCAAGACCCTGTCTCAAAAATAAATAAATAAATAAAATTTAAATTTAAAAAATACCCACTAAGAATATCTAGTGCCTTTCCAATTCCACAATCAACTACCTTTTTATTACTGATTAGGCAGCCCAGAGCAATGGAGGTGTCCTGGTCAGTGGATAATTAAATCCAATTGTGCACATGGCACTTAATACTTCCAACACGCATTAACTGGTATCTGGTTTATCAGCCTCTGGTGAGTTTGTTTACTTTGCATGAATAAATTCTGCAGCACTTGAATCATCCCAATGTAAACCAAAATTCTGAAGTTTCTGAACTACTATGTGGGGGTTGGAGAGACCTTGGTTTGGTTGGATACCATTTTTGCCACTTAACTATCTGTGTGACCTCTTCTTTCCATCAGTCTCAATTTCCTCATCTGTTAATAAACATAGCTAGTGCCTGGGAGATGGCAAGTGCTCAAAAAGTGACAGCTTTATTATTTTGAAGCTAAATTTGAAAGGAAGTGTGTAACTGAGGTGAAAACATTTCATTTGAAAAGTAGTAGTACAGATCAGCAAACTACGTTAATTTAAAAGACACAGCCTGAAGAGAGATATCCCAATCTTTGGAGCTGAGAAAAGCAAAGTTTAAAAGTTGCAAGTAAAGTACACACTGCACAGTACAGATGGGAGTCTCCTGCTTAGCAACTTTAATGTTGTCTACCAAACACCCAGCTTGTAATAGAGCATGACAACTGTTCACTCTAAATCCATGTGCTCAGCTTGGATTCAGGATTGATTTATAAAAATAGCTGCTGGTGGTGCTCTTTGAATCTCTCTGCGCTGATGACTGGGCAGTGTTACCCTAAAGGCCTAGAGCAGCTGTATTCCCTCACCACACCCATTTCTCTGTCTACCCAGCCAAGCTGACGGCACCCTTCCCCCGCCCCCCATCTCTACAGCATACTATTCTCCCTCCTCCTGGGCTGAGTGAGCAAATTACAAGCACAAATATCCCCTGATGCAATGCCACAACCATCCCTGGGAAAGAGCAGAGGCAGTTGCCAAAAGCACAGCAGCAGGGAAATGGGCGGGAGACGCGCGCGCACACACACACGAACGCGCGCGCGCAAACACACACACACACACACACACACACTGCAAGAAACACTGCAATGCTATGCCACCAGGGAGAGAGAATCGAGAGGCCCTGCGGAGCAATACTGTAACAGGACCAGAGAAGGCAAAGGAGAAAAGGGGGTTTCCAGTAGAAAGCTGGGTAACACTAACCTTCCCGAGGAACACGTATTTCATCCGAGTTTGTGTCCTAAAGCACAAACCTAAAGGTAATCAATCACTGCCTCTTCCCCAAAGCAGCAAATGCATTTAATTTACCCGTTCCTGGAAGTGAGCAAAACTCTCACAACTCCTCCACAGGGCAATTTCACCAAAGGGATCTAACCCACAACGGCAGAGAACTTGTTCCATGTGCTAAATCACAATCTCTGTTCTGGGTAATGTTTCCAACTGCCCCTCCTAGTCCCTGTACCCTCCCCACCCCCACCCTAATGCGACCCCTTCGCACTCCCACTGCCAGACACACGCTTTAGTCCCCACACAGTGCCGGGGCCTTTGCAAGGGGGAAGAGCCCCGCCTAGGGCCCGGTTCTCCAGACCACCCCTCAGCCCCACCCATAACCCCTGGCTGGACATACTAAGGCTCACCTCAGCCTCACATCAACTGACCCCTATAAAGCTTCAGAAAACGACCCCTGAGTTCTCCTACACCTCCGAACCCCACCCAGGGCCCCAGACTGCGGCCGACCCTCGCTCCGTGGCTCAGCCCCATCCAGAGCCCAAGGCATGTCGCTCGGCCCCACCGCCCCGACCCTCAAAGCTGGACCTCTCAGCCCCCTCACTCCAAGGACCCCCCTAGATCGCACCTCAAAGACTCCGAAGGTCAAGGCCGCCAGCCCCCCGCCTGGCCCCCTCCCTCGGACGCCCCCGCGTCTCGCAGGCCGGCGGCCACCGCCCTTCCACGCCTCGGGCGGGCCCCGTGGGGTACCCGGCTGCCGCAGGACAAGGTTCGGGCAGTCCCGGGACAGTAAGGAGGCCGCCCCTCCAATCGGACCCCGCCTGCGGCTGCACCTACCCGCCGCCGCCGAGACGGAGCCGGAGCAGAAGGGAGCCAGGAGAGCGCCGGGAAAAACCGTGAGGAGCTGGGAGACGTCGGGAGGAGCCGGGAGCCAGCGAGCTAGCCGGAGGGGCGGGACGCAGGGAGGCGGCCGCTTCCTCGTCGCCTCTTGAGGGCCAGCCCAAGGGAGGGACGCCGCCACCGCCTACCCAGCGGGCGCCGCCGCTCCGGCCAATAAGCGTGGCGAGGGGGAGGGCGGAGGGCTATGGCGGACCAATGGGTGCTGGCCCTGCCCACGACCTCTCTGCAGAGCTGCGCGAGCCGCGGGCGGTTGGGGCGAGGGGCGCCTAGGGGCTCTAACCTCCCGCCTGCGGCCTGCGAATGCCGAAGCGGACGGCAGGCCGATCACTGCCTCCGCTGTTCTATGATGGCCGTCGCTCTCTCTCAGAGTCTGGGCGCCTGGAGGCGACGAGAGTGCGAGAGTCGGCGCACACGCGGACCGGGCCACCAGCGGGTGGGGCCTGTGGGCTCTGTGATGTAACCTGGGAGGGGCGCGGGGCGGGGCCTAGGTCGCGGGCCAGCCGGGCTCTGCAAGGAACCCTTAGTGGAGCGGGAGGACGCCACAGGTCCTCGGCGGGGCTCCGCTTCCGCGAGCCGCATGTGGCTGGTGAGCTCTGAAACGTGTCTGGCTCAAGTTGAGATGTGCTGTAAGTGTACAATACCCACCAAATTTCCAAGACTTAGTACCGAAAAAAAAAAAAACTCATAATTTTTAAATGGTTACAAGGGATAATTAATTATAACAAAATTGATGACAGTTGGGGTATATTTGGTTAAGTAAGAAATATTGAGGCCGGGCGCGGTGGCGCACGCCTGTAATCCCATCACTCTGGGAGGCCGAGGCGGGTGGATCACTTGAGGTCAGGAGTTCGAGACCACCCTGACCAACAATGGTGAAACCTCGTCTCTACCAAAAATACAAAAATTAGCCGGGCGTGGTGGCAAGTGCCTGTAATCCCAGCTACTTGGGAGCCTGAGGCAGGAGAATTGCTTGAACCCGGGAGGCGGAGGTTGCAGTGACCTGAGATCGCACCACTGCACTCCAGCGTGGGCAACAGAATGACCCTGTCTCAAATAAAAAAAAAATAGGTTTCCTTTTCTGGTGAAATTAACATTACTTCATTCCAAAGCCCCAGATTTTGTGGAATCCTTAACTTACTGTTGTAGGAAAACACACAGGTGGGAGCTTTAAAGTTACTTTGATCATTCTTCCTGCTGCCTGGAGTAGCCAGCATATTCCTGTCCCAGACTTCAGGAATAGAATTGGCTTTGAGCTCCTTTGTAGTTAGATGATTAGGAAAACTCAAAAGTATTGGAATGTTCCATTCCTTCTGTAAACCAAGAAGTATCTGAGACAGGTCTCAATTGATTTAGGAATTTATTTTGCCAAGGTTAAGGACATTCCCGAAAGGAAAAAACACAGAATCACAGAAACAGTCTGTGGTCTCTGCCTTTCTCCAAAGATGAATTTGAGGGATTCAGTATTTAAAGGGGAAAAGTGGGCTGGAGGGAAAATAGGGAGGGAACAAGAGAAAAGGAGCAGGTAGGGGAATAGTCAGTCAATTGTGTATTGTGTCAAGTATGTCTGCTTAGGAATGAAAGGCAGCTTGTGCATGACTCAGCTTTCAACTTAATTTTTTCCTTTTGGAATAGTGAATTGGGGTCCGAAGTGTTTGTTTTTTTTGAGACAGAGTCTTGCTCTGTCACCCGGGGTGGAGTGCAGTGGCACGATCTCGGCTCACTGCAACCTCCGCCTCTCCGGTTCAAGCAGTTCTTCTGCCTCAGCCTCCCGAGTAGCTGGGACTACAGGCGCACGCTTCCACGCCCAGCTAATTTTTTGTATTTTAGTAGAGACGTGTCACCGTGTTGCCCAGGCTGTTCTCGAACTCCTGAACTCAGGCAATCCGCCCGCCTCGGCTTCCCAAAGTGCTGGGATTTACAGACGTGAGCCACCACGCCTGGCCCGAAGTGTTTTTTTTGTTTTTTTTTGTTTTTGAGATGGAGTCTCCCTTTGTCGCCCAGGCTGGAGTGCAGTGGCACGATCTAAGCTCACTGCAACCTCTGCCGCCCAGGTTCGAGCAGTTCTCTGCCTCAGCCTCCCAAGTAGCTGGGATTACAGGCACCTGCCACCACACCTGGCTAATTTTAGTTTTTTTAGTAGAGACAGGGTTTCACCATCTTGGCCAGGCTGGTCTTGAACTCCTGACTTCGTGATTCACCCGCCTCAGCCTCCCGAAGTGCTGGGATTACAGGGATGAGCCACCGTGCCTGGCTGAAGGGTCCGAAATTTCATTAAGATTTATTTTTCCCCAGGGCCAGAAGTAGCTCACAGCTGTAATCCCAGCATTTTGGAGGCCAAGATGGGAGGATCGTTTAAGCCCAGTGGGAGGGTCTTACTCTGTTGCCCAGACTGGAATGCAGTGGTACAGTCATGGCTTACTGCAGCCTCCACCTCCCAGGCTCAAGTGATCCTCCCACGTCAGCCTCCTAAGTAGCTGGGACCTCAGGCTTCTGCCACCACACTCGGCTAATTTTTTAAATTTTTTGTAGAGATGGGGTCTCACTGTGTTGCCCAGGCTGGTCTCGAACTCATTCCCTCAAGCTGTTCTCCTATCTCTGCCTCCCAAAGTGCTGGGATTACAGGTGTGAGCCACCACACCCAGCCTTCTTTAAGACAGTCACCATGTTATGTGTAGAGCTAGAGACCCAGGAGTGATTCTCAGTTATTCCCTTCCTTTTCCCCTCATACCTACCAGATTTTCCTCCTGCCTCAGAAACAGCTCCACTGACACATGCTGTTCTGGTTCAGTCCTTTTTCTTTTTCCTGTATCCTGCCATAGTTTCTTTCAAGCCTTCCCCTTGCTCCTGCTTCAGTCCAAATATCACAACCTTCTGTACCATCCCCTTCCATTCATAATATCCTCCTGCATCCCTTGTATGCCTATTACAACACTCACCATATATGTGATAGTTATTTGTATAAATATGGATCTGCCTGGCCAGGCGAGGTGGCTCACGCCTGTAATCCAGCACTTTGGGAGGCCAAGGCGGGCAGATCATGAGGTCAGGAGATCAAGACCATCCTGGCTAACAAGGTGAAACCCCGTCTCTACTAAAAATTAAAAAAAAAAAGTATATATATATGTATATATATGTGTATATATGTATATATGTGTGTATATATGTATATATGTGTGTATATATGTATATATATGTGTGTGTATATATATATGTATATATATATATGGATCTGCCCTAACAGATTGCATCTCAAAGTACAGGTTCATTCTATTTCCCCACTTCCAGTGGAAAAGAACATTCCCTCCAGTTCCAGGGTGCCCAGGATGAAAAGCACAGAACCACTTATTCTGGACATACTGCCTATGGGATTGCCCTGCTCCACAAGCAGCAGTAATAAAAAAGAAAGAAAAACAAGAAAAGCATAGAACCTCAACATCTCAAAGTTGGAAAGGATCTTAGCAAGCACTCAGTCTCATGTCTAAGGATGTATTCTTGAGACTTTACAAGTTCACAATAAGCCATCTCAGGATTATATTTGAGTTATCCTTTAAAAGCATGCTTTATGTCTATTCATCCAAATTTTGATGAAAATGTAGGCCAGGACACAAACATTGGCAGAATCCAATAGCTTATTTTAGAGGCTTTCCTCCAGTTTTAACCTAAACCCCTTCAATGGCTTTTCATTGCATCAGAATCCTAAACATGTATTTCAAGACCTTGTGCAATGATGCTGCCTCTGTCTTGCCTCATCTGCCTTTTTTCTCACTATGCCCAGTATCATCTGCCTTCCCTGTTTCTTGAACTTTCTCTCGTCAAGGCCCTCCTCATATTGTTTCCTCTGCCTATCCTAATGTATGATTAATATGATTTTCTGCCAGGCATAGTGGCACACGCCTGTAATCCCAGCACTTTGGGAGGCCAAGGTGGGAGGATTGCCTGAGTTCAGAAGTTTGAGACCAGCCTGGGCAACATGGTGAAACCCTGTCTCTACAAAAAATACAAAAAAAAAAAAAATTAGCTGGGATGGTGGTGGGCACCTATAAGTCCCAACTACGTGGGAGGCTGTGGTGGGAGGACCACCTGAGCCTGGGGAGGTTTAGACTACAGTGAGCCATGATCATACCACTTGCACTCCAGCCTGGGTGACAGAGTGAGACCCCATCTCAAAAAAAAAAAAAAAAAAAAAAAGATGTGATTTTCCACATGGAAAATTTGAGAGACTAATAAGAGAGTTCATGGCCAGGCATGGTGGCTCATACCTGTAATCCCAGCACTTTGGGAGGTCGAGGTCAGGAGTTCGAGACCAGCCTGACCAACATGGTAAAACCCCGTCTCTACTAAAAATACAAAAATTAACCAGGTGTGGTGGCTAACGCCTGTAATCCCAGCTACTCAGGAGGCTGAGGCAGGAAAATCACTTGAACCTGGGAGGCGGAGGTTGCAGTGAGCCAAGATCACTCCATTACACTACAGCCTGGGCGACAAGATTGAAACTCCGTCTCAAAAATAAAAAGAGTTCAGCAAGGTTACTGGGTACAAAGTTAATATACAAAAAGGCATAACAGCATATATACCAATAATCAATAAGAAAACAAGATAGAAAAGAAAAACCCTACAAAAATGAGATACCACAACACACCTACTAAATAGAATGGCCAAAAGCCAGAACACTGGCCCGGTGCGGCGGCTCACGCCTGTAATCCCAGCACTTAGGGGGGCCGAGACAGGCAGATCACAAGGTCAGGAGATCAAGACCATCCTGGCTAACACAGTGAAACCCCGTCTCTACTAAAATTACAAAAAATTAGCCAGGCGTGGTGGCGGGCACCTGTAGTCCCAGCTACTCAGGAGGCTGAGGCAGGAGAATAGCGTGAACCCAGGAGGCGGAGCTTGCAGTGAGCCGAGATTGCGCCACTGCACTCCAGCCTGGGCGACAGAGCAAGACTCAGTCTCAAAAAAAAAGCCAGAACACTGACAACACCAAGTGCTGGCAAGAATGTGAAACAATAGAAGCTCGCATGCATTGCTGCTGGGAATGCGAAAGGTACAGAACTTTGGAGGACAGTTCAGCAGCTTCTTACAAAACTAAATGTACTCTCATATGACCCAGCAATTGCCCTCCTTGGTATTTACTCAGAGGAGCCAAAAATTTATGTCTACACAGGCAGGGCACGGTGGCTCACGCTTGTAATCCCAGCACTTTGGGAGGCCGAGGCAGGTGGATCACCTGAGGTCAGGAGTTCAAGAGCAGCCTGGCCAACATGGCGAAACCGTGTCTCTGCTAAAAATAACAAAAATTAGCTGGGCATGATGGTGGGTACGTGTAAGCCCAGTGGCTCGGGAGGCTGAGGCAGGAGAATCGCTTGAACCTAGGAGGCAGAGGTTGCAGTGAGCCGAGATCATGCCATTGTACTCCAGCCTGGGCAACAAGAGTGAAACTCAGTCTAAAAAAAAAAAAAGAAAATTATGTCTACACAAAAACCTGCACATAATTTTTTTTTTTTTTTGAGACAGAGTCTCGCTCTTTTTGTCCAGGCTGGAGTGCAGTGGCGCCATCTTGGCCCACTACAGACTCCGCCTCCCAGGTTCAAGCGATTCTCCTGCCTCAGCCTCCCAAGTGGCTGGGATTATAGGCATGCGCCACCATGCCGGGCTGATTTTTGTATTTTTAGTAGAGACGGGTTTCACCATGTTGGCCAGGCTGGTCTTGAACTCCTGACCTCAGGTGATCCGCCCGCCTCGGCTTCCCAAACTGCTGGGATTACAGGTGTGAGCCACTGCACCCAGCCTCACGAATGTTTATAGTAGCTTTATTCATAATTGCCAAAACCTAGAAGCAACCGAGATCTCCTTTAATAAATGAATGGATAAATAAACTGGGATTGGAAGAACGCACCAAAAAAAAAAAAAAAAAAAAAAAGGCTAGCCTTGGGTGGTAAGATTACATAGTTATTATTTACTCCTTTATACTTTTCCAAATTTTATACTATAAATCATTTCTTTCTTTTTATAGTCAGAAAAAGTTCAATGAAATTTTTTTTTTTTAGAGACAGGTTCTCACTATGTTGCCCAGGCAGGAGTGCCGTGGTTATTCACAGGTGCGACCCCACTACTGATCAGCACGGGAGTTTTGACCTGCTCCATTTCTGACCTTGGCTGGTTCACCCCTCCTTAGGCAACCTGGTGGACCCCTGCTCCCAGGAATTAACCATATTGATGCTGAACCTGGTGTGGATGGACGTGTAATCCACATAGCGCACTACATCCCAGAACTCCTGGACTTAAGTGATCTTCCTGCCACAGCCTCCCAAGTAGCTGCTACTACAGGCATGGGCCACCCCACCTAGCACTTTATTTATTTTTTATTTTTTTTATTTTTGAGATGGAGTCTTGTTCTGTCGCCAGGCTGGAGTGCAGTGGTGCGATCTCAGCTCACTGCAACCTCTGCTTCCCGGGTCCAGGTGATTCTCCTGCCTCAGCCTCCCAAGTAGCTGGGACTACAGGCGTGCGCCACCAGGCCCAGCTAATTTTTGTATTTTTAGTAGAGACAGGGTTTCGCCATGTTGAGAGGATGGTCCTGATCTTTTGACCTTGTGATCAGCCCTTCTCGGCCTCCCAAAGTGCTGAGATTATTACAGGCGTGAGCCACCACGCCTGGCCACACTTTGTTTTTTTTTTTTGAGACAGGGTCTCACTCTGTTGCCCAGACAGTACTGCAGTGGAACAATTTTTTTTTTGAGATGGAGTTTCGCTCTTGTTGCCCAGGCTGGGGTACGATGGCATGATCTCAGCTCACTGCAACCTCCGCCTCCCCGGTTCAAGTGATTCTCTTGCCACAGCCTCCCAAGTAGCTGGGATTACAGGCATGTACCACCACACCCGGCTAATTTTTTATTTTTGGTGGAGACAGGATTTCTCCATGTTGGTCAGGCTGGTCTCAAACTCCCGACCTCAGGTGATCCACTTTCCTTGGCCTCCCGAAGTGCTGGGATTACAGGCGCGAGCCACCACACCTGGCCTGCAGTGGAACAATCTTACCTCACGGCAGCCTCAGCCTCCTGGGGTCAAGCCGTTCTCCCACCTCAGCCTGAGAGAGTAGGCTGGGACTACAGGCACATGCCATCATGCCTGGCTAATATTTTACTTTATACTTTTGGAGAGACGGGGTCTCCCTGTGTTATCAGGCTGGTCTTGAACTCCTGGCCTCAAATGATTCTCCTGCTTCAGCCTCCCAAAGTGCTGGGATTACAAGTGTGAGTCACCATGCCCAGCATCAATAAATACTTTTTTTAAATTTTTATTCTTATTTTTATTTTATCTCTTACAGAAAGGAAATAAATACATTTTAAGGTAAGGCAAGCAACAGCAACAACAAAAATCTTCACAGAGTGAAACAATAAATAAAACTGATGTGGTACTGAGTAATAAAACTAACAATAGGTTGTAAGACTTTCTATAGAAAAATATTATAAAACTTTACAACTTTTAGAAGAAAATATAAGGTCGGGATGCTGTGGCTCACACCTGTAATCCCAAGACTTTTTGGGAGGCCGAGGTGGGTGGATCGCTTGAGCTCAGGAGTTCGAGACCAGCTTGGGTGACATGGTAAAACCTCATCTCTACAAAAAATACAAAATTAGCTGGGCCTGGTGGTGCACGCCCATAGTCCCAGCTACTCGGGAGGCTGAGAGGGGAGGATCGCTTGAACCCATGGAGGCGGAGGTTGCAGTGAGCCAAGATTGTGCCACTGCACTCCAGCCTGGGTGACAGAGTGAGACTCTGTCTCAAATAAATAAATAAATAAACCTATTTAAAAAAAAGAGAAAAGAAAATATTGGGCAATATCTTGATGCTCTCAGGGTGGGGATCTTGCTGCAATTTTTCGGTACCAAAGCTTGTCAGATAAACACAATTTTGCATACCAATTTTATCATAATTTATGATATTTATGTTAGGATTCCATGGGAAGAGGGAAATACAATTACATGGATTAGAATTTGAATAGAATAGGGTCATAGCATTTTAAGAACCAGAAGGGTCTTTCAGAGGTTCTTTTGGATTATTTTAGCCCAATCCTTTTTCAAGTGAAGTAATTGAGATATGTTGAGGACCCACAGAAAAATGGCAGAATCCAGGCTTGAACTCATTTTCTTACTCTCATGTGGGTGCTTGTTGCACTTACCCCTTCTTTCATCTTTAAACTAATGTAGGCTGGCGCTGGACGCGGTGGCCCACGCCTATAATCTAAGCACTTTGGGAGGCTGAGGCAGGTGGATCACCTGAGATCAGGAGTTTGAGACCAGCCTGGCCAACATGGTGAAACCCCGTCTCTACTAAAAACACAAAAATTAGCTGGATGTGGTGGTGTGAGCCTGCAGTCCCAGCTATTCTGGAGGCTGAGGCAGGAGAATCGCTTCAACTCAGGAGGCTACAGTGAGCCAAGATTGCGCCACTGCACTCCAGCCTGGCAACAGAGCGAAACTTCATTTAAAAAAAAAAAATAGGGCCAGGTGCCATGGCTCACGCCTGTAATCCCAGCACTTTGGGAGGCCGAGGTGGGTGGATCACCTGAGGTCAGGAGTTTGAGACCAGCCTGGCCAACATGGTGAAACCCCGTCTCTACTAAAAATACAAAAATTAGCCGGGCATGGTGGCAGGCGCCTGTAATCCCAGCTACTCAGGAGGCTGAGGCAGGAGAATCGCTTGAACCTGGGAGACAGCGGTTGCAGTGAGCCAAGATGGTGCCACTGCACTCCGTCCTGGGCAGCAAGAGTGAAACTCCATCTCCAAAAGAAAAAGGAAATGGGGTCTTGCCCAGCCTGGCCAAGATGGTGAAACCCCATCTCTACTAAAAATACAAAAATTAGCCGAGCACAGTGGCAGGTGCCTGTAATCCCAGCTACTTGGGAAGCTGAGGCAGGAGAATCACTTGAACCCGGGAGGCAGAGTTTGTGTTGACCCGAGATCACGCCACTGCACTCCAGCCTGGGCGACAGAGCAAGACTCCGTCTCAAAAAAACAAAATACAAAAAAAAACAAAATAAATGGGGTCTCACTATGTTGCGCAAGATGGTCTCAAACTCCTGAGCTCAGAGATCCTCCCACCTCAGTCTCTTGAGTAGCTGGTATACAGGTGTGAGCCACCATACCTCATACCTGGCTAGCTATCTTAATTTTTGATTTCCTGTAAAGTGATTAAAATGAACCCCTATCTTTTTTTTTTTTGAGACGGAGTTTCACTCTTGTTGCCCAGGCTGGAGTGCAATGGCGTGATCTCAGCTCACCGAAACCTCTGCCTCCCAGGTTCAAGCCTTTCTCCTGCCTCAGCCTCCCGAGTAGCTGGGATTACAGGCATGCGCCACCACACCCAGCTAATTTTGTATTTTTAGGAGAGGCGACGTTTCTCCATGTTGGTCAGGCTGGTCTTGAACTCTTGACCTCAGGTAATCCGCCTGGCTCAGCCTCCCTAAGTGCTGGGATTACAGACGTGAGCCACCACGCCTGGCCAAAACCCCTGTCTCTTAAAGCCATCATTGGCCAATAAACCCCTATTGATGTAAGCCACCATTAGTATCTGTCATTTGCAGCTAAATGCAATCCCAACTGATATATGGAGTAAAAGTCCTGGACTACAAGTTGAGAAACCCCATTACAGTCCCAGCTCTGCCAGGAACAAGCTATGTGGCCTTGGGCAAGCCATTTCCCATCTCTGGACCTCAGGTTCCTCATCTCTACCAGTGGAAGTAGAACAAGATGGTGATGGTCTCTTTCACCTCTTACTTTCTTTGGTCTCATTCATCGTTCATGCTGTATAATGTGTAATATGGCACTTCTTTCCTCTATGACTACTTCTTTGAAGGTTCACCCAGTGTTCCCTTGTTCCTGTGACCTCAGGACTAATTACAATGGCCTGTCTCCTTTGAGTGAATGCTCCTTTGGGGCATTCCCTGAACACAAAGTCCCTCTAGCTAGATCCTTATTTTCTCTTCCTTTGGTTAATTTTGTTTGTTTGTTTTTCCGAGAGATGGGGTTTCACCCTGTTGACCAGGCTGGTCTCAAACTCCTGACCTCAGGTGATCCACCTGCCTCGGCCTCCCAAAGTGCTGGGATTACAGGCGTGAGCCACCATGCCTAGGCCCTCTTCCTTTGGTTAATTTTATATACCTACACCTAGGCGGAGCACAAAGGAGGGAAGGGATTGTTTCTACTCTAAAAATACTGGAGTACCATGCCCACCTCTGCCCCTAACCCCTAAACATGCTGTGTGATTTCTCCTCTTGGGGCTTCAAATGCATCATTTATGAAATAAGGGTGGCAGACTGTCAAAGGGCCCTTCAAGCCCTGGCATTCTAAGACTGAATTATAGCTTCTAATTTTCTTCTTTCACTGTGATAGCACTTCGCTTGTTGTGAAGTGCTTTGCTCTCTGGTATGAGAGGTTAGGCTTTCTATGACTCTGAGATAGTCTGAGTTAGTATTACTATCCACATTTTGAAGTTGAGGAAACAGATTTAGGGATGTGAAGTTGTGTACCCAAGATCACTGATGGGGCTCAGGGCACCCCACCCCAAAATATGACTATAGGAGATCACAGCATGCTGCCCCAAAATATACCTCTTTGGCATATTTGAGCTGATTATTCTGAGAAACTGCAGACACAGGAGTAGCTCTGAAAATCTGTCCTTTTATAAAAGAACTTCACATCTATAAAGGAAATCTACATTAGTAGATTATCTGTATTAGGAAGAGAACTGCTCTGAGATAACATTTTATCTTATCTTTTATTTTATTTTATTTTGAGACAGAGTCTCACTCAGTTTCCCAGGCTGGAGGGCAGTTGCACAATCTCGGCTCACTGCAACCTTCACTTCCCAGGTTCAAGCGATTCTCCTGCCTCAGCCTTCCAAATAGTTGAGATTACAGGCTCACCCAGCTAATTTTTTGTATTTTTAGTAGAGATGGCGTTTCACCATGTTGGCCAGGCTGGTCTTGAACTCCTGACCTCAAGTAATCTGCCCACCTCAGCCTCCAAAGGTGCTGGGATTACAGGCACGAGCCACCACCCCCAGCCCTGAGATAACCTTTATTACCTGAGAGACTTTTTATCTGCATAGCAGAATGCCCTTGGTTCACATATGTTTCCTCCCCTTGCCCTCCTGTGGCTTGTTGCCACCTACCCCTCCCTCAGGCAGGTCTGTATTCCTTTCTGTAGATCAGGATGCTATATAAGCTTCAATAGTCTGACCCTTCTAAGGGTCTTATGTTTTGTGGGACTCCTGTGTGTATATACATAATTAAATATAGTTTTTCTCTTGTTAATCTGTCTTATTTGAATTTAATTCATAGCCTGGCCAAAGAACCTAGAAAGATAGAGGGGAGACATTTTCCCCTCTCCTAGTACGCACCTAGTTACCCAACCAGTAAGTGGTAGATCTGGAACTAGAGATCACATCCTTTGACTCCTTGCGCAGTGCACTTTCCACCTCATCTTGAATTTTTTTTTTTTTTTTTTTGAGGCGGAGTCTCACTCTGTTGCCCAGGCTGGAGTGCAGTGGCGCCATCTCAGCTCACTGCAAGCTCCACCTCCTGGGTTCACACTATTCTCCTGCCTCAGCCTCCCGAGTGGCTAGGACTACAGGTGCCCGCCACCGTGCCTGGCTAATTTTTTTGTATTTTTAGTAGAGACAGGGTTTCACCGTGTTAGCC